>NC_028640.1:74173930-74199322 GCF_001406875.1 Solanum pennellii | reverse complement strand
TATATATATAACTATATATTTAATTGTAAATGATTACTATATGTTAATTTGAAATTACTATTGGAAATCATAATATTTCAATCATAGAAATCACCCCCATATCATGGATAATTCTACTTTTCTTTGTATTGGGACATGATTCTGACAGAACATGCAAAAGATGAGATTGTTTGACAAACATTCATTCTTCTTATCTTTCATTAACTTTGGCAAGATACTTGGTTGACTAGAATTTTAAAACCCATAACAAAAAACACTTTTAAAGTATTTCGACTTTTTTAAGTTTTAATCTGAACTATTAGGTATATGAGTTAATTTCTTGTCTAAATTATCATAAATAACACTACTCAACTATCAATTTTTTTTCTTACATGAACGATGGAAAATTTATTAGGTAGTAAAAGAGAATAATTGAAAGTTGAGGTGCGTTATAGTAGTTCAAATAGAAAATTCATACACTTGACAATTCAGATATGAAACTCAAAAATTCAGACACTTTCGATGTACATTTGACCATCATGTTTTACTAGGATTCTTTATCTTTCATTAACATTTTCTAATACTAATTAGGTAAGTAGGTTTTTAAAGGTATAACAAAAATATACCCTATATATATGTTTTCCCAAAGAGTAATTTGGGAATTGTATTTATACTTATTCGGTCTCTAATTACTTGTTCACTTTTAAATTGAGACACTTCTTAAGAAATTAATTATTAACATATTGAATTTATCGTTTTATCCCTATTAATTATAAAGTGGATGAATTAATAACTTAAGATTTTCAAGAAGATCTTCCTTTTTCAAAGTAATTAATTGAGGACATAATAGGTAAAATATTTTGTCCTTTCTTGATTTGTCAAAATAAAAAAATAATCAAGACAAAAAAAGAAAAATAAGGAACAAATAATTAAGGACAAAGGGCATATTGTTGTAAGTTACCAAATAGGAATGTTTTATAAATCAAACAAAGTCAGAATTTAAAGTTTATATATTCGAAATTTTAGTTCTTTTAAATTATTGATTTTAAAGTTATAATTCTTACATATTTAATCGGACCTAAACTACTAAATTCAATATATTCATAAGTTATACTCTAGCTCAACCCTGAAATACACTACTTCTTTGTGAGCTGTGACAATAACTCGAAGCTAAGTATCAAACGTGCCTACATTGCTGCCTTATACGCAAAATATCATCTAAGATTTATATTCGATGAGTTCAATATTTATATTAGCAAACATCGAATATGTTGTTATATAGTAGTAGGTCTAAAAGGCAGTAGACAATAAGAAGAGTTTTTTTTCTTCTTGTCAAAACAATGCTAAAAAGTAAAGGCACTATTTTGGACCAATATATTTAGTGGGTCACATGAGTTGATATTTATGGAATTTTATTTCTTTTATCAAAGTACAACAATAATGTTTAAATGTGGTACTTTGGTCCAGTTTCACATGCCAACAACTAATTTTTCTTTGTTAATTTGAACCCTTCAGTCCTCATAATAATGATGATTTTGAACTCAAAACTATCATCATTAGAATGATTTGCTACTCATGAGGAACTAATTAGTGAAACAAGAAACAATTATCAGTAACAATCATCACATAGTTCCCATTCATAATTATTGTATTTTTTTTTCAAAAATAAGATAGAATCATAAGAACAATGACTATGCCCTAATTTTGAGTAAGTTGCGGTCGGTTTTATGATTTTTTTTGGAAAAAAGGTGCGAAAAATACTTTAACTTTGATCGAAATTATTGTTACGATATTAAATTTTATGGAAGACCTTTTATCCCTGTACTATTTAATAGTATATTTTAAGAGTGTATATGTGCCCCGAGGTCACGTTACTATTTATAATGATGCGATATTTATGATGTCCACGTGGGTATATGTATACCTTTAAAATACACTATTAAATAGTGCATGGGGATAAACCGTCCTTTCCAAATTTTGATATTGTTACACAATTTCAATTAAAATTCAGATATATTTCAGACTTTTTTACTTCTTTTTTATTATTTACCTCGTTTCATTTAAGCTTAACTTTTGTTGTCCCAATCCCTACTCACTCTTATCAACGGGACATTGCCTATTGATCTAGAAAAAGACATATCAGATCATTAATGTTATTTTTTTTATTTTGAAAGATTTGGAAAGTAAATATTTTACAAAAGTTATATAAACAAATAGTTATAAGCGTGCAATTTTTTTTTTAAATAATTAATTGACTAACAATTGAATCCCTTAATTAAACTAGATGACCACTATTTTTTTTTATTAATTTAAAATATATAGCATAAGACATGCCAATCTTGTCACCAACAATATATCATTTAACGGTAATTATATTATGAAAAACTCCAAATAATAATAATTCAGAATGGTCCACTTATTTTCACAAGTTAGTGATTTAAATCACCTCTTTCTTTTCCAAGAAGTTAACACTACTATATCATTTGACACTCGAATAAAATTGAAAAGACATAAGGGTAATACGATAAACTGAATTTCTTTTTATTTTATAGTAAATGGTATTATGAGTAAAAATCTTTTTAAAATATAAAATTATATTAAAAAAATTTCATTCTGACTAAATTTTCTGATCAAAAAGATTTTTCTATACAATAAAATTTCATTGCTAAGAAAGTAATTAGCCAATCTCACATTACATTTAACTTATCACCAATAGTAGATTCTTTTACTAAGTGTAATAAGCCAGCCTTAATTTTATTTTACCTGTCATATTTTTTTTTTTTGCACAATTTTATTAAAAAAAAGACTCAAAATATAATTTGCTAACTAATTAATTGACCTTATTTATTTTTTAATCTCAATTCAGTACTATTCTCTTTTTTGCATGAATAAAGATAAAAATTAATAATCGGGAGGATAAAATATCTCACGTCAATAAGATAGTCCAAAACAAAAATGTATATCAAGAGATTTGTGAGTTAAACGATTATTATGAACCAGTTATTATAAGTAAGTACAACAACTAAAATGAATTACGGCATGCAGGAGTATATAATATTCTTTGGGACAAGAAAAACGAAAAGCAAATCCATTTCTGAAAATTAAATTACCTTATTAATCATTTCCCAAAATCTTTTTCTTTCTTTTTGACTGAGGACCACATTTTATCATAGAGAAGTTAGATCCAATGTATTGAAACTGATAACATGTATAAAAGTTTTTAGTTTAGAATTCCAAAGATTATTAAATGGGAAAAACAAAAAAAAAAAGAGGAAAAAAAAAGATATACTTAAATGGGCTCGATGAAGATTTTTTCTTCTCGTGATTGAAAAAACGTGCCAGCGTATACTTGATTTAAGTTGAGTCTTTTTTTTTTAAAAAAAAACTTTTTCATTACTTTTTTATAATCAAGATTGATATACTTCCTTCGTCCGAAAATGTTTATCATGTTGCGCTTATTAAAAGTTAATTTGACTAATTTTCAAAAGTAAATTAAATTACATTAATTTGATATTTTAAATAAAAAAATTAAATATTCTAAAACTATATGAAAAGTACTGTAAATTACAATTTTTTGCATATTAATATGATGATAAAATGCATTTTAAAATGTTAGTCAAAGTTTTTATAGTTTGACTCTAAAAATAGAAACCATAACAACAATACCGAACGAAAGGAGTTTTTTTTTTTTGGAAAAAGAACAATTTAAATCTAAAAAGGAAACTGTCTGTATATTGTTATTTCCTTGCTTTTATACCCCATGCTTTTAATTACTAATGTGCTTTTAATATATATATATATATATAGTGTTTTAGTGAAAATACTGCTCAGTTACTTATTGATGACATCAAAAAGTAACATGCAGTGTTTCAGTGAAAAAACTTTTCAATTACTGATTGATACTATCAGAGTATATCCTATTAAGAATGAAGAAGTGATGGTTTAGTGGATAAATCAAGGGAACAATTGGGTAAATACTTTGTCTAATGGATCCAATTTGTGTAGTTTCACCTTCTTTTTAAAAAATACTAATCAGTATCCAAAGTTTAGAAAATACATATAATATATATTATTAGTATGTATTACTTGAATAATATGTATACATGTTTATAGTAATGAAGCCAATATTCTTACTAGCCAAATTATAAATAAGTAAATTCACAAAGAAGCATGTACGTATTAAATTAATAAAACCATATTATATAAAAATAATAGTACTTTTATCTAGCTATACAATGTAATTTTTTGATTAAAAAATGCCAATTGACACTTTACATGTGGCTTAGCCACTGTTATTGATCTATTGTATAACTGAAAAATATTATGCATACATATCAATGTATATTAATATTTATAACATCCATTTATTATTGTAGTGTATATTTTCACATTTATTTCATTTTTTTTATTAGTATCTTTATAATTCTACATTACTTGTATTCACCTAACAAATTTGTGTACATTTATTTGCATTGATATCCATTGGTTCACGTGTATTCAGTTTATAAAGTATTTTATATATATACATATATATATATATATATGTATACGTATTCTCTTACTGGGCTTTAGATATTGATGTTTACTGGGCAGGTGGATATCCAGCCCAACTTGTACAAGCTTGAATACCAACACAATTTGGACTTGTTAGAAGCTTCAGCTTATCTCAGCCCATTATAAAGTCCATAGTTTATAAGGTTCTCGTTAAAAAACAGAAAACTATGATCGATCTTGAAAATGAATGATATTGTCTCTCGTTTTTCCTATGATCAAAACTTACTATGAATTCGGAGTAAAATTCGTCGATGAAAATTAATGAATAAAATTTTGCTCAACTTTGCCATATTTCTTCAGTTGGATCTATACTTATACAGCTTTAGAAATCACCCTTATAAAGTGAACTACTGTGATATGTTTTTTAAAAATTGAATATATAATAGATTTTAAAAAATTAAAGGCAAACATATAAGTTAGAAAAAAAAAATCAACCTAATTGATTATTTTTGTATCAACTCTTGATTAATTTGTAAGGCCAAAAATTTGGTTCTTTAATATTTCTCATATAAAAAAATGGAAGAATTTATGTAGTACCGTGTTGAGTATGTCAAAGTGACATTTCAAAACGTATGTTGTAAGACCTTTTTTTTTTTCCTAAAGAAACTTTACTCCTATAATAATTACATGTCTTCATACAAGAATACTTTTCATTATTATGCCTAAAATGTCAACCGTAAGACTGTAACGAGTAATAAGTATTATTTTATTTTTAATTTAATTGAAGTTTGAATTATAACTATAAATTTCTTTTAATAAGGAAAGTATTATTCATGAAGTAAAATTTTTTATGCCATTTTAAATTTCATTGAATTTCAATATAAATATAAATGATAGTGAATTGAATCGCTCCTTCTTAATGAGATGTTTCGAGTTTAAGCTATATGTATGAACTATGAAATAATTTTTGATAGAAAACACTTCCTGCTAATAGAATTTACGTAATGCAATCTCTGTTATCCCTATTAAAATGAAAAAAAAGTATCTAAAGTAAATGCTACGTTGAATTCTTTGTCCCATCTTATTATGGGATGTGAAAATGAAATGAAAGGCACGTACTTATAGTCATATTTAATTTGAACTTATCACATTTGGAAGTGAAATAAGTTCATCAACTACCATTCTTTTAAAAGATATTTTATTAATTATAGAAAACACTATTTATAATATTTTTAGAAAACTCTTATGGTAATTTATTTTGCAACCTAACTCTCAAAAGTCCTAATATTTATTTTCTCTAGATATTGTTTGATCAAAACTTTTGAGAAGGTAAATATTTTTTTTTTTAAAGAATTATTTAGAAAACGAGCTTCTTGATTATTTTTTATTTTTTTTTAATAACAACAATAGAAATTATTCTTCAAAAACATTTAAGAACACTTTTTTTTTGAAAAAATTAATATTTATGAAGCTTGATCAAATACAACTTGATGGTCTGATATTGAAAAAACTCATTTTGTTTATCAAATTAGTAAATCAAACATAAATTATTACTCTTCGACTCGCACTTTATTCAACTTAAATGACACTAAAAGAATAGGATGAAATAAGAATATTCATTTATTCTTTAAGTCTTAACCAAATGTCTTAGAATTGAGTCGATATGATCACATAGTCACTAACTTTATGCGCAAATTTAATCGAACTTCAAAATATCTTTTTTAATAAAAAACTCAAATACATGTCACTGCCACCTGTAGAGATCTATTTTACTACTACAAATAATTGTAAATCCTGCAAAAGAAAAAAAAAACAAACTCAATTATACCAAAAATTAACGTTGTACTCAATTTTCTCTGTTTCATTTGTCTCCAATTTCTGTTCTCTTTCTCCGGTAAGTTCATCAAATCTTTGGAAAAAAAAAACCCTTGATTTCACCCTGTAATTTCATTCTTCATTTGATTACTTACACGTTTTGTACTCTTATGTAAATTACTGTATATTATAAGTATAAAAAATTAATACTGGCTAAAAGTTCAATACGATGGCGATGTCAAATGATTATGGCAGTGGCACATTCGAATCATATTAAAAAGAATATGCTTTTTCTCAAGGCTCAGTCTTTGACAGTTATTGTTTCTGAATTATGATTACTTTGTATATTGTATTTCGTGGGTTTCTTGATTTGTGACCCTAGTAAGCTCAGCACTGATTATTTGAGCTGTGTGTAGTTTCTGATACCATTTTATTGATGGGGTTTGGGTTTGATTTGTTGGGTATTCAGCAAATTTGTTTATTGTTGTAGTACATGTTTCCCCTTTTTTGAATTGTGATCATATAGTAGGTAAAGATTGGGAAAACGGTAAAAAATTGGATTTTTATGGTGAAGATTTGGAGATTTAGGCAATTTGATGAATGGAATGCAGTAGTGAGGGGGAAAGATTCAATCTTGATAAATTGGGGTTTTGATTTTGTGATGGGGAAATAAGATTCTGTAAAGTGGAAGCTTGTTTGGTAGATATTGATAATTTATAGAAAAAATGAATACTGTGGGGAGGATAGGTAGCTACATTGGGAGAGGGGTAAGTAGTGTTTCGGGTACTTTCCATCCATTTGGTGGTGCTGTGGATATCATAGTGGTGGAGCAGCCGGATGGGAGTTTGAAAACTTCCCCCTGGTATGTTCGATTTGGGAAGTTTCAGGGAGTTTTGAAGGCAAGAGAAAAGGTGGTTAATATAGCTGTCAATGGCGTTGAAGCCGGTTTTCATATGTATTTAGATGGTAGGGGACGAGCTTTCTTTATAAAGGACGTAGATATAGAAGATGGGGAGTCTTTGTCTTCTTCATCATCCTCGGGTGAGGATGCTGACGGGCAAACCAGTAGTAAGCGGCCAACAATATCAAAGAGTTGCAACTATGATGCTTCTGAATCTAATTCAACTACTCAGATTAACGTGAGCGGTGAGAATGTCTCGGTGAGGGCCAATTCCCAAAGACCTGGGATTTTAGGCCGGGTTTTTGGGAGGAAGTCGATGAAAAAAGACAGGCTTCCTGGGGAAGAAAATGATGCCAGTATTATGAGGACAGACTCATTGGAGTGTGCTGAAATGGCAGCTGATCTGTTAGAAATGAAGTGGTCTACTAATCTTACCCCGAATAGGTACAACAGAGATTATGTCATACCAGTTGCTTCCCAAGATATGTCAAAGGGTGTTAAAGAAGAGGACTTGCAAGCAAACGACAAGAAAAGTGATACGAGTTCTTTTGCACATGATAACATGTTAGACAATCTTGACTTCCGTCACCCTGCTTGTGAGAAGGATGATGGTTCTCATCCAAGCTTTCAAACTCAAGAGGAGTCTGTCAAGGTAACTGGTAAACATGTGTTTTTTTCAGAATCTGAGAATGCTGCAAGAGTGTCCATTGTCCAAGGTATTGAAGATTATGGTCGTGAAGAAAGCTCAAGAATTTCTGGTGACAGTGGTGAACTAGGCATAGTTAACGCTGATCATGATGCCGCGGGTGGTACATTTATATCTGAGGTTGCGAGCCCCTGTTCAAAATTTGTGGATTCCCCTGAGATAAAGAAACATGATTCTTTTACAGTTAGCCGTCTTCCTGAGGAGGAACATGAAATTGCTGCAGTCGAGTCCTTTTTCTATTGTGAAACTGATGAGAACTCGACAACAATGCTGGATGTTTCAACTAAAGAGTTCACTCAAAACTTGTGTGCTTCTCGTGATCTTGAAGCTCGTATGCACACCCAAACAGTCCTCAGTATGAATGATTTAATGTCAAAGGGAAACTCTCAACCAGAAGAGGATTTATTATTTGAAAAGGATTCTTCAAATGGTTTCAAGGTTATAACCAACAACACTTATCCAAACTCAATCTCTCATTTTTTGGTCTCCGATAGCGGTTCGTTGAATAGCTCTGCTGCAGAAACAGATTTTGGGTGCTTTTTACCCAACTCTTGTTCAAGCACCTCAACCGATAAAGCAACAAGCAAACTTGAAGCCTCTTCCGAGGTTCTTGGTGATCCTAATGGATCTAGTGGCCGTTTGGTCCCACTTCCGGTTTCTTCATTAGAAAGCTTGGAGGAAGAGCACCTTGTCTTTGGTGATATTGATGATGGTTACGACACTGTAGGCAGATACACGGAGTCCACTTCTTCAGATTATAAGAAAAAAGAAGATTACCCCCCTGCATCTTCAAGCTCTCTTGATATCAACGACTACCGAGTACCGAACTATGAATCTTGTCCTACTCTGGCCAAGTCCATCCAAAGTGATCTGCCGATTGTTGCAGATGGAAGAAAACTCAGAACTGTATTAAGCAATGTTGACATTCCTGCCATAGTTCAGGGTAATGAAGTTATGCGGATGGGCAGATCTTTACCCAATATGTGGTCTCAAAAAAATGTTTGTCCTTCTAATCCTGAGGATTTACATTCATCAATTGCACTACAGACAACAGAAGTTGCTGAGTTCACGGAGGAGGTGAAAAATATTTCAGCCACCCCAGAAATTGGTAAGAGAGTATACAATTGTGCGCCCTTTGAAAATCATTTTGAAGCTTATTGTGATGTTTTTTCTACTCTTTATCTTTGTATAGTTTGATGTTCAGATAATTTTTCTATTTTGTCCGGTGATACTGTGAATTTACCTTGAAGGACCTGAAGTTAAATTTTGTTTTAGATCGCGTGAGAGGTTATATCATGGAAAAAGAAGCTTATTGATATTGACTAAAAAAATTAGGCAAGATAATTATTGACGAGTTAAAATGAATCTCTGCAGAAAGAGATCCTAGACCCATTAATTCATTGGGTAGTAGTGGCAGCTGGAGATCATGGTCTTTTGCTTTCAAGAGATCAAGAAGCATGAAAAATTCTGGCGTGTCCATGGATGAAGATGTAAATACTGCTAAGGATATTTCAAAAAACACAGGTGGTGATAGAGAAGAAGATGTGCCAAGGCCAAAGATTCCTAAGAAGAAAATAATGGTAAACACTCCAGCACCTGAACAGCTGGCTACTTTGAATCTGAAGGAGGGAAAGAACATAGTTGTTTTCACATTCTCGACTGCAATGCTGGGGAAACAGCAGGTCATATGGTGGACCTCTTTTTTCTCATTACATCTCCCTTTTGTGTTTGAGCACTTTCAAGAAACTACATCTTTCTTTCTATGTAAGTGTGGAAAATGCTTCCATGTTTATAATTTGTCTAAGGTGCTTACTTCACAGGTTGATGCACATATATATTTGTGGAGATGGGACTCAAAAGTTGTAATATCTGATGTTGATGGAACAATTACAAGGTAATTGATTCATTTTCTACTATAGATAGTTGGTGATATTATCCCCTGTACGAGCTTGCTTTTGTGTCCAGACGTTCTATTTTATTCAACTTTGATCACAATGAATGTAACAACGGTTAACCTATATGCAATTGTTTGCCTTGGTGGTTATTAGATAAGATATCTCAACTCTGTTCTGTTAGAAAAATCTGTCTTGTCCTTTTTTTTTGATAAGTAGGAACTGTCTTATCCAACATCAACTGTAGCAAGTAGTAACAATTTTGGCGGTAAATTGCTTTCTACATGTAGTTAACTTTGTGATTCACTTCCATGTCCAACTACCTAAGCATTGGATGTGAGATGTTCATAATTGCTGGACCTTAAGATGATGCACTTGGAGCTGTTGAAAAATTCCACAAGCCTAGCGCTCACCCTCTGTAACAGATTGTTGCAAGAATTAATAATAAAGTTTTTATAAATTATTGTAGAGAAAAATGGGTCAAAAGTCAGATATGAATTGGATGTTTTGGTACTAATGAGATTTTATATTTTGAAAGGGAACCTGGAAGTGGAATTTGGACACCAAATTTGAATATCTCTTCCAACATTTCTTTTAAATGTCCTATAGAGTTTCTCTAGAATTGTTTCTGATCTGAAATACAAAATTGTAATATAACTAAAAATGAACTTCTGAATAGAGGATCAAAGTTGAAAATTAATCTAACTTCACCCATACACCCATATTTTACACCATCTGACCTTGATACATTCTACTGGAAAATAGGGCTTATTTGGTGCAACCTGAAGTATAGTTATCAAAAAGAAGGAAATGAATCCAGTAGGGATGCAATTTAGCAGAGTTCAAAAAGCAATTGACAAGTTTGGTGTGCCCCCTGGCTCTTGGATCAAGTAGATTGAGACGTAGAA
The DNA here is from genome assembly GCF_001406875.1 of Solanum pennellii. Classification (NCBI taxonomy): domain Eukaryota; kingdom Viridiplantae; phylum Streptophyta; class Magnoliopsida; order Solanales; family Solanaceae; genus Solanum; species Solanum pennellii. The sequence goes on along the minus strand of NC_028640.1, from coordinate 74,188,627 downwards.
TTTTTGACTGAAGCCAAAAATCACGATTCTATGTTGTGTCTTTCCATCAAAACCTGGAATAGCAACAGATAAATAATGTCATTTCTAGCATTGCTAAGTGTTCCTTTTATAGGCAGAACTTAAGTTATAGCTTTTTTTGGTTGAGTCATTCTTTCACTAGAATTACCTATAACCTGAGATGACATATTGAAACAGGTGGAAGTTGGTTTACATTTTCCAACATGTTTAAATTAGATATCTAAGGTTCAAGCTTTTCTATGCTGGTCCTTTCTCCTCTTTAAACTACTGTTGGCTCCACTCTTTGGTTCTTTTGTGAACAAAAAAGGTAGACTTTTGTTTGAGCTGGTTGATATATGATAAACAATATAGATGTTCTTCCTGGTGCCTGTCTGATGTGCGAGATTTTTGTCAATTAAACAGATCTGATGTTCTAGGACAGTTCATGCCTTTGGTTGGGATGGATTGGTCACAGATAGGCGTTGCACATCTCTTTTCGGCCATCAAGGTCCGTAGACTTCATTTGTTTTCTCTTTTTCCCTTTTTTTGAGATTTATTCAAATTTCTTGCTGCTTCTGCTAATTTTGTAGTTCTGGCAAGTAATCTGCCATTAGGCCCCAGTTTTTATCTTAAGAATGTTCCTTTTCCTCTGTTTGCTAATGTTCAAAATGTATCTACACTTCTTCTATGTTAATATATTACTCTTTGTACTTTTTTTCCCATACTTTCTTATTTAAAAACAATTTGACTCTAAACTTCTTATTTTGCTCTAATAAGATGATTTATAGCCAACAAATGTCGATGACATCTTTTAGACCACAAGCTTCAAAAGTCTTTCTTTCTCAACTTTCGAAACACCACCACATAAATTTGGGATGGAGTTTTTATTTTAACTCATTATAGCATATAAGAGTGCATCATGATTAGACAATTTCTCTTTGCTGCAGGAGAATGGATATCATTTGCTTTTCCTAAGTGCACGTGCTATTTCACAGGCCTATCTCACTAGACAATTCCTCTTTAATCTTATGCAGGTAATTTGATGACTAGAAAATTTGGCTTAAGTAATCACTTTTTCCTCTCCTTCATTAATTTGACTTCATTTTTTTACTTTTGATTTTGATAATTGCAGAATGGCGTGGGATTACCAGAAGGACCAGTTCTTACATCACCTGATGGAATTTTCCCTTCTCTATTTCGAGAAGGTCACTATTTATTCATTTCTTTATTTTCTGAAGAGTTTCCCCTTGATTTTTTCATTGTTCCAAACCATGCATCCCATTGAATTGCTAATATTTTGTTTGACGTATTCTTATGAATGAATCATGATTATTGGAATTAAACAAGACCATCCGTTATCATCTGGGTAGCTAGAAACAAGACCATGTTGTACTTTCTATCCTTGTATAATTTTCAGTTGGGGTTGCTGGTAGAGAGCATTACAGTAGAAGTAAGCTGTTGCCGCCTTGCTGGTGCTTACCGTTTGCTCCCACCACTCTTTGATGAGTATTTGCACAGTTACCCCATTCTTGCTACCTCATCTTTCAAAAAAAACATTCAGTTAGTGCCAGAGTGCTCAGATTGCTGCTCCCACTCTTATATGTTCTTTGATTTTTTTTGTTTGTTGATGAAATAAATATGTTCTTTGATTTAAGTGCATTTGAAGAAGGAACTTATTGTTGAAGATGTAGCAACTAATTTATTGACATTATCTACTCCAGCGAACATGGTAATTGGTAATGATCCCAGGAAGTTGATGCTATCAGTTGTTGGATATTTACCGACTTTCTCATACTCTCATGTTCTTATGTCCTTTTTTATTTATTTAGTTGTTTTAGTGATTTTAACTACCCTGTCGACAACTACCTCCACAATTCTGCAATATGAACGGAAAGATCGATGACATTGCCAGCAACATGCCTCAAACTGTATCAGTAGCAACATGCATTTAGAATGCAAAAGACATTTCGGTCCAGTGGCTGCTGGTTTCATGCATAAAAGCATTATTGGTTCACTGGCTGCTGTTTCAATTTTTTTTCCTTTTATAGCATGAACTAAAAATGTGAAAGAGACTAGTTTTATTCTGCATTGTAACTCCAATCTTCGTGCTAGCAGCATGTCTTAATCTGATTGAGTATTAGAAAATCAGAACATGCTTTCAATTTTGCTAATATTATGACTGAGAGATGCATATTCTGTACCTTTTGCAGTGGTTAGAAGAGCTCCTCATGAATTCAAAATTGCTTGCTTAGAGGTCAGTTTCTTGATTTAGATTTGCTTCCTGTTTCCGTAATAGAACTTTTGTCATTTTAAGCAAAAGGAGTTCTGCACGTCTGCCAAAGCCATGAGGCTAGGGAGGCTTACAGACTATTGCTTTGATGATCTACATTATGTATAGTGCTTTTTTTTTTTACTGAAATAAAGACGACTCAATTATATCTTTAGTCAATCTTTATTTTTTGTTAGATTAAGGGAATTATGACTTGTAAACATTATACAAACCGAAGTGCAATAGATGAGTAGTTAGCGCTTTTGTGTTATGATGCACGAAGACTCACTTTTTAAACTGGTAATCTCCACATGCTCAATATGTACAAACCAGTTGCTCGAGCCTCTATGCACTAAGATTTAGTTACTATTTAAGAAATCTTACTGCTGTTCAAGTGGATGACAAGTTGGGTTGTTTGGTATCACTTAATATATGGCTGTGCAGAAACATCAAATGTTTTTGATGAAACAAATAAATCGCAAGATGGGTATAATGGCTAAAAAGAGTAAGTGAAACTTTGGTAAACATCTTTTACCATGTACACAACAAAGGTTTTCTTTTCCTTTCTGTATTTTGTTTTATTTTTCTGTTTATCACGGGTTTTGTATGGGAATAACAAAGAATGCAAATTCTAGAGGGCAAGGAGTATCAACATTACTAGCTGTGTGGAAGATATAATTAACTAATGTTGAGCATATGTATCTAGCTATGGTGACAAATGCAGATCAATAACATGTTAAGTTTCAAGTTTGCAGGATATAAAAGCACTGTTCCCTTCTGATAGGAATCCCTTTCCCTTCTATGCTGGTTTTGGAAACAGACACACGGATGAGATCAGCTACCTCAAGGTTGGAATACCTAAAGGCAAAATCTTTACCATCAACCCAAAGGTACATAGTCAACTGTTACTATCAACTGGAAAGGACGTTTTGCAGATAACTCTGTTGATGAACGCTTCTTATTTTTTATATTCTACAGGGTCAAATCGTTGTAAATCGACACATAGACACAAAATCATATACCTCTCTTCATAGTCTTGCCACTGCCATGTTTCCAGCCATTCTCTCATGTGAGCAGGTTGGATTTTTTCCCTTCTCTAACTATGAATTTTGGATCATTAGAACGTAACAGAGTGAAGAGAAGTATGTGATCTCATGCTACAGTTTTTTACCTTCTGCAGAGAATGTAGGATATAATTAGCTTTCTTGAACTGGAGTATAAGATTCACTTCCAGCATCATGTTAACTTTAATAACTCACCATCTTGTCTAGTCATGAACATGTTTCCCTTATTTAGAAACTTAAACCCGATCTAGAATTACAGTAGGTTCACTACACTCAAGTTCTTTCACCTTGTCTCCTGTGGAAGCTCAAAATTCTTGACTTGTTATCATTTTTGTTTCAAAACAATGTCTGTTGTGCTAGGGCCTGCAGCCTAGGAGCAGCCATTTGGTATGCCCCTTCTTGCTGCAGTCTTCTTGTAACAGTGTTACTTTTTCTTTAAATGTTTAGTATCATTATCGAGATCGGGATTGAGATAGTAGTTGTTATATCCTCACTATCGGTATCCTTTTGCATAGCAAACACTTTGAAGAGTTTCTCCTCCTGGAACACTCTCTCTACTGTGACAGGGTTGTATAAATTCTGTTCTAAATAATTAAACCAATTATAGGAAGAAAAAGGATAAGACCTTGGGACTCTTTCCGTAGGCTGGAAATTTTTTATGGACAACATGTGAAGTCTAGAAGTTATTGAAATGTTATTTTTGGGAAGTTAAAACCGTGTACAGAGCAAAGAAAATTGAAAAGTAAGGAACTTTAAACCTTTGGTCCTTTTCACTTGGCTGGACATTTTTTATTATTGAAGTTACAAAATCAAAATCGAATAAGGGATAACTAGCACATCTCATTACTGAAAGTACCAACATTATCAGCTTAAGCTAAACCAGTTTTTCTATGTAAATATTAAGAGTCTACCACAATGGTTGAAGGAATTGGTTGTCTCTTTGTATGGTTTTGGAGAATTTTCATCATAGATCTAGCTTTTGTGATTGAGTTAAACCCTATGTTTACTTTCTTAACACGAACCAAAGTCAGACCCGTCACTGTTATTTCCCTGTGTTGATCATATCCCATACTCTTTCGGGATATGAAGTAGGCGCAAGTCACAATGTCAAATGCTTCTTTCATGTACATCCAGTGGTGTCTGCAAGCTTCATTAATCTTACTCTTACTCAACAATTTTCACTTTTCTTCAGGAGGATTTTAACGTGTGGAATTTCTGGAGACTTCCACCTCCTTATATTGATTGAAAATTAGCAGAGTCCATCCTGAACTATTTTTTTGAGATTCAGGGATGGTAGCCCCACGGCCAACGTAAGATTCAGGTAACTTTTATTTATAGTTTCAACTTGTGATGCTGAAATTACAGGAATTTGTTACATTAGTGTAGATTCCGAACACAGTCTGTGGTCTAATGTGTTTTGTAACTTCTTGCAGCAAAAGGCTAATGTGTTTTATACTATAAATACAAGTCAAGTTTGATTGAACCACAGACAAGGCTCATTGTATCTGTATATTGCACGCGAAAGTGGCTAGTGTATATACTATTGTCTTATATCCGTCATCTTGGAGGAAGAAAATCGTGTTCTCAATTTTCTGGTATTCTGCTCATCAATCATCGACTAGCCAATACGCTTTGGCCCTACATATACACATACTTATGAGAAGGAAAATACGAAATACGTTCCATATCACTCCTTCAAGACGAGTTGAACTTTGTAAATTGTTGTAGTATTAGTATATGTTAATGAGGAAGTGTAGATTTTGTTGTAGTTTGGTGATTTGTAAAATCTGTCTTATAATGGGACTTGCATGTTGAGGCAAACTGTATAAAGGTTAAATTGTCAATAACACAGAATATTGGACCAGTATTTTAAGTAATTTTTCTGTATAAAGGCTATGTTCCTCAAATCCTTCAAAAATGTTGACAGATGCATGGCACCGATAGTGCATTTTTTTGAATGAGCTGAATACGAGTGCAATAATATATTTGGGAAGTTTGAGCAAAATAGACTTGAAATTACTTTTAGCATTTTTTTTAAAGGAATCGGATACGGGTGCAATAATATTTTTGAAGATTCAGAGCAACATAGACTACTCGTGGTAGGATGAGGATAAGAATTGAAATCTTAAAATGCTCTAAAGAGAAAATTTGTGGATAAGATTCTCCACTAATTTTTTTATGACATGATGAGATTTTGCCTAAGAGTTCCAAGAATATGGTGCACCTGTTAATAATGTATACTAATAGCATAATCCACTGTTCTGATTTTAGACAAGCTCCTTTTTGTAATATATGAATGAACACAAATATAAAAAAAGGAGAGTTATATTTGAACCATATAAAAAATGCTACAAGTATTTTTATATGAATAATATAATAAAAAGTAAATAAAGAAATCCTTTTCGATAAAAATTGATTCATTTCCCTTTTTAACAAGTATAATGGTTTTTAAATCCTAACATAAACTTAGCAAAAATATCTATTTCAACCCTTCTTGCAGCTGTATTGCCTAAAACCCATATCACCCCCACATAGCCTAAAATTCACTTTACACCACGTCCCTTCGTTTATCATTTCTATTTTATCTTTAATTCTCTCGAAAGATTCAAAGATATTTCTTTAAATTTTACTTTATTTTTTTCTTATTCATATTTTTTTAGGATAAAAAATTTGCAATTCCTAGTTTTAAGTGAGTAGAAAATAAACTTGACAACGCATTTACTCGAATAAGAACATAAATAAAAAATTTTAAACTTTAAGAATCCGATGCAAAAAATCATCTACTCAATTAACTCGGTCAATATTCTTTCATTGGTTACTTACCCGTTTGATATTATATGTGTAAATACCTAAATATAAATACGAGTCAATAATAACCTAATAAAAATATTAGGCACAATAGCGGTGTTGTTTTATTAGACTCCGTGTTTTTATATTCTATAGAATAAATACTATGCTCTTTCACCAAACAATTCTTCAACGTTAAATATTCTTGACGGTTTTGTTCTGAAACTATGATTCTCTTTTAGATTTTGGTTTTGTTGATTTCTGATCAAAAACTAGAAGAGAATATGTGAGCCCTGAGAAAAAAATTTCAATTTTTTCTCCCATTTTATTGCTATCTTTTTATGTTTGATTTGTTGGGGGTTTCAGCAAATTTATTTATGTTCTTTTAGGTTTTCCTCTTTTATCTGTATTTGAATCTTGATCAATTAATGTTCTTTGATCATTTGTTTGTTAGAATCCAAATACGTGAGCAAGAGAAAACGATTTAGGAAATGAGTAAAGATTGGATTTTTATGGGAAAGATCTAAAGATTTGGTTGAGGGGATTAATGAATTGTAGCATATGAGCCAAAAAATACAATCTTGGTGAATTGGGTTTGTTATTTGTGGGAAGCTTTGTTAGATTTTCTTGTATGTATTGATATTAGATGATTTAAACAGAGTCACGTGGTTAGTGAGGATTCATATAGCTGAACTCGAATTGTTTAGGACAGTGCGTAGTAGTTGTTGTTGTTATAAGAGAATGAGTACTATGGGGAGGATAGGTAGTTACATAGGTAGAGGGGTACGTAGTGTTTCGGGGACTTTAAATCCATTTGGTGGTGCTGTGGATATCATTGTGGTGAGGCAGCCAGATGGGAGTTTGAAATCAACTCCTTGGTATGTTAGATTTGGGAAGATTCAGGGGGTTTTGAAGGCTAGAGAAAATGCGGTTAATGTAAGTGTCAATGGCGTTGAAGCTGGTTTTCGTATGAATTTAGATAATAGAGGGCAGGCATTCTTCCTAAGGGAGCGAGACATGGAAAATGGATATTCTTTAACTACTCGAACATCTGAACAACTTGCAACTTTGAATCTGAAGGAGGGAAAGAATGTGGTTGTATTCACGTGCTCAAAACAGCAGGTCACTTCTTCTCATTACATCTCCTTTTGGTATGTATGCAAATGCATGCTTATAATTTGTCTGAGGTTCGTATATTTCAGGTTGATGCACGTATATATTTGTGGAGATGGGACGCAAATATTGTAATCTCGGATGTTGATGGAACAATTACTAGGTAAAATCAATTCCTTTTCTAATATAGATGTTGCTGTTATTGTCCTCTCTAAACTGCTTTCTTCTCAGAGTTAGCTTTATGATTCATTTCCATGCCCGAAAGTCTTAGAATTAGATGAAAGGTGGTCTTAATTGATGAACCTTAACATGAAGCAGATGCACTAAGAAGTGTTTAAACACGAGATGAGTATCCACTCTTCCCTTATAGATTTTCTTAGTTTGTCTTGGGAGATTAAGAGCAGAGTTGATACATAATTAATTGTATAGAAGTGGGTTTACAAATAGATATGAAATTGAGATTTTTATCTTTTCAACTTTCGAAAGAGAACTTTGAAGCCCAAACTTGGAGCTTTTTCTACGACCACTGACTTTGTCCATTAAATGTTGCATAGAGTTGCACACAATGGTAATATACCTAGAAATGAATTCAAGGAGTACGAGAATCAATGCTGAAAAAGCTAATGTCACTCACTGCACACCGAGCCGCCTACTCCAGTCATAAACTAATTATGAACTTAATCTGATAATGACCCATGGTTGTCTAAGACTTCAATTCAAGACCATCCTTTGCAGGATTAGGAGATTCTTAGCCTTTCTGAGGCACATTAGGATTATAGTGGTGTATCAGGTTAGGATTAATTATTTTTTATGCACCTATAGAAAGTGGGTCCTCTTTAACTTTTGCAATATTCTTTTTCTTTTGTTTTGATAATTTAGCAATAATAGTGGTGTTCAAAAAGTAATTAATGGCTGAAGAGAAGATTTGTTATCTAGGACAGGGGATGCTATTTTTGAAAAAGAATGTAAGACAATCTTTTTTATGCCAAGTTGGGTAATTACTATGAGAGGTGCAAACTGCCAACCATTTATACGTTGCAACCACATCCATAGTATGTACTAGATGACCTTGAAACATTCTACAGGGAAATAGGGGTTATCTGACACTGCAACTTGAAGTTAATAGTTATCAGAAGGTAGGAAATTAAGGATCTGCCCTTTTTCATTGGTCTCCAGACTCCAATAGGGATAAATTTAGCCGAGTCAATGAAACACTTGATGTGTCTGGTTTGGCTCCTATGTTCTAACTTTTGGAGCAGCTAAATCTACTCCAACACTATGACTCTATGTTGTGTTTCCATCAAAACATGGCATAGAAACAGATAACAACTGTCATTTCTAGTTACTTTTGCCCCTTTCTCTTTGTTTCTTGTCATGCACTTGCTTAATTCGTACATGACGTGTTCCTTTTCCAGAATGGATTGGAACTTGCGTACCTTTAGTCATTTCCCTGCTCTAAAATTTTCTATGCTGGTTGCCTTTGCTCCTTATTGAACTTATATTGGTTCGCCTTTTGGTTATTGGCTCTTTAGTGAACAACTTAGTGGACAAGAATGCTAGACTTCTGTTTGAGTTAGTTAATATAAATAATAGATGTAGATCACATTTTTCCTTGTTTCTGCCTGATGTGTGCTAGTTTTTCTCAATTAAACAGATCTGACGTTCTAGGACAGTTCATGCCTTTGGTGGGGAGGGATTGGTCACAGACAGGTGTTGCACATCTCTTATCGGCTATCAAGGTTTGTAGACTTGATTCATTTTCTCTTCTCCCTTTTTTAGGAGGTTTATTCAGACTAACCGTGAGAAGGTATGGTGCCAATTTCATATTTATGGCAAGCAAATTGTTACTAGATCCAGGTCTTTAGTTCAAGTGTGGTCTTTATACTGTTCTGGTAAAAAAAAGAATGTTCATTATATCGGGAACACATATTTGTGTTTTTGCAATGACTGCTAAGGTCAAAATGTTTCTACACTTACTCTATTTAAATATATCGTTTGGTTTTCCTCTGATAGTAGGATACGAGTGTCTGATCTTGTCTTCTTTCTGCAGGAGAACGGTTATCAATTGCTTTTCTTGAGTGCACGTTCTATTTCACAGGCCTATCTGACTAGACAATTCCTGTTTAATCTTATGCAGGTATTTTATCTTAAGTGTACATTTCCTTTTTCTCCTCATCCATTAGTTTGACTTCATCTTTTGTGTTTTTCATAATTGCAGGATGGAAAGGGATTACCGGAAGGACCAGTTGTCACATCTCCTGATGGGCTTTTTCTTTCTCTATATAGAGAAGGTTGTTCCTTTCTTTATTCTGTGAAGAGTTCTCCCTTTAACTCTTCATTGCTCGAAACTATATCCAATTGAGTTGGTAATATTCTGTTTTCCCGTATTCGTGTGACCCATGATAAGTAGAATAAAACACAATCATCTTACAACATCCGGGTAGAATAAAAAGCTAATATAAATCTGTTTTTCTTTTAGAAATTTATTTATAGTGGCATGTTGCACTTTCTTTCATTATATAATTTTCAATTGGTGATGCAGGCATATCTTTGACGGAGAAGTAAGTTTTTGCTGGTGTTAATTGGTTACTACCACTCATTTTTAATGAACATATTTGCATTGTAGCGCCAATCTCACTACCTCATATTTTAACATCTCCATAGTGCCAGTTGTTCAGTTACTGCTCCAGTTTTTAGTAGGATATTTGAACTAAATTCTCCATGAAGAAGTGCTTCGGATTTTGCTAGGAGTATGATTGAAAGGTGCATCTAACTCTTTTATCTTTTGCAGTGGTTAAAAGAGCTCCCCAGGAATTCAAAATTGCTTGCTTACAGGTCAATTCTTGATTCATTTTTTTTCCTCGTTACAGTATTTTAGCATATTAAGCAAAGAAGTTCTGCGTGCCCACCAAAGCCATGAGGATGGGGAGGCCTTGGACTAATGCTGCAACCTAGTGATGATCTGCTTCTGATAAGAGTGCTTTTATCATTTAAAGGAATAAACAACTTACATCTACTCACTCCTGTTTTAAGGTGTATGAGAAGTTGGGTTGCTTGGTGTGTCCTGTGCTTAAAATATGACTGTGCAGAAACATCGAGATGTGGTTAATATAGTAAATAATCACAAGATGGATTGTATAATAAGATAAAACTTTAAATCATAACTTGGAGAGGGAAACTTCTCTCACGATAAAAGCAACACCACTTTCTCCTTTGGTGCTTCATTCCCCCATCCTATTTACCAGAAATTTTCTCTTGGAATAATAATGTTTTGCAACTACCTAAGGGCTGTGTAGACGTTTTAGTGACTAACATTTGTCAATTCATCTTAGGTCATCTTAGCTTTGGCAAAAAATATAAATAATTAACATAGAGTCGACTTTCAAATTGCAGGAAATCAAGGCATTGTTCCCTTATAATAGGAATCCGTTTTATGCTGGTTTTGGAAACAGGGACACTGACGAGATCTGCTACCTCAAGGTTGAAGTACCTGAAGCAAAAATCTTCACCATCAATTCAAAGGTATGTCGAAGTCAACTGAAAAGGGCCTTTTGCAAGTAGCAGTGTTTTGATGATACTATTATGATGGTGTACAGGGTCAAATTGTGCTAAAGCGCAACACAGATACAATGTCATACTCCTGTCTACATGGTTGTGTTAATGACTTGTTTCCACCTATGTCCTCAGTGAGCAGGTTGGATTTCTTAGCTTTTCTTTTGTTACATAGATGATACTTGACCATATAGAAGGGGAGCCATGGCGTAACTGGTAAAGTTGCTTCCATGTAACCCGGAGGTCACAAGTTCGAGCTGTGGAAATAGCCTCTTGCAGAAATGCAGGGTAAGGCTGCATACTATAGACTCTTGTGGTCCAGCTCTTCCCCAGACCTCGCGCATAGAGCGAGCTTAGTGCACCGGACTGCCCCCTTTTTATACTTGATTATTTAGTACTTAATAGAGCAAAGAGAAATTAATCTGTGATATCTCAAGTTTCAATTGTTTCCCTCACAGTTAGCTATCTTGACGTGGAACATCAGAGCATTTTCACTATTACATTCATTTTAATGATCATCCGTCTTGTTTGTTCATAGGTGCAGCTTACGGAGGCTGACTATGTGAGTATAGCTTCTTGATCTGCATATCGCATGCAAAGAGAAAACACGTGTGAGTGGACTCACAATGCGAACCTTTGTTGTATTTTTCTTTCCTTTTACGTTATTTGCATAAGGAGCGAGTTGGTAATTACATACTCTAAACTACACAGCTTTGGCTTAACCAAAGACAGCTTCACTGTAACTTGTATATATTGCTCATGGAAGTTACTAGCATGCATCAATAGTTGCTTGTTGCTCATTTGCTCTGCGTTCATGTATATATACAATTTTCGGAGGAAATTACAAATAAGTTCCATAACGATCGAATAGTTGGACTTTGTAAATGTTGTATAAGAAGCTGCAGAGGTTTTGGTCACCTATATAAACTCTTGTTATATGGGCAAAAGTGTTATTACCATGAGGTAGTGTTTTCTTGCTTGATAATTTTAAACATTGGAGTTCTATGTTTATTTTTTATGCTGCTCTATGGATTCATTAACTATTGGAAGAAAATTATGTCTCAGAATTTTTAATTGCCGGTAATATAAGAGTACTTTAGATCAAGTTCTCATTCATAGGATTTTAGAATGTTGGTAAACGAAAACCACCTCGATCGGATCAGAGTAAACAACAATATCGAATTAGGCTTCCCTTTGCCTTGGCAATTGTGTAGTGACCACCTTGAAATCCACACACATATATATATCAAAATATAACTCTGTCCGTCGAAGCTTCAACAGAAATAGTTAGTTATTATTACAAACATACAAACAGAAAAATTACTAAGACACAATCATAACACCTTCGAAGGTAAATAGTTAGTTATTGTTACAACATACAAACATGAAAATTAATAAGACACAATCTTAATACCTAAGTGCTTCAACGCGAACTCGGCTAGGTTCATGATTTCATCCTCATCAATGGATCCATCGCCGTTAACATCAGCATATTTAACAGCCCGATGGACCTTTATCCGTCGGAACCATCCTCCGTTCGATCGGACCGCCTCTCGGAGATCTTCTTTGCTAATCTTTCCATCCTTATTTTCATCGAATTTCTTCAACCATCTCTTGAATTCTGCCAAAGTCATTTCACGTTTTCCATCGCTTGAAACGCTACGATATTCGATATTTTTGAATGCCATTGAGTGATAAAAAATGAGTCTGTGATTGAGACGTAGTTATCGACCGTATAACTTAGGTAATGAAATGACCTCACATTTATAACAATAAAAACACATAGATGCTTCACGTTTACGCCACTGTGTAAATTATTTTATTATGGTAGAAAAATATAATGTCACTTTCACTGCTAATGGAATAAGTTAATGGATTAAAAAGTGTAACAAGTGAGTATAGTTTAATTTGTTAAAATCAAATTTAGATCATATTGTCCAACTTTGAATATTTTATTGTTAATCGATTCGAAAAGACTCAAGTTTAATCCTAGGCAACTACTATACGAATATCTCATTATCGAAAATCGATTGGTTAGCTGATTAAAAGTAGTTGATAATTATCCTATCGAAAAATGATTTTATACTAATATATTTGAATAATTGTGCTGAAATTGACCGTTCATGTTAAAATGGTTGAAATATTCATAAAGCTACTAAAAACATATACAAATTTAAAAGTATTTTAAATATTAAAAAAAGGATGAATACCTAGAATGAAGAAATAAAAGATAATTACAACTTCAACTTTTAAACTCGTTTTATTCTATTTAACTTCAAATACTTTTTTTTCTTCAAATATCACCCAATTCATATCGACGCAGCCACTTAATTACTAGTTACTACAACCAAAAGCTTACATAATCTTACTCTGAAAACTCAAAAGCATATATATATCCATATCGATCATGGACTAACAAGAAAAAAAGAACTATCAATTACATTCAGTTACCATAAAACACGATTTATTTATTTAACAATCTTGAAGGTCAATTATAAGTGAAACTACACTTATAACAAAACTCCTTCTACTAGTTGGAACAAGCATTTCTTAGCCTATAACCACGTTTTCTTGCATACTCAACAAGTTTATCCAACTCTTTCTTATCAATAAGCCCATCACCATTTTTATCAGCCCGGTGAAGGGCTCGGCCCGCTCGATATCCCGGAAAAGTGGACCCCAGCTGCCGGAATGCCTCCGTGAGATCCTCTTTAGTGAGGTAGCCATCTCTGTTGAAATCACATTGTTTGAAGATATTTGTCAATTGAACTTCAGTCAAAGGTACTTGTCCACACGTACATCGTATGATGTTCCTGGGGCGGAAAATATCAAACATATTGTAATTTTTATTCAAACAAGATTTTTTTTTTATTTTTTTTGGTATTTGAGTACGAATTCTCCGATGGATGAGGAATTAAGTACAAATGAAGTTAAGATTATATATATAACTACTGTTCTAGTGGATGCAGCATCTTTTTATCGAAACTTTATTCATATTTTTCGATTAAATTATTTGATTGAGTCCTTGATAATATGGAATTTTGAGATGTGCCCCCTCAAGTTTTAGAATTTGCAAAAACTTTCCGTTTTGTGATGGTAGGGATATTATATTTCTATTTTTAACTTTTTATAAGAATCTGAGACCTTTGACTAAGAATGAAACAATCTCACTATAACGTATGTTTGTTGCGGTAATTGTCTTTGATGAACGACATAGCTAGCTGTTAATAAGAATCGAATCAAATTAAAAAGAGTGGTATACAACGTGTATCATGAAGAATATAATGCTAGGTCCAGGCTTCAAACACTCAACTGGATAAGAGTGACTGTAAATAAAAATATACTACTGGTATTATTTTTATTTTTAGTTGATACTTCCAAGATATCTTTATAAGATTTCATTTTTATAATATACTTATCTTTGTTGTTTGGTTTATGATATAATTACTAGTTGTTGCCTGCCTATAATTGACTTAATGCCCTTTTTAGTATTTATTACAAATACTCTTTTTGTTTCATTTGTTTAAAAAATTCAATATAATAATATCTATCGGTACTTTCAAGTATCAAAGTGGGAAAATATCCTTCTAATACTAATCTAACGTAGAATCTTATTCTCTGGATACATTATGAGTGTGTTTGGTACGAAGGAAAATGTTTTCCATGAAAAATGTTTTTCTAGAAAATGTTTTTCTGAAAAATAAGTAGATTTTCGACTTATTTTCTCATGTTTGGTTGGTGAGTAGAAAATATTTTCCGGAAATGATTTTGTGTTTGATTTATGAATGAAAAATATTTTTGAGAGACATCTTATATTTTTACAAGAGTAGAAAATAATTTATAAAATTGAAAATATTTTTTAACAACAATTTTTATTTGGGGTGTTGGTAGGGGTGGGGTGGGGGAAGGGCGGGA
>NC_028640.1:74170092-74173265 GCF_001406875.1 Solanum pennellii | reverse complement strand
GGGGGGAGGGCTGGCCGGTGGTGGGTGGGTGGGAGTCAGGGATCGGGTAAAAAAAATTAAATTTTAAAATTAATTTTTTAAAAAAATTGTTGTTTTTCCCAAAAAAAAAAAAGTAATTTAAAATTGGAGGAGAGTTGGAAAATGTTTTCCTTAGTTTTTGAAGGGAAGTCATTTTCCTTAATTTTGAGGAAAATGAGTTGATTTGGAAAACATTTTCCAAAACTTTTGTCCCACCCAAACTGAGAAAATTAGAAAATATCAGAAAATGTTTTCCTTCATACCAAACACACTCTATATCACTTTATTTGTGTTTTATTGTTTTGTTATTTCATCATAAAACTTTGTAGTATAAGATAATTTGATTGAAGAAGTTATATTTATATGAAGAAAATTTCCTCTCTTTTATTGTTTTCTTTGTTTACCTATTCGTATATTATACGAAAATGGAATAAGTGTTTAAGAGTGAATGAAAAAAGGTTAAGCTATTGGAGTGCTAAAAAGTAACAATAGAAATTCTACTGCCACATGAGTTGTGGTGTAGGGATATGACTGTTTGAGTGTACTTTTAGTCAGAGGTCTCGAATTTGTTGAGTAGTACTCCTGTGCACTGCGATTGGCGATCCAAATTTAATTGAGATTCTGATTCAAACTTCAAACGCCAAGTGAAAAACAATAACAAAAAAAAAAGAAAGCTATGGGCCTATAACAAAACTCGCATAAAGAGAAAATACAAACATGATGATCAAACCATGCATATAGTCATATTAACATTTAACCATATTCTAAAACCCTAGAAAATCCAAAAAAGTATGCAAATTATTAACGTACATATAGTTATATATTTACTTCTTAGTTCTTACAACAACCGGGAGCTAGTGTATACCCATGTTTTCTTGCATACTTAACAAGTTGATCCAACTCCATGGTACTCATATCAATACGTCCATCGCCATTCTTATCAGCATGGTGAATAGCTCGAGCAGCTCGCCATCGCGGGGCGTTGGAGCCTAGCTGCTGGAACAACTTCTTCAGATCTTCTTTGTTGAGGTAATTGTCACCGTTGGAATCATACATTTTTATAATATTGGTTAGTTGTTCATCAGACAAATGTACATGACTACAGGGACACTTTATCTTGTTATTCCTACTAGGCCTAAAAAAGCTCAACATATTTAATTTAATATGTATGTACGTGTATATATGAATTTTATCTGTTAGAGGGAAAAGAAGAGGCAAAAAATATTTATAGGAGGATAAGTATTTTACACAAACTACATGCAAGGAGTTAGGAATATATATATATATATATATAACAAGTTTCTCACTGAGGAGCAAAACTTTTTTCATTTGCCGTCTTGACCACTCGTTTCGTGACAAGTCAGATATGCTTAAGTGGTTGAATATCTTCATCATCAATCGACAAATTAAGGATTTGAATTATGTAGGAGGATAAGCGAAAACACTATTGAGTCTGATCATAAGCTACAATATATGTTCAAATTTACATATTTAAAAATTATGTAAAAAATATAATAAATCATTATAATTATAAGAAAAACACATATAATTTTTTTAAATTTGTACAATGCTACATAAATTAGAACGAAAAGAACATATATTGTAAGCTTGTTTGCTTACAACAAATATTTATTCCTCCATTCTTGATCATGGTCTTTGGGGAATCACCTTAACTAACTTCTTTTGACTAAATTACTCTTTTTGACTAATGTTTTCTTTACTATTGTTAATATGACACTTTTTATATTTTTTATATTTTGAGAATCAAACAGTTTAAGTTTGATCGAAAATCAGCGTATGCAATTTTCAATAATTTTGAAATAAAATTTATATATTTGTAAACTACATAAAAAGTACTATAAGTCACAATAATTGATAATTTGAATTTTAAAAAATCTATGACAAAATTTACGATCAAAGATAGACTTGTTTGATTTTTGAAATCCGAAAATGGACATATAAAATTGGACGGAGACAATAGTACTGAAACGATATAAGAAGTCCCTTTAGATTATGAAATTTGTTAGGTTTCAAATGCCCTGTTTTGGATAATGTTTTTCTTAAAAGAGAAAGGGGCAAAAAAATGGAATATGTTCTCAATTTTCTTTACATTTAAGCTTCTTACATATTTTCTAAAAATAATTCTTTCCAAAATTCGTTACAAATTTGTAACTTTAGTGTTATGTTCGTGAATCATCCCGTTGGACCAAAAAGCAACACATATTTCCGAAATATATAGAATATGAATTATGTGTGATTTTTTAAATTTTTATTCAGAAAAGTCTTAGTAAAAATATTGCTCCTAATATTGAGCTCAATAATATATAAATTAATCAGATTTTAACATAAATATCCACGTTGCAATATATAAAGGAACAAAATAATGATAAATTAAAAATCTCTTTAGAAATAAAGTGATATAATATGAATTTCTTTTACGGGCAACATTAATACGCAAGCCTGATGATGTCATTATACATGATATCAGTTAAAGGGAAAAAGTAAGTATGAATATTATTTTTTCCATCCATTTTTTTAGGGAAAGAATAAAAGGACACCTAGACACAAATTAATTAAATAATGAATTATTATTTTTAATTAATTAAATTGTAGCTCAACCAATTAAGGAAATAAGGTCAATGTCCAATTTATAATTATAATCGTGATACAAATATTTATCAATGTAAGAAATCTTTAATATTATCAAATCATTCAAAAAAAAAAATTAGATAAAACTTTTCAACATATGTGATCTATCAAAAATGTTAAAGTAACAGATTTACTATAAGTTACAATAAATAAAATATACTACCTATAAATATAAATTAAATTTCTTTATATTTAGTTCATCCTAAAAGAAGTCGATGCAACATTTTGAATTCACACGAGTTCAATATATTTATATGCAAAAAATTCTTTTAAGTTATAACTATTATTATATTTGATCTTGAGATATCAAAAGTACAATAAATTTAATATTAAAAATCTTAAATATCGAATACATCAAATTTAGATTCTAAAACTATCGTTACAACATGATAGTTAATAACCTCACCTTCTGGGGAGGATTTGGGCTCAAGAGAGAACTTATGCCTTTCCTAATCCATTTGAAGATAAGTGGGAATCGGGTTCATATATATATATATATATAAATA
>NC_028640.1:74163391-74169593 GCF_001406875.1 Solanum pennellii | reverse complement strand
ATATATATATATATATAATATATATATATATATAATTTCCATGACTTGGGCTATATGTATATGATCCTGTGAAGGGCATGCTTAAGAATCTAGGGAAGAATATATGATTTTAATATTATAAAAATATTATCTCTATTTATTTTAACCGTCATTTTAACTTATTTTGTATTCATCAATTAGATCTTAGATCATGGAATAGTCACAACAACACCATCTATAGATGTATAGGAAGAAGTGCCTAAAAACTTGTGTAATTTGCTAAACATTATTAAATTTCTTTTTTATAAGTGTGATTCGTTTAATCTAGAATTACTTAGGCTAATTTCATATGTTTTAATACTATCTGAAAAAAGTTATTGAATTCTTGAGAATTAACATTCGTGATTATAACCCCCCCAAAATGAAACAACCTATTTGTCTTCCCACGGAAATAAATAACTTCCTCATATTGGTAACAAAAAAAGTAGATATACCGAAGATCTAAAATAAATAAATAATTAGAATGTTCATCACTACGTTGTATTTTTCTCATTAAAGTTATTACATATATGAAATAAATAAATAATAAATAAATAAATTAACTATTATGATTTTATGGAAGCTATTTCAACATATACGGAAATCTATCACTTGTTATCATTATTTTATTTTTAAACATATTATTATAAACGTAAAATACGACTAAAATGAGTAAAATCATCTCCAATTTAAAATTTCTCACTTTATCCCCCTCTTTCATTATGTGTGTTAATTTGTGCCGGACATAATCATTTATGATTTAAATTGATCTAATTTAATTATCTATCGAACCGTGAAAATTAAAAGTAAATAAAATTTGATATTTCGGGTACTATCTAAAACCAAATTTACTCAAGAATTAGAAAATAAGGAACACATATAGACCATATGTCCAACATGGAATTTACATAGCAACAATACATAATTACATATACATTACAATACCCAAAAGATCTTTTTTTTTTTCCATATATTACAAGACGATCTTAAAAAGAAAAACAAAAATAGACACATAACACGTAAAATCCAACCTAGATGTTTTTTCTTCGATTCCCATCTGATATCCAGTGTCGTGTTAAGAAATTCTAAAACCCCATTTCGAAGCATAGTGAACAAGTTCACTCATTTCATCTTCGTTAATATATCCATCACCATTTTTATCTGCGTGACGAAGGGCTTTTCCAGCTTTCCATCGACAAAAATGCAACCCCATTTCTTTAAAAGCTAATCTCAATTCTTGTTTGCTAAGTTTACCATCACTATTTTTATCATATTTCATTAGTATACCTTTCACTTGCTCTTCACTTAATGGATAACTTACTCTTCTAGGAATGAACCAAGGCATTTTTTTTAATTTTTTTTTTTTTTGCTATAGTTTTTAGGATAAGTAATTAGGGTTTGGATGAATTTTCGACAAGTTGTGTTTCATATATATATATATATATAATATTAGGGTCACTATAGTATTCATGTTGATCAGTCATTTTCTATTTGAGAATATTTTTATTTTCGTGGATTTATAGAATAATGAGAATTTATTCCTTCTTCAACTATTATTTACACTTGTTGCGATATGGGGTCATATTGTATTTACTCAGTCTTTGTCAGGTTATGCTTTTCGAGAGTTGATATTACTTTTTAAAATTAAATTAGATTTTATTAATTTAATGTTTTATACAAATTTAGATATTCAAAAACTATACGGAAAAATTATAAATTGCAACCTTTTTTTTGCATATTATATATATATATATATAAAAATTAAAGTTTTAATAGTTAGACTCTAAAAAGAAAACTATATCAACTAAAAGTGAACAAGATAGTATATAAATAGCTAAGAAATGAATTTAAAATTTAAATTTTATTTGTTCAAACTTTTTGAACATTAGTTAAAAAGGAATTAAATATTGTCTTAAAAGGAGTATATCTAATAATTCTCTTTTGCTTTTGTTGTTCTTTATGGATATTTTTTTGTAAAAAAAAAATAAAGATCTTTCAGTATCTTTGAACACTTATATATGCTTCAATTCAATTATTATACTACTGTTTTAATTTTTTGTTAGACCAACAATGACCTATGTGAAAAAGATAAAATAAAATAGTTTAAAAAAATAAACATAATACTCATGTAATAATTTAGGATTGTGCGTATAGGTTAGGTAAAGGTAGGCTTCAATGGTTTCACATTATGAAATTCTAAATTTTAATAATTCAAATTAGAGATGTTAAGTATATCTATGTTTACATATTATTAATTATTGATATCTTAATTGTTAAGCGTAGTTGTTTATTTTTATTTTACAATTGGATAGATCTAAATGATTTAATTATACAACATAGTTTTAATGTCGTTAAAATATTATCGTTCATTTAAATATTTTATAATTACTCTATCTACTTTCACAGTTAGTCATCATTTTCACCATTATCATCAATTATCACATACAAATGTCAACTATCAATATTATTATCTAATTACCATTTATAATCATCATCTAAATTTAATTTTTTTAAATTAATATAATATTATAATATTTATATATGTATTTAGATTCATGGATTTTAACGTAAAATATAAATCAAAATAGACATTAATATCTTAAAGGTGGTGTACTATTTGATCAACAGATGTGCAAGATTCAGAAGAAACCTGATATGTTATAATATTAAATTATATATATTAGACAACTAGAATAATTTCTTGCTTGTCCAAGCATATTTTGATTAATTATTAATAAAGTACTCGATAATTATTGAAACCTCTTTTCTGTGGAAAATATAATATTCCAGAAATTGTTAAATTGTTTTATAATGATTGAATTGACCATTCGACAGGTCCATTTGATCGAAATTAATCTTTAAGGATTTTTTGGAACTCTTTTTCCATTGTAACTATTAAGTTTCTCTGCTTTATATTTGTTTATTATAATTTTTTCTCTAGTAGCTTTGGTCGAAAAGCACTGAACAATTAATACTCGAATCACTAAAAGATCGAGGGAGAAGGGTTAAAAATATTCTTACACTATATAAAAGAAATAAAATGTTTTTTGTTTATAGTTTGACTTAACAATGTCTTTGCATTAATATTTTAATTTAAAAATATTTTTGCAGTCAATACTTTGATCCATAAATGCCCCTATAGTTACAAAATGGATCAAAAATGCCTTTTTGCCGAATAATATATTATTTTTTTCTTTTTTTAGTACATTTTCTTCCTAATTAAAATATTATTAAGGAACACTATTCTTGTTTTCTTTCTTCTCAAAATCACTTTAACAAATAAAAATGTAGAAATTTTTTTTTCTTCTTAATCTCATTTTATCAATTAAAATAGAATAATTTCATGTACCCTTTCGATAGATAATATATGTCATATATATATAATCATAGTATATCTATCATTAATTTATATTTATATAACGATAAAATATATTAATTATAAAATAAAAAATATTTTCATTTTTTATTTTTTTCTCAATTAAAGTAGGACAAACATTTTCTAATTTTTTTAAAAAACATTAACTAAAAAAAATTGTGTCAAAAAGAAAATAATAATAGATTTATTTGGAAAATGAATTTTTTGACCCATTAAATAACAATAAGGGAATTTTGGACCAATATTGATGATAAGAGCATTTTTTGACCAAACTACAAACGGGGACAGTTTTGCTCTTTTCGCATAGTTTAAGGATATTTTTGAACCAAAATATTGACGATGATGACATTTTTAAGCTAAAGTATAAACGGAGAGTACTTTTATTCTTTTTACATAGTTTAAGAAAATTTTTAATCCTTTTCCTTAAGATTAATTATAAAGCATATTTTTTTTGCTTCTTAATCACATATTCTGTTATTCTAATCTACGTAACTGGTAAAAAAATTCTACATTTTATCTCAGATTTGATCAATCTCATGATTAGAGAAAAAAAGTCATTTTCTATTAAATGTTATGCTCTAGATAATTGATAAATGTATCACATTCTTATACTTGGAATATTTGAACAAATAAAGTATAAACTCTTTATTAAATTAATTAATACTTCCAGTACCAGATCATTACGCAATCCATACTCCATACAAGCCGTGGCGGAGCCACATGCAGTTAAAAGATGTCTCGATTAATATCTTTTCGTTGAAAAATTATATTGTATAGTTAGAATAAAAACATTTTTATTGTGTACATATATTATATATTAATATTCTTTGATTTCTATGCGATTTTATTTTTTTATATTTTGATACCCTTGAACGAAATTCTGGCTCTGTTATTGAATACAGGGACAACACATACACATTAATTTTTTCGTTTATATATCATATCGAAAGTTATGATTCAGAAGAAATCATACCTAAAGAGCTATATCAATTGACTCATAAGTGAATTCAGAATTTGAATATTATATATTCAAGTTCGAAATTCTATTAAAGCTTATTTGATTTTTAGTGTCAAAATTTAATATCCATATATTATAATTATATGAAGCAAAGAATAAGTTCCCCCAATATGTTATTCAAGATTCATTTGGGTAATCATAGATTAATTATTTATAAATGGATATAAGAAATATATAGAATATGATAAGACAGGCAAACACTATAATTATATACCGAAAGTTTAAGAATATACAACAGAAAGTAGATGATTTGTGTTAATCTTTTAACACATTATCCATCGTTCTCTTTTACATTAATTAATTCAAGAAAGTTTATTATAATTATTAAAGTATCAAATGAAAGTAGGTATCAGTTAAAAACGAAGTTATAAAGAAATGAATTTTAAATTTAACTTTAACTTTAAGAAATAATTCATTAACGAGGAGGATTATCAAGTCTATAACAGATGAGTGCTTAAGTCAATTTCTATTAATTCTTATTAGGAAATAATTATAGTTTACTGTATGAATTTTTTTTTTGAGGGGATTGTGAAATCAATAGTGAACAAATATATTTTTTATGATAATTTTAGTTATTCATATTGTATACCCCAATTATAAGTGTACTTTTTAAAAAATTTATATCGTAATCTTTAATGGGATAAGCATAAATCTGAATGATTAATACGTATAGTAAAATCTTAATATATCACTAAAATGCTAATAATTTCAAGAATTTGTACAAATTTAATATTTTAATATTCAAAATTCATCATAATTATATAGAATCAAATGGTTCATAATATATCATTTGGAATGATTCAGTTGATTTGGATCCCCTTTAATGGCTTCTGATCTAGCCTATCACATAGGACTTGTCCATTACAGTTTACATGCTCTATGTGATTTGCAGACTATTATACAGTAAGGCATTTACATTGAGGTTATATAATGAATGTGAATTTCTCGAGATTTAAAAAAAAAAGGACCATAATATTTTGGGCGTATCATTATTTCTAGTGTTCAAGATTCGGAATAAACGTTATATGTAATAATTGAAATTAAATATATTAAAAGTATAGAATAATTTCTAGCTTGTCCAAAAGCATAATTTAATTTATTATTAATGAATTAAACTACATGCACCAAATGTTCGAGTTACGTTACTAGATATTTCTTAAAATCTTTTTTATTTTTTTTTTGGAAAATATCGATAAGTTCTACCGAATTAAATTAAAAGCATAACTTTAGAGTTCTATAATAATTGAAATGACAACTCGATGAATCAAATTGAAATTGCTATTTAACTATAAGAATCTTTTTTTTTTACACCTCTTCGTTGTTTGATTATTAAATCATACTTTACTTCGAGTAATTTTATATATATAGAACTAAAAGCACTAAAAATTACTACGTATTGTATTAATGTCTTACTAAATAAGTATAATACATTTTAAAACACTTAAATATATATATTTATATTATATGCATAATTTATTTTTAGTATATTGTAATTAATTGCTATAAATGATAATAAATAAAAAATACACAAACATTAGTAATTAGTTATAAAAAGTATTCATTCAAATAATTTTTATCAAATTTTTCTATATATTTTAACACAATATGATATTCTCACTGTTGAGACTAAGAGAATCGTACACTTTCTATGTAGATTCTTTTTCTTTTCATTTCCGATGTGGAAATTCTTCGCAACCCAACAAACTCCCCATAAATATGTGGACAGATTACTAGCTTAGACTTGAAGCATAATTTCACTTTCAATTGATCAATTTATATATATATATATA
>NC_028640.1:74129752-74162413 GCF_001406875.1 Solanum pennellii | reverse complement strand
TATATATATATATATAATGTGTTTTCGTAATATTTGTTTTATGTGTATATTGCGATACACAACATTACACGACAGACAAATTACGAGCATTTGTTATACAATAAGCACAATTTTTATATTTAAAAATAAAACATATTTTACATTAACTAACTTATAGCAACTTCTTTTTTTTTAAAAAAAAGTAAAACGTATTGTAGAAGGCAAAGTAATAAGTAATAACTTGTTAACAACTGCGCAATCATGAAAGGATGTATCGGGTTCGAGATGTATCGGCACGTTGAGGATGTCTTCGAATTTGAAATCGAGACACAATATATCAGAATGTCTTTGGAATTGAAACGCGATGTATCGGGTTTGAGATGCATACGAATTCCACCAAATTTAAGAGATGTAATTAGCTCTTTACACATGATTCGTGATTGTGTACAAGCTACAATAATAAAATCGTGTATAATTATAATAATAGATTTTTTTGCAAGGGGAGGGGGGGTTCTATCTAGTGTTCAGAGCTCATATTAGAACCCCGACTAAATTCGGATCGCGACTACAGGGCCCATCCCAACAAAATTTTCTCTAGCACTTAAATTCAACACTTCTAAGTAAGGGTGAATTTAAATATAATAATAGAGTTATATTTCTTACGTTTCGCTGTAATTAATTTTATATATATTCACTATAACATTATAACTTAATACTATATTCTAAAAGTTAAGCTTACTCGTTTTATTTTTCCAAATATTGCCAATTTCATTAATTATGGATAATTAATCTGCTTCAATTGCCCTAGCACGATCAGAAAAGAATATGAATAATTTCACTGCTACCCACATAACTAAAAAATAAAAATTAACTTCATTTGCTTAATGCAAGAAATTGAAATTAAACTACCACATAAAAAAATGAATTAAAAATGAAAATAAATAAATAAAATTATTATTCCTAATCAAAGTCTCTTTTACTTATTCTATTCGCATTTACTTGTTCATTATTTCAAAAATAAATTTTAATTTTTACTTGTTTATTACTATTATTATTTTTTCATGTTATATATTTAATATTAGTTACTTATTTTCCAAGTCCAAATTATTATTTTCTTTCTTAACGGAAAATCGGGCAGACAAGTAAAATCGAACGGAAAACAATAATACGTGTCCAACATGACAATTACATAGCAACAATACATATACACTACAACATCCAAAAGACCCTTCTTTTTCCAAATATTACAAGTTATCTTTGGTTCTAAAAAAAAAAAAAAGATACAACACCAAAAAAACATATATAGAACCCTGCCTATATTTTTCTCTATAATTTCCCACCTGGTATTCGATATCTGTTAAGAAATTTTAAAGCCCCATCTCGAAGCATAGTGGACGAACTCACTCATTTCATCTTCATTAATATATCCATCACAATTATTATCCGCCAATCGAAGAGCTTTCCCAGCTCTCCATCGACAAAAATGCAACCCCATTTCTTTAAAAGCTAATATCAATTCGTGTTTGCTAAGTTTACCATCACTATTTTTATCGTATTTCATGAGCATACCTTTCACTTGCTCTTCACTTAATGGATAACTTGCACTTCTATGATTTAGAATGAGCCAAGGCATTTTTTTAAATTTTTTTTTTTTATGTATATAAGTATTGGTGGATGAATTTTCAACAAGGGGTGTTTTCATATATAAGGGTTAGTTTAGAGACTTTTAATGAGTCATTTTTTATTCTTTCGAATATAATTTTACTATTGGAAAAATATTCAAGAATTTATTCCTTTCTTCAATAGTTCAACTAGTAGTGCGCAAGTAATTTTTATCTCAGAAAATTACTTAATCTTATTTCATTACACCAAAGTAAAAAAATTATCACTCAATTAATAATAATTATTGTTATTTAACCTCAAAAGTCATACAATCAATTCAAGTAATATTTCTAATAAATTTTTAAATTAAGTTTTTTGAAAAATAGAATTCGAAGAAGATGCCTGCTTTTAACGCAACAAAGTCACTCAACTATTTTTTTATTTCATTTATAAATTAGTCAGTCTGTTTTAATGCTTGATTTATATGTGAATCGATTGACAACTCGATCGATCAATTTGATTGAAGAATCTTTATCCATTGTAATTATTAAGTGATTACAAAGCACTAAATGATTATAAAATATTATTATTGTTTGTTCAAGTAAAAAAGTAATTACCCCAAACGTTTTTAAATATCTTATAATTATTCTCTCCTGTTTAATTAGATGCTTTTAGAATTTTAAAGATCTCATTATTACAGTATATTTGAACACTTGTGCTTCACGCTGAACTTAATCAAAAGTGGAAGTTTAGAAAAACAGACAAATAAAATAGTTTTCAAGCTTTTTTGGGCCTACATGGATGATTTGCAGCATATACAATTAGAAAAAAAAAAATCATAAATAGCAAATGAGATTAAACTTAATAAACTTTCTTAGCCACAATTTATCTAATTATGCTTCATAATTTTAGTTTTATTTGCTATGAGTATTTTCGTTTGTATTTTTTCACTTGTCAATATGCTAATATAGTAAATATATACAATATCTATATATTTAGGATTTTTTCTGTTAAATTATGTCTTGGACAACTCACCCCTCAAAAACTGACTCGAGGATAAAAATTACTAAAAAATTAAGGGCAAATGACAGAGCATACTTTTAAGGCAAAATTACCGTTTGTCCCTTATAAGTTTATAATTACAAAAATTCCTCAACTGATACAATAATATAAGTGTTGATACACTAATATGATGCGCGAGATACATTAATCATTAAGTAAGATATATTACATTGTATACATGATACACTAATATGATGTTATACATACACTAATCTGATGTGCGAGATACGTTAATTTGATATACAAGATACATTAATTTGATGCGTTGATACATTAATCTAATGCATGAAAATGAAGAATTTTAAAAATTCGTAAAATTAATTGGGGATAATAATAATAAAAAAATTTAAAGTTGAGATATGATAAATGAATATAAAAGTTATAGATTTAATTGAATCCAGGGACAAACTCCGCCCGCCCCACCCATGATGGTTGGAATTAAAGCATGTGATAGATTAGTTGGGGTGCAAATAAAAATATTGTGGACATCTTTTAAGAAGAAAAAGATTTAGCTTTTCTTTTTTTTGGAAAATTATTTAAATGTATATTTTATTTTATCATAATTTATAAAACTTCTGATCATTTAAAAAAAATTTAAAAACTTCTCTCGAAATAGTATTCTTCTTTTGTTGATAAATCCATTTCTCCTCTCTAATATATCCCTCCCCTCGGATATATCACTCACCTATGTATTCAAATGTTTTATCTCCTTTCTAATATATTCCTCTCCTTTCAGATACATCTTTCACCAATATATTCGAAAGTCTAGTAATGTATCTAGAAGTCTAGTGGTGTATCTGAAATTCATAAATTTTAAGGAATTTTTATAATTTGAAAAAGAATAAAAAAATCATGAAATTAGCTCTTTACACTATAAAATTAAAGTAAATTATATTTTTCTCTAGAACTAGGGTAAATGATTTTCTTACATAATTAAGTCACTAATTAATTGATTAATGATTTAACACAAGTTTCCATTTGGCACCCTAACTAATCATCAATTTTTTTATGGGTGCATGATTTAGATTTTTATAGTAGTTGTTGTGGCTATGGGGTCTTTGAAAGCTACGTATCACCCAAAAGTGAAAACGACTAAAATATTTTTTAATATTATGTTTGATTTCTTTTATTTGGAGTTATTCAAGATAAAGAAAGTATTAAAGGATGTGGTGCAGTAGATGAAATTGTCTATTTTTTTACAAAATATCTTGAATTTGAGTAATGAGTATAGAAAAATCTTTAATAAAGAGTGATTCTCCTTGAGTGGGACCCTATGCAATGTAAATCTAAAAAAATCAAACTTTAATATAAATAATATACATTAAATGGAAAATTAGAAGAAAGATGTTTATTAGTTGTTGCTCTCAATGTGTTTCTTGATGCCCATGGAAGACATATATAAATGTCAAATTCACATCAGATATATTATTTATTTTTGACAAAAAAGATCAATCGAAACTATTTAATTTGCCAAACCTATAACACAATTTCCTATGATGTAACTACATTCGTTAGAAAATTATATCATGTATATCAAACAGTGTATAATAAAGTATATGTTAAAATTTTAATATATGCAACGAAATTTTGGACTTTACTACAAACTTATATGGAAAAATTACATAAATTAATATATTTTAAAAAATAATTACTGATTTTAGCGATACTTTTTGTTTATTACCATTTATAGCAATACTGTGATAAATCTATAATATGTATTAAAATTGTATTATAAATGAATTAAAAGCGATCAAGTGAAAAAAAAATATTATTGCTATAAATGGTAAATATTTTATTATTATAGCACATTTATGTAAGTTTCCCAACTTATATTCCTTAATAGGACCCATTGGTTCATTATTATCGATATCAATAATAATATATAGACAAGTGTTATCTCATTTTGTTTTCATTAAAATTTTTGGTAAAATGAGTAGCAATAGTTTGTTGCTTCTTCTTCTCCATCTTCTTCTTCTTCAACAAGAAGTTACTTCGCATTCCCTTGTTGAGTATCTTCCCGGTTTGCAAGGTCGCCTCCCGTTCCATCTTGAGACCGGGTGAGCTCGTTTAAATTTTTTTAATATGACGATATTTTTTTTGAGATAAATAATTTTCACGTCTCAAAATCTCTGTAAGATACTTTTTTAATTAAAACTTTAATACTATGTCATAGCCGGAAACAATTACTACTATTTTTATCTTAAAGTTCTAGATACTTATTTTCTCGCTTTTTTTATTACTAAAACGTACTTAATAATAATATTATCTTCGTCCCGTTTATATACTATCTTTCGAATTTCAAGAATCAAACAAATCTATCTTTGACCGCAATTTTTTCATAGATCTTATAAACATTTTGAATTATCAATTATTATGACTATAGTAATTTTTACGTAGTTTACAAATATATAAATTTTATTTCAAAAAAAATTAAAGATTTCATGGACAAATTTTCGATCAAACTTAAACTGTTTGACTCTCAAAACATAGACGGTGTCATATAAATTGGGACAAATAGAATACTTATTTATTCGATGTTCGAAAGAGATCTTGGTCTTAAACTATATTTTCAATGTATAATTCAAGAATTGTTTCACGTTAATAATAGATGAATTTGAATTTTTATAGGTTTTGGATCCTACGATTAATAGTGTAGATTAGGTACTAATAATTGTGTTTTAAGTTTAATTTTTTAATAGATAATTGGTTTTGCTACTCTCTTTCTATGTAACTTTAATTTTTATTTTTTAATGACACTCTAATAAATTCTTAATTAAACAGGTATGTTGGTATTGGCAAAGATAATGAGTTGCAACATTTTTACTATTTTTTGGCATCAGAGTCTGAGCCTACTACTAATCCTCTTTTAATTTGGCTAACGGGTGGACCTGGTTGTTCTTCTCTTAGTGCTATTGTCAATGAAATAGGTACTTATGTTTTTTTTTTTAAAATTTCGTTTAAAATATTTGATATTTACAATAAAATTGATTATATTTAAATTACATAGTATAAAGTTTATTTTACAAACAACATTCTTACTATAAATTTTTTTATATCTAAAATTCGAATCGGAAATGTGTAGTCAATGAGGGAGGCAGAGGTGGTTCAAGAAAATGCATAGCTTAAAGCCAAAAAGTTATTTATATTTGTTATGAAAATTGGGAATAATTTGCTTTTTTTTTTAAAAAAAAAAAAGATTATTCTTCGGAAAATGTTTACTTTGGATAAATTAACTAATCAACCTAGAGGGAGAATTAATTGTGTTTGAATTACAAAATAAAAAATAATTCAAAAATCTGTGTTTTTCTTTTTTCTTTTTTTTTGTTTGCAGTGTAAGTTTTACTTATCAAATAAATAATTTTCTTTTTTAAAATTTCCATAAAAAAAAATAGTCCAAGCTAAAAAATAAAATAAAATTGTTGTCCAGGGCCATTGCGTTTTGCTGAACAAGTCTATAATGGAAGTTTGCCCAGGTTCGAACTAAACCCACATGCATTGACCAAGGTAATTGTACTAATTAATGACGAAATTAATCATAAAAATATAATTAATATAGTTTATTGAATTTTGGATATGACAACTCATGAAATATAAATCAAATTACTAAGAACCGTTTGGCAATAGATTTTTTAAGGAAAAATTTGATAAATAGTGTTTGGCAAAATTTATAATTAGGAAAAAAAAATACTAGTGTTTGGAGTCAAATCTCATTATTTGGGATTTTTAAAAAATTAAATTTTATATCAAATTTTTATTTTTTGCAAAAACAACCTCTATAGTAGTTGTTTGCGCTGTATTACATAATTTTTTACGTAAACACCAAAGTAGAGATAGAATGTTCAATGAATATGAAAGTGATGATATGGTTATTGATAAAAATGATGAACAATCAACATAGTGTAACACAGTTACGTGCTCTGTCTCACTACAACAAAAATGACTATTAGCGGCATTTAATTCTTAATTGCCGCTAAATATGTACTTTAGCGGCAATTGTCACTCTTTGTATATGTCCCTAAAACCTTTAGCGATATTGGTTCTAATGTCACTTAACTAATGCCGGTAAAGACTTTAGCACTCTTTATTAGTGTCAATATTTAATGCTGCTAAAAGTTATTTTTGTTGTAGTATCTACTTCACAATGTATGGAATGATATTTGTTGCACTCACTCCGAACTACCATATTTCTCTAGTGTAATGGACACCACTTGTTATTTTTACAATTAATATTCAGTTGACTTGTAATACAAACTTATGGTTAGTTTTGATAGTTTTTAAACTTATGGATCTAAATCGTATTTCCTAAAAAAGTAAAATATGTTTTCCAAGTAGTATGGTCAAACATATGATAAAATTTACCCAAACTTTTACCAAAATAATATTTACTAAAATATTTGAAAATCTATACCAGAGACTAGCAAAGAGTGATCTTACAATACATTTTTAAAAATTTTTTTTTTTATTTGATATATTTTTAATAAATTGATTAGACATGATATATTTTTATATATCTAATTTAATTTATGCATCAATTTTCAGATAGCAAGTGTGATATTTTTGGATCAACCAGTAAACAGTGGATTCTCATATGCAACAAATGATGCGGCATACAAATACACTGATATACAAGCATGTGAATATGTTGATGAATTTCTAAGAAAGGTATACACATAATTTCTGAAATTTGATATTATAAACAAAATTAAAATCATGTTCACTTTACTATTAATTAATTATTATTGATTTTTTTTCAGTGGCTTGATGATCATCCACAATTCATCTCAAATCCATTTTACGTTGCTGGAAACTCATATTCTGGAATGACTATTCCAATTATAACACAATTGATATCAAATAGTAAGATTCATATACGTATATATATACCAATGTATATAGTATGCACGTATTCGATACGTATATTTCTAGTAGAGCTACGTGCAATTTTATTTTATTTTTGTTAATTAACTCCACTAATTATTATGTAGGAAATGCAGAAGGCAAAGAGCCATTGATTAATCTTCAGGTCAATAATTCTTATTTTTCTCTAATTCATAATTTAACCACACTAATTAATTACCATCATCAAATAATTTAATTTTTTTTTCTTCTAAAAATTGCATGGATATTAATTTCAGGGATATTTACTTGGCAATCCCTTAACGTTTTCTCAAGAAAAGAATTATCATATACCTTTTAGCCATGGCATGGGACTTATATCTGATGAGCTTTATAAGGTTAAGTCACAATTAATTTTTTTAAAATTGTTTTTATTACGAATTAATTAACATGTATATGTTATTTCTGAATAGGCATTGGAGAAGAATTGTAAAGGAGAATATACATACATGGATCCCAAAAATACGAGGTGTGCAAGTGAAGTTCGTACTTTCAAACAGGTTATAATATATGATATACGTAACATATACATTTTTAAATTTAATAAATGTAACTATTTTTAATCGATCGGCTAATTATGTAACTCGTCCTACTATATATTAATTTAAATTTTATATATTTAATAATAAAGATTTTTTATGCTATTGATATAGATGATAAGCAACATCAATACGAAACGTATCCTAAGGCCCAATTGCGAAGAAGACCCACGTAAAATGTCGGGTCAAAGAAGATTACTTGGTCATAAACTCATCTCCTTGCAACGTGGCGACCCGTGTGCGGTTAGTTCTTTCAATACATTATAAATAATTATTATTAAGGTAATGCTAAATGGATAGAAATTTTAAAAAATTATCGTGTCTTTTTTATTTTAAAATAAATGAATTTCTTTTTCATTATTTAATTAAAAGTACTAAAGTTAAAAAAAGTAAAAATGTTCAAAAAATAATAAAAAAATTATTTCGACCAAATTCTGGCCAAAAGAATTTTTCCTTATTATTGTTACGAAAAATGGTTAAAATATTTTTGAATCATGTGAAATTGAACAATAATGCTCCTAATATCAACGGGTTAGTAAAAAATGCTCTTCTCATTAATTACCGCTAGCATCAACGGTTTAACTAAAAATACTCTTGTCATTAATAATTTAGCTCAAAAATGTCTCTCTCGTTCTTAGGAACGAGAAGATTTTAAAAACAAAAAAAACAAATAGAATTTAAGAAACTAATAATGAGGAAACGATTATCTTTTTGCCCCTTCCGTAGGAGTTTTCATTTTTTCTTTTTTACTGACTCGAAGTCACAATTCTTAAGTCTGGAAATTAGTGGATATTTACCATCTGAGCTAAGGCCGTAGGCACATGCAAGTCACGAGACACTCTTTGTCGGTACGGTGATATCCAAAATAATTAAATAAGATATTTAAACACCTTGACATATAAGGTTATTGTAGTCTAATAATTTTAAACTTTTAAAACAAATTTTAAATACCATAAATGAGTTAGTGATCACGTGTTAGATGAGTTCATTGTATTGTTAATTTGAATGACTTAATAGTTCTGAATTATACTTCAGTTTGATTGGCGCAAGCTTGTAAAGTACTGGGCTAATGACCCTAAAGTCCAAGAAGCTCTTCATGTTCGCAAGGTACATGTTATATAATTCCTTTCGAATTTTGATATTAAAACAATTCTTTTATCATAATCTTTTATATATCTTGAATCATCAATTATTCATGTGATTTAGAGTATTTTTTATTTTTCGTAGGGAATTATAGGAAGTTGGATGAGATGTAGGAGAAATATATATATGAGTTCTGGTAATTATACAATTACGTTAAATAACGTTGTACCATATCATGCAAACCTAAGTACTAAAGGTTATCGATCACTCATATACAGGTAAGTAATATTCACCGTTACATTATCTTTCTGATGTATCGTACAATACTTTAGTCATATAAAATGAACATTTTTCATATACATATTCAAATTAGTGGCGATCATGACTATATGGTACCTTTTCAATCGACACAAGCATGGATAAAGTCTCTAAACTACACCATCGATGATGATTGGCGCCCATGGAACGTAAATAATCAAGTTTCTGGGTAATTAATCTCCAAATTTAACATCCTTAATTAAAATTATGAATTCTTAACTAAAACTAATTATTATGTGAGTTTATAACGTTAATCATTTTTCTAATATCGTATCCTTGTAGTTATACGAGGTCTTACTCCAACAAAATGACTTATGCAACAGTGAAGGTATTTGAAATTAATTGTGCCACTAATTTTACACTTTATAAGTTTTACTATAAGAATTGAGATAATTAATTTATCTTAATATTTTTTAATAGCTTTCGATTTATTTATTTTTACTTTATTTAATAGGGAGCAGGACACACAGCTTGTACGGACAAGCCTGAAGAATGTTTTGTTATGTTCAAAAGATGGATAAGTGATGATCCTTTATAAATTGTCCTCAATTTCATCTATATATCTTCTCTCTATTTTATTTTATTTTACTGAAAAATTATCTTTTCTTAACTTTACCAACTTTAGTTGTGTTTGTGAACAAAATCTTTCCCTGTTCTGATTTTACATGTCATTTGGAAGAGGGGCCGAAGATGGAATTAAAATCTTGTAATGGATTGACTCTTTTATGCTAATAAAATATATTGTGGACATAATATTTTTGGTCCTTTTTCGTAGTCATAATATACCTGACTTAACTTTAGATCTAAATTTGTACACTTCTTTGAGTGTTGACAAGTGCATTTAGAGGTAAAAATGTTATCTAAAAATAAAAACTCTAAATTTGAAAGAAAGGTGTATAATTACCCATGCAAGTTGTGAATGAAGTTCTCAATATATTTACCCATGAAGCCCGCACTCGAAACAAGTTCCTTTCATTTTTTATGATTTTTTATCGCTAAATATGTGTCTAAGTCAGATGATAAAGATAAATATATTAAAAAATACGAAAAAGGCTTAAAAATATTTCTAATTTGAAATAGCTCACATTTATACTTAAACTATATTGCGGCGCAAAATTAACATACCCGTCATAGTATTGGGCGGGGGCAGAGCCACCTTAGTACAAGGGGGTTCATCCGAACCCCCTTCGATGAAAAATTATATTATCTATACATGGTTAAAATAATATTTTATGTATATATAGTAGATGTCGAACTCTCGACTGTTTCGTATATCTATTTCTACGAATTTCGAACCCCCTTATTAAAATTCTGGCTCCGCCACTGATATTGGGTCATACCTACCCTTCTAATTA
Organism: Solanum pennellii; assembly: GCF_001406875.1. NCBI lineage: Eukaryota > Viridiplantae > Streptophyta > Magnoliopsida > Solanales > Solanaceae > Solanum > Solanum pennellii. The sequence goes on along the minus strand of NC_028640.1, from coordinate 74,151,579 downwards.
ATAGAAGTATGTTAAGTGTCACGTACACACTACATAAGCGCCAAACGTATTTCACTTCCACATTGACTAAATAAATCTTATTTTGGATTTTGATTTGGAAATGACCCGGGCAACAAATTCAACCGTAAACAAGTACCGCCCCGTTTTATTTTATATGTCTATCTTTCAAAATTTCAAGAGTTAAATAAGTTCATTTTTATTGTAAATTTTTCGTAGATCTTATGAATAATTTGCATTATTATGACTTATGATATTTTTTATGTACTTTTATAAATATATAAATTTTGTTTAAAATAATTAAAATTTCCATGCATAAATTTCTGATCATATTTAAATTATTTGACTCTCAAAACGTAATAAGTGTCGTAAAATTGAAAAAGAGGAAGTAATATATCAATGAATTTTTAAGTACGTAATTTCTAAAATTTGTTATTAATAAATAAAACTAAAATCATATTTATTTAATTATTAATTCATTATTTCAGTGGCTCTTCTGTCATTGTCATTGTTTATTTGATGTTGATAATGCTGATTTTTAAGAAAATTAAACTTTTGGAAAAAAAATTATAGACTTCAATAAAATATATACTCACTTTATTTATTTTATATTTTATATGACTAGTGTAATTAATTAAGTAGGTCTGTCATTATTATTGTTAATTTGATCTTGTTTTAATTTTATATTATAACATTTATATATTTAAATAAAATATATATACCCACTTCATTCATTTGGGAAAATTTATTGCGAAATAATAGACAAATAAATATATCATATATTTTACAGAAAAGGGTCAAATACGTTTCTAAACTATTCGAAAAAGTCTGGATATACCTTTCATTTAAAGTTTGGTTCACTCATGCCTTCGCCGTTCAACTTTTAGTCCAAATATGTTCTTATTGCGTTAGTTGCCATGTTGGACATATCCAACTCATTTTTCATTTCTTTAGTTGCCACATGGAATTGTCATGTCATTTTGACCTTACCACATGACATTTATATGAAAATGAAAAAGTTATTCGGACTCATAAACACGTACTCCGACACATAAATCAACCCCCTTTTAAATAAATTGTTCGATCGATTTTTCACAATTTTATTTAATTTTTATTTTTTTTGATAAACTTTGAAAATGAGTAATTGATTAATAAAAAAAGGAAAAAAATATTAAAAAAATACAAAATTAATGCCGAAAATTAAAATTAAAATTAAAAAATTATGAAATTAACGCCAATTTTAATTATATCAGTTCAAATTAAAATTAAAAAATTATCAAAATAAAAAAACTTTAGAAATTTTTAATATTTAAAAGGATAGGAGAAGAAAACGTGGGGTTAAAATTTATCATTAAAGGAGGCCTCCTTATCATCGTCAATAATAATAAATAGTGTAAAATGATTTATCAATAATTTAGGAATAATGGAGAAATTGTTGAAACTGCGAGTTTTGCTTTTTCTTCTTCTTCTTCTTCAACAACAAGAAGCTAATTCGTATTCTAAGGTTGAGTATCTTCCCGGTTGGCAGGGCCGCCTCCCGTTTCCTCTAGAGACCGGGTGAGCTCGTTTGCATTTATTTATTTATTTATGTGATAACGAGACGATATTTTTTCCAAAAATTATATTTTATGGTAATATCATTGAATATAAACTTTTATAGGTTTTAAATTTCAGAATGATTATGTCAAATATAGTTATCGGAGTAAAGATGAGTGATAATGGTGATTGTGATAGTGAAAGCTAGAGTGTTAAAGGGGTGAGTTGGGTTGAAATTGAAAATATTAAAATGAGTTTGAAATAAAAATTGAGTTGGGTCTTGATTCACTCATCCATCCAAGTTTACTTTGGATCGAAATGGGCTAAAAAATTAATTGGATCTTAACCCGTTCAATTTGATCCGACTAATCTCGATAATTTAACAGATATTTAACTTTTATAATCACAATTTGAATTTTCGCTCAAGAATTTTTATTGAAAAAATAACAAATGAATAGATAATTCTAAAAGATATTAAATAGATAACAATTCATACTTTCAATGGAACAACATATCTCAATAAAATGTTTTAAAACAGGTTGAAATTGAAAGTTCAATTAGATTTAATTGAAAATTCTACTCAAATGAATTGAGATTGAACGCAATTCAAATTATCTTGAATTCAACCTTTAAAATTTTAAACAAATTGAACAGAATATCTATGTTCGAGTTCATCTTGACATTCCTAGCGAAAGCCGTTAATATTGTAGTGATTGATCTGATAGTAAAGTGTTGATTGTAATGATGAAGTTTGTTTATGTTAGTGAGGACTCAAAAATGTCTGATGCTAGTTGTGACTGTAGGGGATGATTAAAAAGTGTCTAAATTGGTGGTGAAGGTAATAATTATGGTCAATAATGCAATTAAAATTTTCAATAAAATGACTTAAAATCAGTAAAAATAGATAATTTTTTTTAATTATTTTATATGACACTGTAATGATAATAATAATTTATAATTAAAAATAGGTATGTTGGAGTTGGTAAAGATGAGGCAGTGCAACTTTTCTACTATTTTTTGGAGTCAGAAACAGAGGCTACTATTGATCCTCTTTTGGTTTGGCTATCTGGTGGACCAGGTTGCTCTTCTGTCATTGCCATTGTTGATGAGATAGGTATTTTATTTTATTTTAAAATTTTAATATTTGTCATATTAGGGGTAAAATATAGAGAAATTTTATTAGTACGAGAGTTAATTATTAAGAAACATTTTAATTTATGATATTATGAATTTAACTAGATTTTGGTATGTTCAAATATATATATATTTAAGGATATATAATATTAATTTTAATTTTAGATACATTGTATTTACGTAAATTTATTTATTTCTAAGATATATAACAAATTTCGCTCGCTCTTCCCCCTCTCATCTCGCTCGTTTCTCTCTCTCAATATCTGATAGCAAAAACAGCATGTACTAGGTGTATTATTTTAATATATGATAAAAAACTTTTTATTAGTGATAAGATATGTGATAAGATAATTTTCACTATTCAGATTTGGCATAACTGTTTGACCGTATTTATTAAATGATATTTAATATTATTGAGTCTTGAAAATGATTTGAAAAATAACAAAATTGAAAAATTAACAACTGACATGTTAAAAATGATTTTGAAATAATGGACAAGTAGAGGAAGAATTAATTGTGTTTAAATTACAAAAGAAAAAATTTGTTAGAGAACATTTGTCGGCATGTTTTTCAAACATAAAATCATTATTTTTCCTTTTCAAACAAACACTTTTTTTGAAAAAAATAAAATTTTAAAAATAATAAATTTTCTTGTATAGGACCAATCCGTTTTGTGGAACAAGTCTACAATGGGAGTATGCCTTCGTTTGAACTAAACCCATATGCATGGACAAAAGTAAGTTACATCTATATTTAATAATTTTTTTTTATTTATACATACATGTTACATTATAAATATTGTTTTGACAAAAAAAAAAAATTATAGTAATAATATAATTAAGGAAAAATTACGCATATATATATAGTTCGATTATCGATTTTCAGATAGCAAATGTAATATTTTTGGATCAACCAGTAAACACTGGATTCTCATATGCAACAAATTCAGCTGCATATAAGTATACTGATGTGCAAGCATGTGAATATGTCTATGAATTCTTAAGAAAGGTACGTACGTAAATTTTAAAATTTGTTATTATAAAAGAATTATGTAAACTTAATATATCATCTAGTTAATTATTTATTTATTTCAGTGGCTCAATGATCATCCACAATTCATCTCAAATCCATTTTATGTTTCTGGAAATTCATATTCTGGCATGACTATTCCAATTATAACTCAGTTGATATCAAATGGTAAGATTTATCTATACGATCGATAAAAATATTGAGTTATGTGCATTTTTAGTAACACATATTCTTAGTGTAATTGGAGAATTTATGCAAAGTAATATACACACAAAATAGATCAATATCATGATGGAGACACATAGAGCTTGTTTGACTTTACTTTCAAAAACTATTTATTTTTAGAAGTACTTAAGTTAAAATGATCTTTCAGAAAAGTACTTTCGAAAAAAAGTAATATATATGTGTTGGCTAATTTATTTAAAATGTGCTTTTGATAAAGAGATAATGTTTGACTAATCTTTTTTAAAATGTTTTTAAGAGTCAAAGTATGTAAAAGGATAAATTTATTTTATAGAGAGAAATAATTTTAAATGTTTATTATACACTTTTAGTTAAATTTTTGTTTTTATTAATGAAATGGTACATATTCAAATTTTCATATCAATATTATACGTAGAAAAACAATTAACATTGATATAATATTAACATGATGATTTAAATATAAGTAAATTACTAAATAAATTTTTTTAGCACAAACGTAAATAAATATAAGAGATATATGTAAATATAAAAAGGGATAGTTTGATCTAGGTAAAAATAATTTTCTAATTCTTACTTCTCTTCCATTTAAAAACAGTTTATTGTTTGGTCAAACACAAAAATAAAGTGGTTTTATCTCAAAATAAGAAATTTTGGCATCTCAATAACAATGTTAATGGTCTGTTGAATATTCTTAATTTGTCAAAATATATAATATATTTCGTAAATAGAAAAATTATGTTGTGTATATCAATCAAAAATTTCTTTTATACATTTATTAAATTTTATTACCCTTAAAAAAATTAATCTTTGATTTTGCCATGCAGGAAATATAGCAGGCAAAGAGCCATTAGTTAATCTTCAGGTCAATATTTCTCTAATCTGTTATCTAATTAATTAATTAACATCATCAATTAATCTTTCTTTTTAATATATATAATTATTTCATGCATGGTTAATTTCAGGGATATTTAATTGGCAATGCTGTAACAATTAGTCCTCAAGATGAAAAATACCATATAGTTTTTTGCCATGGCATGGGACTCATATCTGATGAACTTTATAAGGTTAAGTCACAATTAATTTGTTTTAATTACTTTCTACATTATTCTAATAAAATATATATATATATATATATAAATTAACTTTGGAATTTGACATATCATGTTAATTTGAATATTAATTTGTCTTGACAGTCATTAGAGAAGAATTGTAGAGGAGAATACACAAACATTAATCCCAACAGTACAGGATGTGCAATTGACTTTCGAAATTTCAAACAGGTTATTATAAGTATGTTTTACATTACTAGCGATCGATGTAGTTTAACGTGTGATAGTATGTTATTAATTATTTATAGGCATAATACATATATTAGATCCTAAATTTGACTTCAAATTTTAACTTTGACCTCAAACTTTCATAATGCACAAATAGGCAACTACTCCATCTTTCAATAAATAAACACGCGATTCCTACCAGGCAAAATACGTGAAATGCACGCTTTTTGCGCGAGTGAAGGATAATTTTCGAGGCCCACAAAGGTAAAAAATGCTGAAATGACAATTCTACCCTTAATGAATCTCTTTTATATTAATTAAAATTAATTTTAATTTTTTTTTAGTTTCAAAATGACATGTAAGATATTTTTTTTAAAAAAAAGACATGTAATATGTTTAGTTAGTTGACAGCCACTGATTGACTCACTAATACACATGGGAGCGTTTGCATTTCACGCACTTTGGCTCCAAAAATCGCGTGTTTATTTATTGAAAGATAGGATAGTTAAAGTGTCTATTTGTGCACTATGAAAGTTTGAGGTCAAAGTTAAAATTTGAAGCCAAGTTTAGGGTCCAATATATATATTATGTCTTATTTTTATGTGATTAAATTAATATATAATTATGCAGCTTGTAAAAAACATTAATGTGGAACACGTATTAAAGCCCTTTTGCACAAATGATGATGATCCTAAAGACGTGTATCAAATGACTAGTGAAAGAAGATTACTTCATGATAAACTCATCTCCATGCAACGTGAAGATAAGTGTGATGTAAGTTTTTCCTTTTTTTTACGGAGAATTTTTTTAGAAAGTTGTTCAACTTTATTTTATACTATAATAAGTTAATTGACTTTAGGTTAAAAAAAATTTAATGACATTAGAAAAAAACCACCCTCATCCATCTGAGAGATTATATCCTTAAAATTTTGAAGAAAAAAAAAAGAATAAGACAAATAGAATTGAAGAAAATGCTCGATAATGGCCTAGGCTATATATATAAATTATTATATTTTTTGCTATGTATTTAACTTAAATGAATAAATAAGATACTATTAACCGTAAAAACTTATTCTCAATTGCTTCAGTCTGATTGGCGCAAGCATTTGAGGTATTGGGCTAATGACCCTCAAGTCCAAGAAGCTCTTCATGTTCGGAAGGTATGTGGATTACAAGTATATATATATACTACTTACGATATTGACTTGATACACCTCGTAAGAATCAATAAATAAAAAATAAACTTTTATAAAGTATACTAATATAAGTAGGGGTGTGCAAAAACCAAATCGATCGATAAATTGAATCGAGAAAATGTTATTGAGTTATTAATGGGTTTATAAAAAAATTTATTGAGTTATTGATTAGGTATCGATTTTTACTGTTGGGTTATTGGGTAAACCGATAACTCAATAAGACGGTAATAATTTATTTTTTTATTCTTCCTAATTATTAATATGAATAATTTAATATATAATTAGACACTGTAACTATATCAAATTATTAGTACTCTACCAACTTAAAACTAGGCCGTTTTACTAGTTTTTACAATTTACTCAAAACCTAAAGATTAAAGTAAGGAGTTCACAATTGTAGCTATTTGATTTTAGTTGTAGTTTTAATTTTAGTCTTGTTGGACTAGTTTATTTTAGATTTAGTTTGTAATATTAGTTGTAGCATTTGCAAGTTTGTAAAGGTCCGTAATTTGATTAACATAAAAAATTTCATACTATATTTTGGTGTAACCTTCATACTATATTTTCTCTTATTGATGCAATTTCTCATTATCTTTCTTGTTTCACTATATCAAAGCATTTAGAGAAATCAGAAGGTATATATTATTTTACGGACATTTTCTTATTGGGTAAATCCAAAACCGAATCAATAATGATCAAAAACGAATAAATTGAAAATCGATAAATAATATCTTATTGATTTGTTATTTGGTTAGCATATTTAAAAATCAAAAATCGATAAACCGAGCCGATAATACATAAAATTGAACCGAATCGACCGATGCACACCCCTAAATAGAGGTGCTAATTACTCAATGCATTCAATTATTATGAATCTCGTTTGAGTTGTTTCTACATACACTATATCTAGTGAATGTATCTCATCTCTCTCCTCTATCCTCCGCCCTCTCATCCCTCTAGTTTCTTGCATTTATGTTTCATAATGTATTTATATATCACATTTTCATGTATTCATATATTCAGTATTTAATAAGCATTGATGTATTCAATGTATATGTGTATATCAAATTTATCTAGTATATTTTGTGATGTATCCAGAATATCTATGCATAGATAACATACTTAGAAAAAAAATGCCGACGAAGATATAGGCATCCAGATATAAGTATCTGGTGTAATTACGCATTAATTACATACTTAAAAAACAATGACGAAAATATAGTTATTCAAATATATGTATTTGGTGTAATTACGTTATAATTACATACTTAATTACAAAAAAAAAGAAGATAAAAACAAATATATGACTGTTTATCTAATCAGAAATTTTTTTCTAAATAAAATGATAATTTTACTGGTGATTTTACTCTTTGCAGGGAATTATAGAAAGTTGGATAAAATGTAGAAGAGATATAAGTGAAGGCTCTCATCATAACTACACTTTGACGGTACATAATGTTGTACCATATCATGCAAATTTAAGCACTAAAGGCTATCGATCACTTATATACAGGTAATTAATATTCATTGTTACGTTTGTGTATGTTTTAACTTTATATATTTGGCTTGAGATTACAGTTTTTGTCAACTAATTATTATAATTCTAACTCGCATGGTATTCAAATTTAGAAGTGTATAAAAAGTTAAACCTATCAATAAATTGAACTGAAAAGAATGTTATTAAATATTTTCAATGATAATGCCAGAAGGTCAAAGGACTTATTCGTACCAAGAACGAACTATTATATCATCAATGATCTTTTAAATCCAGATTCCCAATTACTCTTCAGTTTTTAATATTTAAAGATAATTGACATATTAGTTTATAGTAAAACAACTTATTTCATGAATACATATAATAGATTTTTTTTTTATGTTTAATTTAACAGTGGAGATCATGATTATATGGTACCTTTTCAAGATACACAAACATGGATAAAGTCTCTAAACTACTCTATTGATGATGATTGGCGTCAATGGAACGTAAACAATCAAGTTGCTGGGTAATTAATCTCCAAATTTTACATCCTTAGTTACAATTATGAATTCTTAACTAAAACTAATTATTATGTGAGTTTATAATGTTAATCATTTTTCTAATATCGTATCCTTGTAGTTATACGAGGTCTTACTCCAACAAAATGACTTATGCAACAGTGAAGGTATTTGAAATTAATTGTGCCACTAATTTTACACTTTATAAGTTTTACTATAAGAATTGAGATAATTAATTTATCTTAATATTTTTTAATAGCTTTCGATTTATTTATTTTTACTTTATTTAATAGGGAGCAGGACACACAGCTTGTACGGACAAGCCTGAAGAATGTTTTGTTATGTTCAAAAGATGGATAAGTGATGATCCTTTATAAATTGTCCTCAATTTCATCTATATAATATCTTCTCTCTATTTTATTTTATTTTACTGAAAATAATCTTTTCTTAAAATCTTGTAATGCAACTAATCGATTGACTCTTCGATGCTAATAAAATAAAATGTGAACATAATATTTTGGGTCCTTTTTCGTAGTCATAATATACCTGACTTAACTTTAGATCTAAACTTGTACACTTCTTTGAGTGTTGACAAGTGCATTTAGAGGTAAAAATGTTATCTAAAAATAAAAACTCTACATTTGAAAGAAAGGTGTATAATTCCTAAGCACGGCATGAAAACGTTTGAAAAATGCAAGTTACATCACTAGATAGACAGTTTTGAGTTTATAAATTCTGATTCGATTGAAATGGATTATTCATACATATTAAGCAAAATTTCTTAACACAATACACTGAATTATGCAAACTCGTAGCTTCCACCCTGCTAACTATTTTCAACTACAAGTCCATGCAAGTCTTGAATGAAGTTATCGATGTAGTTACTCATGAATCCAGGACTCGAAAGAAGTTCCTTCCATTTCCTATGATTCTCTTTCACGAGACAACCGATTTGGTTATCTTTATCCATCACACATTTCACAGCCTTGCACAAATTCTCTTTAGTAAACATATCATTTTCATCCTTCTCCACTTCTACACCAACCTTAAGGTGTTGTCCCATCAGCCTAGCAGTAAAAATGTGATCAATAGGCCTTGGCAAAAGCACCAATTGACAATCACACAACACCAAAGACTCCCACATCGACCCATAACCACAGTGAGTCACGAAACAACCAACTGATTTGTGTCTTAAAACCTCCAATTGTGGCACCCAACAATCAAGAATCAGTCCCTTTTCTTGAATTCTTTGTTTGAATCCCTCTGGCAAGGCTTCTTCTACTGAATTTGTCCCTTGAGGTGGTTTAACGACTAAAAGAAATGGTAACTCAGTCAGTTCAAAGCCTAAAACAAGTTGTTGAAACTGTTCCTTTTCAAGAATCAATTGGCTCCCAAATGCACAAAACACTACTGATCCTGGCTCGAATTTCTCGAGCCAATTTGATAATTCATGTTGCTCTTTTTTGGGCTCGGGAATCACAGGTCCAGTGTAAATGACTGGCTTTTCAAGTAGATTTGCTATGTATTCACAAAAGATACCTTCAATCTCTCTACATGTTTTTGCAGCTATTACATCGCATCGTGTAAGTGCCTTGTCCAATCGTTCTTGAAACGTGACCCCCTTGCCATATTCTTGATATACAAATGACAACAACTTAGCTTCGCTTTCATGCAACACCACAGTAGTAGAAGGGTAACCTGGTGGTGGCTTTACTAGCTCAGCTGCAGTTGATGTCATAAAAGTAGCCTTATCCGTTGATTTACACAGTGCAGCAGGGGAAATAAGTAGGTAAATCAGAGTTTTGATACCCCCAATTTCTTTCGCTAAATCAGGAATCCAATAAGCAAAATCAAAGAAAACGAAATGGGGTTTTAGATTTTGAAGAATTGATTTGATTTCATCATACAATTCATCAAAAGCTGTGGCTAACAGACTCTCCAATGGTCCAGGAACATCAGCTGTTGTCTCTGCTCCATATGGAAGGCCATCAACATGAGGTATTATCAGTTTATGAAATTTGATGAGATTCGGGTAAAGATTGAGTTTTTGAAGTCTAGTTTCAGCATTTTTGGGCAACAAGAATGTGATATTGTGACCTCTTTTTGCAAGTTCATTTGAGAGATTCATAAATGGAATCAAATGCCCAAAAGCAAGCCATGGGAACATCACTATTTCCAACTTTGACTCTATGAATTCCGCCATATTTTGAATTGCTACCTCTGTTTCGGTTCATTCAATTTATTAACTTCAATCGTACATCTAATGAAAGTTACTTGTACGTCTGTGTAGATATTTGTGGTCGATTCTATGGTTCAAACTAATTCAGTTCACTATTGAAAAATAATTCGATTGAGTGGGGAACGGGTATCAGGGGACCCTGTGAGGACAAAAAAATAGGTGACTCATGGGAACTAAACTTTATTATAAATTTTGTTGATTGGTTCCTTATCATCAATAGTATATAGAAAACTGTTATCAATAATTAATAATGGAGAACTTGTTGAAATTGCGAGTTGTGCTTCTGCTTCTGCATCTTCAACTTCAACAACAACAAGCTGCTTTCGATTCCACGGAGGAGTATCTTCCCCGTTTCCAGGGCTGCCTCCCGTTCCATCTAGAGACACGTATTTATTTAGAACGAAGTTTGAATTTCAATTTTATAAGTTCTAAATTTAGAATAACTACGTCAAAAATGGTGGAAATGACACAAGTGGAAGGTTTAGTCTAGTGATTAAGATGTAGCAAAAGTTCCTCAAGTACATATTCCGGATGCAGCTACTCAATACATATTAGGTTATGTATATTTTTGTAATGCAGATTCTTAGTGTAGTTGAAGAATTTATGCAAAGTAATATACACTAATAGATTAAAATCATGATGGAGATACTTAGACTAAAAGATAGCCAGTCGAATATTCTTAATCTGTCAAAAATATACCTAAATAATTATTATTATTATTTTGAATTTCATATCTAAACTATTCAGAATGTGAATTTCATATCTTAACCTCTACAGATACATATATGGGATCAAGTGCCCAAAAGCAAGTCATGGGAACATCACTATTTTCAGCTATGACTCTTCTGTAGACTCTGTCATCCTTTTTTTCCTGCTTTGCCTTTGATGAATTGTTTTCAATTTATCCTATTGCAGTTTGAGATATAGCATAATTTTGAAGGAATTTTTTATGAATCTCATACGGTTAACAACTAACTATATCTTATCTCTATTGTTTTTTCTTAATTTATAAAAATTTCTTAAATTGGTGGAATTCAAATAAATACATATCAAAACGTTCTGATAAATTGTGTCTCAGCTTATATGTCCTTAATATTTCAATACATCGTGTCTCGATTTCGAATATATTATTCAATGTCCTGATATACAAGTGATGAATTCGACTGATACATCATGTAAGAGTCATCTATTTCACACGTCTAACCAGCCAGCTTGCATGACCCATTAGTTAAGCAAAATTAATAATTATTCATGCGGGACCGAGTATACCTAAAAACTAAAATAATGTGGTTATATTTAATCCACGTAGAGAAAAGTATGTGGAACAAATTAAACAATGTAGTACTCTCTTCATCTTATATTATTCGATTATTTTATTTAAATTTTGTATGAACTTTAAAAAAGTAAAAAGTAAATTGAATTTTTATTTAATGTTTTAATTTATGATATAGCCTTTGCTTTTTGAAAGTTAAATCTTGATCGATCTTTTGAAGTTACGTTGAATTAAATTAATTCTGGAATGTTTCATAATTAACATTTAATTTTGTAGCAGAATTTGCACTTTAAAAAATTCAAATCGAACATTCAAATAAAATTTAATTTTATACCAATCTATTTTATGTTGCTTGTCCAAAAGGATCATAGGAAAATCTGCCTTAGATGTTAATTTATTTGAATACAATGTATTTAGAATATAAGTTACACTTAATTTTAATTATATATATTTTGAAATATATGTATCTAAACTTATCAAAATCTAGTAAGATTTAGGGAAAAGGGTCTGAATAATATTTTAACTTAGCCGAAATTGTTATTACGATACCAAATTTTATGGAGAACCATTTACCCCTGCATTATTGAATAGTGCATTTTAAGGTATATATGTGCGCACATGGACACATTACTATTTATAATTACGAATATTTTTTATGTCCACGTGGACACATATATACCTTTAAAATACACTATTAAATAGTGCAAGAGGGTAAAAGGTCATTTCCAAAGTTTGATATCGTTATAATAATTTTGGTCAGAATTCAGATATATTTCAAACCTTTTCCCTAAGATTTATAATGTTAGAAACTAAATTAACTCCTAAGCTAGTGAAATTGCTATAAATTTCCCTTCTTAAATCTCTGAATTAATGCAGTTTTGATGCAAGCGGAATTTCTGAATTAGAATTCCGTTGAAACTATATGAATTATAATTCGATTAGATTAAAATTAGAATTTCTTTTAGCAAGTTCATTTTAGGAAAAATTACGCAACAAAACAAACTTAGGGCCCGTTTGGATGGGCTTAATAAAAGCAGCTTTAAAAAAGTACTTTTGAAAGTGCTGAAACTTATTTTTAAAATAAGCAGTTGTGCGTTTGGATAAAAGTGCTGACGTTGCTATACCAAACGTGAAAAGGGAAAAATAGAAGAAAGAGATGTTAGGGTTATGTGGGTAATTTGGAGATTGTATAAAAATATTAAGGGCAAAAAGATAAAAATGTGGTCAACTTAAAACAGCTTATAAGCTAAAAAAAAAAAAAGCACTCCTACCCCAGCTTTTAACTTTTGGCTTAAAATAAGTTTTTTTTAACTTAAAATAAGTTGTTTTGAGTATTGTCAAACAGCTAAATAAGTCAATAACCAGCTTTTAAGTCAGTTTGACCAGCTTTTAAGCTGAGCCAAACAGGCTCTTATACTATTTAGTTACTCATCATAGTATAGTTTGCTATAATTACCACTCGCGACTAACATTATACATTAATTATGTGGGCTGACGTCGAATTTGTATAATTAATCATGTTTGTATGTGTATAATTCGCCAGAATATACAAATACATATGTATAATATATAATTATTTAACATATATACATATACAATTCACCTCTCTCCCACTCTTTGCCTTCTCTCGCTCGCCTCTCTCCTCCCTCTCCCAATCTCGCTCGCCTCTCTCCTCCCTCTCCCAATCTCGCTTGCCTTATATACAAATGTATATATATAATATACAATTATATACATATACAATTCACCTCTCTTCCACTCTCTGCTCTCTCTCGCTCGCCTCTCTCCTCCATCTCTCGATCTTTCTCGCCTCTCTCCTCCCTCTCCCAATCTCTCTTGCCATATATACAAATACATATGTATAATTTACAATTATTTAGCCAATATACATATACAACTCACCTTTCTCCAATCTTTTCCCCCTCTCTCTCGCCTCTCTTCTCTGTCCCATAGTCTCGCTCACCTCTCTCCTCCATATAACATGTAGCTACAAATTGTAATTATCAAACTATAGCTATGTAGAGTAATTAATCATTTTTAAGTGGCTATATATAAAAGTTTCCCATTTTCTTATTTCGCGTACCAAGATATTGATAACATATTAGTAGTTGTTTAGTCTTTTTCAAGAGTTTAATCTCATTATTGTAGTTGCATTAATAAATACTTGTGTATAGCACCACTTATTCAGCGAAATTACTTCTACGGGGACCAAAAGATTCCTTGTTGTCATATTTTGTCCACATAGAGAAAAGTATGTGCTAACACACAAAACAATTTATTACTCTCTCCGATCATTTTAATTTCATATCAATCTAATTTTATTATCGCTACGTAAGTAGCAATGTCCAGAGTGCGACGGGCTCATAGATATTCTTTCCCTGGGACCCTCTGGTTCAATAAAATTTAAAAGAGGTCCCTTGGCATCAATATAAAATAAATATAGTAATTTATTGGTAAAATGAATATCAATAATTCAGTAACAATGGAAAAGTTGTTGAAACTACCAGTTTTGTTGCTTCTTCTTCTTCTTCAACAACAACAAGCTACTTCGCATTCTACTGTTGAGTATCTTCCCGGTTTGCCAGGACGCCTCCCGTTCCCTCTAGAGACCGGGTGAGCTCGTTTGCACTTATTTATTTGAGAAGATTTTTACCCTAAAATACAATTATATTTTTGTAAGAATATTAGAGACGACGTTTGAATTTTTAAATTTGATAGGTATTAAGTTTTGGAATAACTATATTAGATATAAATAATCAAGGTGGAGATGGTTTATAGGGAGGATGGTAGTAATCGATAGAAAATAGGGTGGTTCAAAATCAAATTGAAGCTGATTATACGAATAAAAAAAATGAGTTATTAATTTATCGGTGTAATACGATTTTGTTATTGTAATTATCAAATTATTGATTGTTAATGATTTGAGGTTTTTCTTTTAATTAGTTAACGGATAATTCGATTGTAAATTAATAAATTACATTTATACCATTCAATTTATCAAGTCTTTGATTTAGAATTAAGAACCTGTTTGTATTATTGTTGGGAGGTCAAAAACATGTATTTTGTGAAAAATTAAGCATTTGACAAATCAGTCAACTGCTTTTAAATATAAACAAAAATAGTTTTTCTAATGATAGGTAGAATTAAAAAATGCAGAAAATTAAGTTCTTCAAAACTAAATATCTCTTTCATGTTTATATATTTATCAATATATCACATAATAATTATTTAGCATACCTAAGAAGTTTGAGTAAGTTTCATCTAAAAATGTTTTATTTTTTATTTTTATATAATGAATATTTTATTTAATATTCATATATTAACATTTTTATATTTTGTATATTATAAGAAGATAAGAACAATATCTTTGTAAAATTAGTAGAGGAAGAAAGGATAACAATTATAGATATCAGCCCTTCCATAAAAAAGATATAATATTAATTAAAAAATTGAATATGTATATTTTAATAAAAAAATAAATAAAAAGTAAATATTTTTTTATAATAAATATTAAAATAATCTATCTCTATAAAATGATCTTAATATTATTATTTGCCTTTTATCGTAATTTGACTTTTATAATCACTTTTCAAACACATTTATTTATAACATTTTTCAAAATAATTAGTTAAACACAATTTCTTTTAAAAGCATTTTTCTTAAAAGTTAATTTTACAAAATAATTCTACAAATAAGCAGATTTGATTAGCAATGCGCTACATGCTCTTAGTTTCATATTTTAATTTTGACAATTTCAATTTTTTAATTATTTGCAATGTGTTAATATTATTTTTTAGCAAAATAAAATATATCAATTTATATACATAATTTATTTAATTTATCAACATATTTTTATGAGTTTAATCGATAACCAAACTAATAAATAGGTATATTGGAGTTGGTAAAGATGAAGAGTTGCAACTTTTCTACTATTTTATGGAATCCGAATCCGAACCTACTACCGATCCTCTTTTGATTTGGCTACCTGGTGGGCCCGGTTGCTCGGCTGTGACTGCCATTGTTAATGGAATAGGTAGTCGTTCGTATTTTAATTTGTTCGTCTGATTTTAATGTCATCAATTTTAATAATTTTAAAAAAAATAAAATATAAATATTCTTCTAGATTATAATTGAAATCACAGGGACATATAGTAACTAACTTAAGATTATATTATTTTCCAAATTAATTTTTTAAAATTTTTTTATATAATCTTTTACCTTATTTGTTATTTAAACATTAATCACGTGCATTAATTACGTAAAGTTATAGAGTGTGTCATATAAGTTAAAAGATGTATAAATAAAAAAAAAAGTGAATTCAGAGTGATAAAATCGTAGTTTAGTTAAGGTTTGTCTTGGAATTTTGTTCATAATTTAAGGGGATACTTGCACCTTGTCCAAAAAGAAATGTTCTCTTTATCCCAATTCACGTGACTTTTTTCATTTTTCGAGAGTAAAAGTTTAGTGTGATCGACAATATGCTCATGAAATCTTCGAGAATTTTGAAATGAACTTTGTATATTTATAAACTACGTAAAAAGTATTATAAATCATAAAATTGATAAAAAAAAATTTCACATAGAATGAAGCGAAAATAGTACATTTTTTATTTATTTTTACTTTTCATATTTAAATTTACATATTTATCAAAAACTAATGATTTTCACAACTATTTAACCCTACTACATTTATTAATTGATGTATATATATTTTAAGAAATAATTAATTAATATTAAGAAAAAAATGTAATTTTTTTTCATAAGAAAATAGTCCAAAGATAATAATAATAGATATTTTCTTATTTAGGACCACTCCGTTTTGTGGAACAAGTCTACGATGAGAGTATGCCCTCGTTCGTACTAAACCCACACGCATGGACCAAGGTAAGTTTTTATTATTATTTTTATCTTTTAAAAGTTATTTTTTTGACCAAAAAAATTGTTATAATTATATACTACATAATTAAAGAATTATATACTAAATATATATATCATTTCGATTATCGATTTTCAGATAGCAAGTGTAATATTTTTGGATCAACCAATAAACACTGGATTTTCATATGTAACAAATGAAGCTGCATATAAACAAACTGATGTACAAGCATTTGACTATGTCTATGAATTCATAAGAAAGGTAGATACAAAATTTTTAAAATTTGTTATTATAAACTAAATTGAAATCATGTTTATTTAACTATGAATTAATTATTTCAGTGGCTAAATGATCATCCAAAATACATTTCAAATCCATTTTACATGTCTGGAAACTCATATGCTGGCAAGATGATACCAGTTGTAGCCCAATTGATATCAAATGGTAAGGGTAACGGAGGGGTAGCTCGACAGTGTTAAAAAAAAGATATATGTCTTAGGCCTCAAAATTTAAGGAGGATTTATTTGTAATAATAATAGGCTAGAAGTTATTTTTTTTAAAAAATATTGAATATTGTTTGTAGAAAAGGTAAACATTTTATGAAAAATGTAGGGATTATTAGAAGAAATTTAACATATTCGGAGTACTATATATAATGAAAAATAATTTAAAATAAGAATAGTTATATTATCAGATGAAACTAGGAGAAATCAATCATAGAAAAATTATTAACAATTTAAGTTTAAGGTCCTGTTTGATTTTTGCTTTAGACCACTAATTACTTGAGCCGCCCCTGGATTCACGTATATAATTGATAAAAATATTACATACGTATCAAAAATTATATAATGTATACGTTTATTACATATAATAAATCTTAAAGAAATTGTTTTTTGTTTTTGTAAATGCAGGAAATACAGCAGGCAAAGAGCCATTTGTTAATCTTCAGGTTAATAGTTCTCTAATTAAAATTTGTTAGCTAATAATTAATTACCCGGCCATCATCAAGTAATTTTTTTTTTTTTAATTTTAGGGGTATTTAATGGGCAGTCCTGGAACATTTCGTCCTCAAGAAGACAATTATCAAGTACTTTTTAGCTATGGCATGGGACTTATATCTGATGAACTTTATAAGGTTAAGTCATAATTAATTTGTGTTAATTACTCTTCAAAATAAATAGGGATAAGACATAGTATCCCATAGACTACGATCGAAATATCAGATACACATCTAAACTAATCTAAAGTCCTATTACTCTCCTAAATTCATTTTTTGTGTAATTTTATACACGTTTTGGCTTGTGTAATACATTCTGTGACTCCACTTATGTAAAGCGTGTGAGAGACGTTTGAACGCCACATAGGTTAAAAAGGTGTACAAAATTTAAAAAAAAAAAAGTTCAAGGATATAGGATCTTACTTTAATTAAAATGTGTATTTAGAATTTAGATCATAGTCTAGGAATACTGGTGTTTTATTTCAAATAAATATAGGTTTAAAATTTGACATGTCAATTTAACTTGAATATTGATTTGTGTTTACAGTCATTAGAGAAGAATTGTGGAGGAGAATATACAAATATAGATCCCAACAATAAAGGATGTGCAAATGACTTTTTAATTTTCAAGCAGGTTATAAGAATTATTTTACAATATTATCGATCGATTGATGTAGTTTAACATGTGATAGTAAATTATTTGTTATTTTTATGTCAGTAAATTAACATATAGTTATGCAGTTAGTGAAAAACATTAATGGGGAACACATATTAGAGCCCTTTTGTACATATGATTATCTTCAAGGCCCATATCAAATGTCTGGTGAAAGAAGATTACTTGATGATAAACTCATCTCCTTGCAACGTCAAGACAAGTGTGCTGTAAGTTCTTTTTATATATATAATAATTTCTATGTATCTTTCATTTTCGTCATCGAAAGACTTTAATATCTATAGTATGTTAAAAACGACAGTTGACATTACTAAAATTTCGCTGATTTTCTATTGCAAAATTATATATCTTGATATGTTCCCAGCATATATATATATATGTTTTACCTACGATGTTTGATGATAAACAAATACTATTAAAATAAAAGAAAAAAACAATAAAGATAATATCAAATGATATCACAAATGGTTACATTACTTTGTTTTATATCATTAAGTGACTTTACATTATAAAACAAAATTGAGTCTCCCGACATATATAGATGTTCAGCCTACATTGTTCTGTGATAAAGAAATACAAGTAAAACAAAAGGAAGAAAAAATGAAAATACATATTTGATAATATCATTGATGGTTATTCAACTCGTCAGTTAACTTTGTTTTATACAATTAAGTAACTTTAGAGAGTGATTTTCTAAAAAAATACCATCATTTGAAATTATCTCCTGAAAAATTTGAAAAAAGAAGAAGACAGATAAAATGAAGAAAATAACCCATAATGGACGGGGCTTCATCCTTATACAACACATATTTTATCATTTTGACACTCATAATTCTTTTTTAATTATATTACTGTTAGTGTATATAATTTAAACGAATAAATAAAATACGATAGAAACTTATTCTCAATTACTTCAGTCTGATTGGCGCATGCATATGAAGTATTGGGCTAATGACCCGAAAGTTCAAGAAGCCCTTCACATTCAAAAGGTACGTGGATATATATATATATATATATATAAATTAAGTATTTTTTCTGTTCATTTTTATTATATCACTTAGTTATTTGTAATTTTACTCTTCACAGGGAAGCATAGGAAGCTGGGTACAATGTAACAAAATTTCAAGTGTAGGCTCTCCTCCCAACTACACCCTCACGGTAGATAATGTTGTATCATATCATGCAAATTTAAGCGTTAAAGGTTATCGATCACTTATATACAGGTAATTAGTACTCAATATTGTTATGTTTGTGTTTATGTAAATTTTATATATTTGGCATGAGATTTAAAATAAATGACACAAAGTAAATGGAAGTTTCTATCATGAAAATCAAATATTGTTTATTTTGTTTGAAACTTTTAAAGTTAGAGTTGTATTTTACCATATTTTTTTTGCAAATAATGTTTATAATTTGAATGTTTTTTTTTTCTAAAATAATAAAAGTGGTAACACGATTTTGAGTATTTCTTAAATTCGAAATACAAATTCAAATTGTATTTGAAATTTTCATGACGAAATACTAATTTCTTAAAAAGTAATGAGAATTTCTTGAAAAAAAAAATCTTAATTAAGCGAATCCTAAATCTCACCCAGTGTTACAAAAAAATAAATAAATTATACTTAAAAAAGATATGTGAGCCCCTGCAAAGATATACAAAAGAACATTTTTAATGTCATTATAATTTATTTATTTTTTTGATGTATTTACAATGATTCCATGAATATTGTTAAGTTGAACAATACAATTAATTAGTTGGTTTGTTAAAATTTGTTAGTTAGTTTTAAAAGATAGCTTCTAATTAATTCTAGTTAGTTAGAAAGATGTATATAAATAGTGGAATACCTTGTGTAAAGAAACAAGTCGGTTAATACATTTTTTTCTCACTGTTTCTTCCATTCTTTTCTTCATCTCACAATTATTCTCTCAACTGCCATAACAATGGCAAGGTAGCTATCACTCAACATGGTATCAGAGCCACCAATACTCTAGCTGCTAAGAGAGAGTTTTTTTTCTTTTTTGCATCATTCAAATTGGACGAATAGTGGAATACCGACGTCGGAGATAATCGGAAACTATGGTGGATGCAATTAGGTCATCGGAGGTGCAAGATAACTCCAATCGAGAACAGATCGACAAATTCACTGATATCCACCCAAGGAATCCTTTATATCTTCATCCATCTGATACTCCAGGTAGCATTTTAATCCCTCAACAACTTACTGGTATAGAAAATTATACTGGGTGGAGTAATTCTATGAGAGTAGCATTGTTAGCTAAGAATAAAATTGGATTTATTGATGGTACTTGTTGTAAACATCACTACAAAGGAGATCTGAATCATGAATGGGAGAGATGTAATGCCTTTGTGCTATCGTGGATTACAAACTCTGTTTCGAAGGAATTAGCAAATGGCTTAATGTTTTCATCAAATGCCCATAATGTTTGGAAGGATCTGAAAGAGAGGTTTGACAAACGTAATCTCACTAGAATATACCAGGTTCATCGCGAAATCAGTACAATGAGTCAAGGAACTTTTACAGTTTCTGAGTATTATTCCAAATTGCGAAATCTTTGGGATGAGTATGTATCATTGGTTCCTTTACCTGCTTGTGAATGTGATAAGTACAAGGTATATGCAGAACATATGGAAAAACAAAAGCTGATGCAGTTTCTAATGGGACTCAATGATAATTTTTCCCAATCAAGGAGTCAGATTCTTATGACTGTTCCAAGTCCTAGTTTGAACCAAGCTTATAATCTGAAAATGCAGGATGAGAGTCAAAATGTGCAATCTAGTTTGATATCGAATTGTGTTCTACCAGTACAGAAGCTTAATATCCTTGAGACTACTACTACTGCTACTGCTTTAGCCTCCTTACAGAACAATAAGTTCAAGCCAGAAGCTGGGGGATTGTATTGTGACTATTGCCATTTGAAAAACCATACGAAAGCTAACTGTTATAAGTTGATCGGCTATCCTCCAAACTACAAGTTTCAGAAGAAAAGAGGTGTGAATGATAGGAGCTTCAGGGGTCAGAATTTTGAGAATGATAGAATGCATGAGACCAATAGAAGAACTCAAGCAAATTTTGTGAATTGTGCTGAAAATGATCATGAAATAGGGAGACAACTTGGTGCTCCTGACATTTCTTCATTTCAAGCTGCGCCAAATTTCACTCCTGAACAATATAATCATATACTGAAAATGATTGATAAAGACTCGTCTTCTCAGAATGTTGTTGCCAACATGGCAGGTATAGCTCATGAAGCCTCCTCTACATTTAGTACATTCAATGCTTGTTTTCCTACAGGTCATGATACAGTTCCTTGGGTTGTGGATACTGGAGCAACTCATCACATGGTTTCTAGCTTGGATGTCCTTTTTAGCCCAAATCTAGT
>NC_028640.1:74126763-74129222 GCF_001406875.1 Solanum pennellii | reverse complement strand
GCTGAACGAAAGCATAGACACCTTCTTGAAATAGCTAGAGCCATTAGATTTCAGGCACACGTACCTCTGAAATTTTGGGGAGAATGTGTACTTACAGCCACTTTTCTCATAAATAGACTTCCTTCTTGTGTTTTAGGTGGGAAATCTCCCTATGAATTGTTTCACAAACAAGCTCCTAAACTCAATCATTTAAGAGTTTTTGGTTGCTTGAGTTATGCTACCAATTCTGTCACTTCTGATAAATTTTCTCCTAAGGCTATTCCTTCAGTGTTCATGGGATATTCAGACACACAAAAGGGATACAAGTTGTATAACATTGCTTCTGACACTTTTTTTGTGAGTAGAGATGTTTTTTTCAGAGAAACTGTTTTCCCTTTTAAACATCCCAAACACACCTTCTTGGACTCTATCCCTCCTTCTCATACTTCCTCTTTCCCATCAGTTTCAGGTGGTTATCCACATCCTGCAGATGATATTTTTCCTTCTCCCACTGCTTCACCATCTTCTGCATCAGTTCCTCTTGACTTTCCTTCTCATACTCTTGAAGTTTCACATATTATACCTTCATCTGTTCCTACACATTCTACATCCAGTACTTCTATTACTACTTCATCACCACAAAATTCTCCAATTATTCCACCCTTTAGAAAGTCTTCTAGAACAGTTAGGCCCCCCATTTGGCATACTGATTATGTCACCACTTCTAAAACTCCTCATTCTATCTCTAATTTTCTGAACTACACCTCCATACATCCACATTATTATGCTTACCTTTCAACCTTTTCTTCTTTCCCGTCTGAACCCTCTTCCTTTGATCAAGCTGCACAACATAGTGGTTGGATCCAGGCTATGAATCTTGAAATTCAGGCTCTCACTGACAACCACACCTGGGAAATTGTTGACTTACCTGCAGGTAAAAATCCCATTGGGTGTAGGTGGGTGTACAAAGTCAAGTATAAGGCTGATGGTAGTGTTGAGAGGCTCAAAGCTCGACTTGTGGCTAAGGGGTTTACACAACAGGAAGGTTTAGATTATCATGATACTTTCTCTCCGGTTGTTAAAATGGTAACTGTGAGATGTGTTATTGCCTTAGCTGCTCAGTTCAATTGGACTCTTTGTCAAATGGATGTTTACAATGCCTTTCTTCAGGGTGACTTGTTTGAAGAAGTTTACATGACTCTACCACCTGGTTTTGGCAGCCAGGGGGAGAATAAAGTGTGTAGGCCGCTTAAATCATTATATGGTTTGAAACAAGCCAGTAGACAGTGGAATTTAAAGCTTACTACTGCACTTATACAGTCAGGGTTTACTCAAAGCAAACTGGATTATTCCTTGTTTACAAAGAAGGATACAACCGGTGGCATGGTTATCATTCTTGTGTATGTAGATGATCTTTTAATTACAGGAAATAATGAGGTGTTAATTCAGGAAGCTAAAGATATTCTGCATCATAATTTCAAAATGAAGGACTTAGGAGAATTGAGGTATTTTCTTGGAATTGAATTTGCAAGATCTAAGAAGGGTATATTAATGAGTCAGAGAAGATATGCTTTAGAGTTGGTGGCAGAATGTGGTTTATCTGGTGGCAAAGTAACCACAACTCCACTTGAACAAAATCAGAAACTTACAAGTCTTGAATATGACAAACAATTCAATCTCACTAATGATGCTGAGCTAGATGACAGGAGAGTATATCAGAGGTTAATTGGGAGACTTTTGTATTTGGCCATGACAAGGCCTGACATTTCTTTTGCTGTTCAACACTTGAGCCAATTTATGCATGCTCCTAAGAAGTCACACTATGATGCAGCATTACATGTTGTAAGATATATCAAAGGACAACCTGGTTTGGGATTACTGATGAGTAGTAAGAAAACAAAAAAGATTAATGCCTTTTGTGATGCAGATTGGGCATCTTGTTCATTGTCAAGAAGGTCAGTAACAGGTTTTGGAATCAAATTTGGAGAATCTCTGATTTCATGGAGATCCAAAAAACAAAGTACAGTCTCCAGAAGTTCAGCAGAAGCTGAATACAGGAGTATGGCGACAACTGTAGCAGAGTTGGTATGGTTACAAGGTTTATTGCAGGAGCTTGGAGCATCAGTTGAGCTGCCAATGGAGTTGCACTGTGATAACAAAGCAGCAATGCAAATTGCTTCCAATCCCATGTATCATGAGCGAACAAAACATATAGAGATAGATTGCCACTTTATCAGGGAAAGGTTGCAAGATGGTATGGTGAAGACAGAGTACATAGCAAGCAAAGATCAGATGGCAGATATTTTCACCAAAGCGTTAGGGAAACAACTGCATAGTGATATGTTGTTCAAGTTAGGAATGTTGGATATATTCCACCATCCAACTTGAGGGGGAGTGTTAAGTTGAACAATACAATTAATTAGTTGGTTTGTTAAAGTTTGTTAGTTAGTTTTAAAAGATAGCTTCTAATTAATTCTAGT
>NC_028640.1:73960018-74116763 GCF_001406875.1 Solanum pennellii | reverse complement strand
TTGCTTGAGTTATGCTACCAATTCTGTCACTTCTGATAAATTTTCTCCTAAGGCTATTCCTTCTGTGTTCATGGGATATTCAGACACACAAAAGGGATACAAGTTGTATAACATTGCTTCTGACACCTTTTTTGTGAGTAGAGATGTTTTTTTCAGAGAAACTGTTTTCCCTTTTAAACATCCCAAACACACCTTCTTGGACTCTATCCCTCCTTCTCATACTTCCTCTTTCCCATCAGTTTCAGGTGGTTATCCACATCCTGCAGATGATATTTTTCCTTCTCCCACTGCTTCACCATCTTCTGCATCAGTTCCTCTTGACTTTCCTTCTCATACTCTTGAAGTTTCACATATTATACCTTCATCTGTTCCTACACATTCTACATCCAGTACTTCTATTACTACTTCATCACCACAAAATTCNTATATAACAACATAGATGATATTTAGTATTTCTTAAGAAGTACACCACTACCTTCATGTTGGGTGAATTTCGTAAGAAGATTTTGCACCCTCTCGTTTATGTTTTTCTGGTTCTGAATAATGGATTCCAAAACAACGATTTGGTCTTCAGCCGTTGATGTAGTACTTGTTGTTCTAAGTATTGCTAGATTATTCCTACAAGTTTGGAGGATTTCAACGACCTTCCCTTCCTACCTACTGCTGCTGGTTGTTGGATCTCCGTTATCAAACTCTTCCGGCAGAGTCAAATCTACAAATACAATCATTTTCTTTATTAAAATTCAGTCATACACACGTTTATCGAGACACGGCAAATTGATTGGTAAAACAGTATAGAAATAAGTCATAAAACAAGGTTTTCATGAAGAACTTCTAAACTGAAAAGGGATAAACAATCATAAAAAAGAAAACCCAATTGAGATTCTTCTATACCTTGTCATTTCGTCCCAAAAACATTTTAAGTCATTAAACAGAATTTTCATCAAGAACAGTAATTCTTCTAAACTGAAAAGGGCTAAACAATCATAAAAAAAAAACCCAATTGAGATTGTTGTATACCTTGCCATTGCGTTCCAAAAATATTTTTAAGTCATAAACAGGGTTTTCTTGACAGAACAGAAATAAGTAATAAAACGGGGTTTTCATGAAGAACTTCTAAACTGAAAAGGGATAAACAATCATAAAAAAGAAAACCCAATTGAGATTCTTGTATACCTTGCCATTTCGTCCCAAAACATTTTTAAGTCATTAAACAGGATTTTCATCAAGAACAATAATTCTTCTAAACTGAAAAGGGCTAAACAATCATAAAAAAAAACCAGTTGAGATTGTTGTATACCTTGCCATTGCGTCCCAAAAACATTTTTAAGTCATAAACAGGGTTTTGTTGACAGAACAGAAATAAGTCATAAAACAGGATTTTCATCAAGAACAGTAATTCTTCTAAACTGAAAAGGGATAAACAATCATAAAAAAGAAACCCAAAATTGAGATTCTTGTATACCTTGTCATTTCGTCCCAAAAACATTTTTAAGTCATTAAATAAGATTTTTATCAAGAACAGTAATTCTTCTAAACTGAAAAGGGCTAAACAATCATAAAAAAAAAAAAACCAGTTGAGATTGTTGTATACCTTGCCATTCCGTCCAAAAAACATTTTTAAGTCTGTTTTCTTGACAAAATAGAAATAAGTCATAAAACAAGGAACAATAACTCTTCTAAACTGAAAAGGGATAAACAATCATAAAAAGAAAACCCAATTGAGATTCTTGTATACCTTGTCATTTCGTCCCAAAAACATTTTTAAGTCATTAAATAGGATTTTCATCAAGAACAGTAATTCTTCTAAACTGAAAAAGGCTAAACAATCATTAAAAAAAACCAGTTGAGATTATTGTATACTTTCCCATTCCGTCCCAAAAACATTTTTAAGTCATAAAACAGGATTTTTTTGACAGAACAGAAATAAGTCATAAAACAGGGTTTTCATCAAGAATAGTAATTCTTCTAAATTGAAAAGGATAAACAATCATAAAAAAGAAAACCCAATTGAGATTCTTGTATACCTTGCCATTTTATCCCAAAAACATTTTTAATTCATTAAACAGGGTTTTCATCAAGAAAAGTAATTCTTCTAAACTGTAAAGGGCTAGACAATCATTAAAAAAAAACCCCAGTTGATATTGTTGTATCCTTGCCATTGCGTCCCAAAAACATTTTTAAGTCATAAAACAGGATTTTCTTGACAGAACAGAAATAAGTCATAAAACAGAGTTTTCGTCAAGAACAGTAATTCTTCTAAACTGAAAAGGGATAAACAATCATAAAAAAGAAAACCCAATTGAGATTCTTGTATACGTTGTCATTTCGTCCCAAAAACATTTTTTAGTCATTAAGCAGGATTTTCATCAAGAATAGTAATTCTTCTAAACTGAAAAGGGCTAAACAATCATAAAAAAAAAACCCCAGTTGATATTTTTGTATACCTTGCCATTCCGTCACAAAAATATTTTTAAGTCATAAAACACGATTTTCTTGACATAACAGAAATAAGCCATAAAACAGGATTTTCATCAAAAACAGTAATTCTTCTAAACTTAAAAGGGATAAACAATCATTAAAAAAAAATAAATCCAATTGAGATTCTTGTATACCTTGCCATTTCGTCCCAAAAACATTTTTAAGTCATTAAACAGGGTTTTCATCAAGAACTGTAATTCTTCTAAACTGAAAAGGGCTTGACAATCATTAAAAAAAAAACCAGATTGTTGTATACCTTGCCATTGCGTTCCAAAAAACATTTTTAAGTCATAAAACAGGGTTTTCTTGACAGAACAGAAATAAGTCATAAAACAGGATTTTCATCAAGAATAGTAATACTTCTAAAGTGAAAAGGGATAAACAATCATAAAAAAAAAAACCCAGTTGAAATTCTTGTATACCTTGTCATTCCGTCCCAAAAACATTTTTCGTGAATCTTTCATTTTTGAGTAACAGTTGAAGATTAGCTTTGATTTCTTTAAACTCTTCAACGTATGAAGAACTGTTTTTATCAATTTCTTGATTCTCAATTTCTTGATCAATTGCTTCAGCCAGCCTGATACTTTCATTCGAAATTTTGTAGAACTCACGTACTTGATCCTTATTTATTTTTCACAAGAAATTTTGAACCAAAGAAGATGAAAGATTTGTGTATCTTTTTTTTAATATGAAACTGGCGCCTCTGTGAGAGAGAACGCAGTTTATTAAAACAAACCCATCATTTGTGAAGTGTATACGTATATATATATATATATATATATATATATATATATATATATATAAAAATCAGTGTAGAAGTATGAAATGTCAAAAAATAATAATCAAACTAATGGCATAATTATACTTTGGACAACCAAACAGTACCCATGTAATTACATTATGATATATAACAAACGAATAAATCATCCTTGGAGGTGTTTAAAATGATTTAAAGAGTTTAAGCGTTTAGTTGGTAAGGACATAAGTTGACAATTCGAGTCAAGTATAAAAATCTCACAGTATTTTAGAAAAGATCCAAACAAAATTGAAAAAACTTAAAAATACGAAAACACCTCGAGGTTGTAAAATTTAATTGTTATTGATTTAGTTTATATTTGAAAAATCTGAATCAATCTAGACTATGTACATGAGCTCTATATATGCAAACCTATGTACTAAGGGGTCGTTTGGTTAGAAGACATATGGTACAATTAGATATATTAGGAGTACGAAAAATTAATGAATTGAATAATTTTGGCATAATACATAAATATGCACTTTAACTTGGCTTCAAATCACATTTATGTCTTTCAACTTTGGGTGTGCACAAGTAGACACTTAAACTTGTATAAAGTTGAACAAATAGACATACATGTCCTACATGTAATTTTTGTCCAACGTGGTGTCCTACGTGTATTTTGCCATGTAGGACTCATGTGTTTATTTATTTAAAAGTTTGATAGTTAAAGTGCATGTTTGTGCATGATGAAAGTTGAAGGTCAAAGTTAAAATTTGAAGCCAAGTTTAGGGTCCAATGTATGTATTATGCCAATAATATTTAAAGAATAACTTGTTTGTTTACAAAAATACCCTCCATCATTTAAAATAGAAAATAGTTTGAAGAACATCTATTATTCCACTCTCGAAATAACTTTTCATGATACTATTAATTATTATTATTCTTTCTATTATAATCAAATAATGGATAAGAAATAATTAAACGATCTCTAATGGTCGTTTTGATAGTTGGTTAGAATTATGCATCGATATCTATTAGTAATGTAGTGATTATTTATGAATTAGTCGATCCATTATTTTATGCAGATATGAGTTATTCGTGTATTAGTTATCCATAAGACATACATTAGATTATTAGAATTAATTATTCCACTTTCTATTATGCATTAAATAATAAATAGATTTCATCATAAGTTATACATGTATTAATTGTGCAGATTTCTAAACTGTCAACTAAACATTGTATTAATTTTATACATGTTTAACTTATTTTCTATGATTCTATCCACCTACTAAACATGTATAAGTTGTACAAAAATTATATGAGTAACTTGTTTCTCATCCAGCTTCCAATCACTTATACACATGTAATTATTTTCATTATTTGTGTCTATGTAAACATAATTTGACATGAGATTGAAGTCTCAATCTAATAGTTACAAGTTACAACTTTAACTTGCATATAAATTC
This sequence comes from Solanum pennellii, assembly GCF_001406875.1. Lineage (NCBI taxonomy): Eukaryota > Viridiplantae > Streptophyta > Magnoliopsida > Solanales > Solanaceae > Solanum > Solanum pennellii. Next base: position 74,112,074 of record NC_028640.1, on the reverse strand, counting down.
CAAGTCTAAAAACAATATGCGTATGGATAGACGTTTTTCATGTCATTAGAAACTTTTTATGTACTATCGAACAATAATTTGGTGAATATGAAATAGAGGTTATTTGAGTTAATAAGCTTTGATTATTTTTTTATTGCTGCATCTTTGTGGTTTATACTAGGTCTTGCTCCAACTAAATAACTTATGCAACAATGAAGATAAGAAATTAATTGTGTCAACTTTCTACTATACAAGTTACATGAAAATTAATTGAGAAGTCATCCCTATATTTGATTACTTTAAGGAGAACCGAAAAAAATCAAATTTGTTTTGAACTGTGCAATTAAAACAAATTGTCATTTGTTATTAGTGGAGGTCAAAATGACCAGATATGTTCAAATTTGACCTTAATTGGCAAGTAAACACTTTGACTTTGAGTATACACATTTAGATTCTTCGACTCGTCTTTAATGTCCAGCTTTGTAAGTGATCATCTAGACACCTCCAAAATTTACATGTCACATCAACATCGAGTGTCCACGAAAAATAGAGGGGTTGTTAGTTGAGACCAAATTGAGCTCAATAGATGTGTTTACTTGATAGTTGAAATCAAGTTTGAGTATGCCTATTTATATCTTATGCCGATATTCTCTATATAATATTTGTATATAAACTAGACAAACGAGACTATTATATATTGTGATTTGCGATGGATGGGCCTTTAGTAGATGTAGATGGATTACTAATAATTATTGGACCTAATGTGAACCGAAAGCCCAAACTTGAAATACGAAAGCCTTCTTCTCCGAATCCTCTTCCCCTTTCTCTGTAAACAATCAATGGAGTCCAAACCCTCAAGCGGATTCGGACCCTCCAGTAGTCCTCTACTGTCTCTCTCCACCTTCGTCCACCAGCACTGCTCCCGACTCGGTGCTGAACTCGCTAACCGATTCGACGAAGCGAAACGGCTGAGTTCTAAAATCGCCGCCGATTTTATTCAGCAGCCGCTGCCGGCGGCGATAGGGAGGAGTTGTTCGTTGCCGTTGCATTCTTATCACCTATCACTTCCGTTCGCTTCGGTGTCGCAGCGTCAAGAGAAGGTCGCTAAAAATACCGGTTTGAGCTCGGATTATGTTGCTAAGACATTAACTGGAACTTCTGTATACACAGTTAGCAATTCTAACAATGAATTCGTGCTCATTTCGGACCCGAATAGTGCGAAGTCAATCGGATTATTGTGCTTCCGTCAAGAGGACGCCGAGGCATTTCTTGCTCAGGTGAACTTCATTTTTTTAAATGAATTTATCGATTTTTTTCTGTATAGAAGAGAGTGAAAGGAGAGATGAACTCCTTTATCAAAGTAGGGTAGCAGGAATGGGAAAAGATATGTACAAATTAGCCCAAAAGAGAAAACTAAGTTAAAGATGATTGCTTTAAAAGAAATTATTGGGTAATTATCATTGGAACATTGCCTTCAAAGGTCAAATTATTTGTTTTTGGGATGTATTGAACCTGAATACAGTGGAATTGATACATAAGATAGCAGATACAGAAGACAGATAATGTGGACCTTTTTAGTTTGCAATTGAGGCGTTGTTATAGAAGTTTTGATATACATGGAAGGCTTGTTTGTGGAGAAATGAACATGTGAAGGTTTTTCAGGTACGGTTGCGGAAGAAGGAAGTGAGAGGTGGAGCTAAGGTAGTTCCGTTGACACTTGATCAGGTGAATTTTTGTTTCCTTTTGCTAGGTATTTTTCTTTTAAGGATATATCTGCTTTGGTGATTATTTTCTTCTTTCTTTTTACAAGTTTGTACATTCATTAGAAAAGAATCGCAAACTTTAGGAGTGACATTAGATTACTCTATGGAGAAGGCCATTTTCTTGTTTTAAGGATTGAACTTTAGCGAAATTTTAGTACCATGAGAGTGTCTGGTAATAGATATGGTATTAGTGATGGACAGTTTTGTCTCTAGTGCTTATCAAGATTGGTTGGTGGAAAGTCAGAAGCTACTGATGATCTACTTGTATGTATATGTTCAATCTATTTCTTTGCATATATTGAGAACTTCTTCTTGCAAGAATGGGTATAAACTTTGATGGTTATTGAATCGTCCATTATTAGTTAAAGAAGTGTTGGATTCAAATACAGCAGAATGGAGATACCGATCCTAACTTGTTTAGATTGACACATAGTTGATTGATTGAATCAAAACAGAGCATGCATGGTATTTAGCATAAGCAATGGAGTCTTTTCAAATGCACCCCTTGAGATAAGGCTCGATTAGATTACCTGACCATCTCAGGTTAAGATTAATTTCCTGAGCCATTTTCCTTTACCATTCCTTTTAGTGATTTCTTCTCTTTTACATCTTTAAGATAAGTTGTATTCATTATTGATACATTTTGTATCTCTTGTTCATCCATAAAAAAGGGGATCCTATCGTGCTCCTTTTGAGCCTCAGACGTCTGATCTGTCCCGTTTAATATATCTTCTTCTGCTATTAAATTAAAAAGAAAAAATTGAAGCTTAACTTAAGAATGAAAGACATTTTTGTCTCTATTTAACAGGTCCAGTGTACATTAAATAATCTACTGCAACTAGTTGCAGTTGTCTGTATGTGCAAGAATTTCTGTTTTTTGCTTTTCCATTTCTTCCTAAAGGTGTTGCCAGGCACTTGTCCCGTATTTTGAATAGTTACACGTCTTTCTTTTTGGTATCACTTTGCAGGTTTACATGTTGAAGGTTGAAGGAATCGCATTTCGTTTTTTGCCAGATCCTGTTCAAATTAAGAATGCAATGGAGGTAGTTACCCATGTTGGTCATCCTTAAGTTTTGGGTCTGGGATCCTTGTAATTTCCACTGAATGTAGTAGAATTGCACAAGGACGCCTGTTCAGTTGTGCAAGTGAAAGTTATACTGTATATGTATATTCATCTACCTGTGATAGTTTTACGTGAAAGTACACTGGCATGTAGCTTTAACTAATGACCAGATTCCAGAGGCGGTAGAATTGCTTGCAACCCATCAATTTTGAGGTCCACTGACATACCCTTGTTTTTTCTTCTCTTTACTGTTAATTCAAATATTTCCAAAATGGAGGTCTTTTCGAGATTTGAACTTGGGTTACTGACATGCCTGGTATGTAGGCTCTTGCTCACTAGTCTAGTAAATGAAGCATAGATTACTAATGGCTTGACCTCCATTGCCACCCAACTTCTGTCTCCTCCTCCTGGAAATATCTCTTTGGCTAAACATAATATTTCAATGCATGCTTATTAAAAAAATCTGTTCATCTCAACATTGTCTTTTCCTGTGACAGTTAAAAGCTTCTGATGTAAAGACTGGATTTGATGGAGTCCCTGTTTTCCAGGTAGCATATAAACTTTTTTGCCAACTATATGCAAAAAAACTCTAGCATTACATACTCAGCCTGTGTATTTTTTGAATTATGAGCCTTCACTCACTGGAAAGCTTTTGCTACATATTTTGTATATCAGAGAGTGGACTGCTGAATATGGTTAAACTCCACTTAATTCTGTAGCTTTTTGTTCTTGTGCAGTCAGATCTCCTAGTTGTGAAAAAGAGAAACAGACGATACTGTCCAATATACTTTCGAAAGGTATGTTGGTTTTTAATATCTTGAACTGGAACTAGTCAGAAGAAACAAAAAAACTAGATATAGTTATTATTCGTGATGGTTTTCATTGAATTCCTTTTCGGGTATACAGGAGGATATAGAAAAGGAGTTATCGTCAAGGGCATTGAGAGGATCTAGTGTCTCTCAGCACATTATGGTATCATAATCACTTTTATCTTTCTGTTTTCTTTCTGATAGGGCGTGCAAATAGATTAAGAATGGTCAAACATGCTAAGAGGTGAATATATGATGTCTCTGAGAACTTACTTTTAGTATGTGTTTTGGAGTAAATTTCATTCGCATTGATCTCTCTTTTATCAAGTGTAACATTGTCTGAATGCGGAGAGGATTTAAAAAATTGAATTTACGTGCTACAGGTTTCACTTGGAGAGCCTAACATTGTAAATTTTGCATGTAATGGAGAGGATTAATGGTTGAAAGTTTTTACTTGAAAAATATAGCCAAGTCTCCTTAGTCAATTATCATGTTAATGTAAAATCTCTTACTTCAATTACAAGAAGGAAACAGAGTTAAGAACCCTGAAAGAGGTTTGATGTATGTTAAGGACATTAATGCTTTGCTGTTTAAAATCTTTTGTATTACAGTCAGTATCTTTTTTGTAAGTTATCAAAAGAATAGTGTTTCTTTTCCGTTCCAAAGATTCCTGTCGGACTATCATAGGGGCTTGCTTGTCCATGAAAATACAAGGTTTACTGGCTTTTCTGTATCCGTCAAGATTTTTTGTCATCTAACCCGTCATTGTAACAAGAGACTATATCGGCTAACGTTAACTTGCTAGTATTCTTTTTCCTTATTTACAGGTAGGGACTTTGGAAGATGTCCTGAAAAAAATGGAGGTAGGTGCTTCCTGCTTGGAAATTTTATATCTGAATTTTAGAAGTTGAATTATACTTTGAATTCTTTGTTTCATGCATCAATAAATCGGTTATCACACGACACGTTGTAAAGATGAATCAATTACATCTTGGTCCGGAACATGTTAAGGGACTGATACCATGAGTACTCATTTCAGAAGAACTAACATAATGAGTAAACCATAAGCCAAGGAAATTAATACTTATCTACGAGCTTTTACCCACTGCCCTTTTTTCCCGAGGGAATGAGGAAAAATACTAAAAACTTGCACCAGCAGATCATAGTGTCAAAAGATGTTTACCCATCTTTAAATGGTTCCTTGCTGGAAAATTGAAAGGAAGAAGTGAGAAATTAAAACACAAAGGCAATGCTGAAATGAAAAATTAAAAGGGATGTAGCTTATCCCCAAATTTGAATTTCAAACGGCGTAGAAAAAGTGATTTCTGAGATAGCGTCTAAAAGCTTTTCTATTCTATCCTTTGTTTAAGCAGAGAAATCTCTCGGTTACTTCTCTAAACTTCTCTGTGTTTCCGGTGGCAGATAAGTCAGAGAAATTCTGGCTGGGAGGACCTTATCTTTATCCCCCCTGGTAAAAGTCATTCACAGCACATTCAAGATGTTACTAGAGCATAAATTTCTTGCAAGCAGCTCCTGTTTGAAACAAATCAATATAGAGGCAGGTCACATTCTCCTCTGCACTTGGTCGACCCGAATAATCCAAATAGTTAAGCTCCGTATGCTTTCTACCTCTGACTTGTTTTATAAGTAATTTCTAGGAGCTTTTACTAATTTCTTCATATGTTCAGGTACTGCTGGATTAGCTTTAAGAAGATACATAAATGATCAAGTTCTTGTTTGAATATTTAATGGAGGGAACAACTAACATGTTATACATTAAAAGTCAATGAGTTGGTAACTAGAGGCACAATTTACTTGGTGTCTGTCATCTGTACATTGCACAAGTTGAATTGTTGAACTATGTTTTGACTCTGAGGTAAATTATCCCAGGATGATCTCCCATTTTATTTGAGAATGAATGAAACGATAACAAGTTATGATACCCTCAGTTTGCGACGAAAATTATTAAAGTTGTGTGGTGCTCTTCTGGTACATTGTTAACTACATGTTCTTAAATTTTGGTGTGTTGCTTTATGTCATCCAGTGTTATTGTTCTTGACTTGTGAGTCCTGCTCCAGTCGACGATATCGCTGAGCACGGTGATTCGCAACTTGCAGCGACTAACTGCTGAAGCTGTTGGTATAATATAATTAGAAACATAATAAAGGTCTCTTCTGGATATGTAGTGATAATGTAATGAACAATTCAATGAAGCCTGCTTTTTTTTATACTAAAAGCTTACCTAGACTATATTATGTACCTAAAAAAGACAAATTTTGACTCATCTGCAACAATGTACCTTCCATTAACATAGTTTAATATGTTGTTAACAAAGTAGTTTTGATCGTTTTCTCTCACTAATAAAAAAAGATGGCAGATTACAAGGCTGCCTTGTTATGCTGTTCATCTCAAATTACTTGTCCTGTTTTGTTCTTACTCTCATTTTTTTTATTAGATATGATCTTTCATCAATAAATATTCAGTAATGAAGCGTTTCTATACTCATTTTTGTTATAAGATATGATCTTTCTTCAATAAATATTCTGTAATTGAAGTGTTTGTAGTCTTCAAGAACAATTACTACTGAAGACAGAATGAAAACAAATTATTAGTTTTGTTTTTAACTTATAAAATGACAAATAATTTAAGATAATTATGTTTAGAAATCACTGACGGCGGGAGTAATATTCATGTAAATCATTGAAAGGGTTGACATTGAGTGTACAACAATGATTTTCTACCCTAATATCAACATGGGAATCTATTGTTTTGGTAAAGAGTGGTTATCTCACCTAAAGCCTATTAAAATGATCATTTGTTAAAGATAATCATTGCTGGTTTATTTATTTATTTATTATAATACATTATATTAGTTCTAAAAATGTGTAGAAAATCAAGTATTGGTGCGACCTTGCAATTTTGTAACAGCTAAAAGTGACATTTGTTTGTTCATAAGACATTGACAGCACAACTATACAAGTTGTTGGCGTTAAGTTATTAGCTGCCCTTCCAAATATTTCTAAAAATTATGAATTTTAACGTTTTCTTAATTGTTTTGTCTGCACAATTTTGTTTTAGTAATTCTTACTCCAAATGGCAAGCACTCTGCTAAGTTGAAAAAGAAATTAACTCATGTCCTCTGATAATTAGAGGTGGATCATGAATTTTAAATTTTATGAGTTTGATTTTATATTTATCTATCGATCTATTATTTGTTATAATTTTATAAAATTTTATTCATAAATTTATGCTTCGCTTTGAAAGTATTAGATTTATATAAACCTGGTACAAAACAAGGGTGAAAAATTCGACCCCTGTTGATAATATTACAAAATAATTAAAACAAAATCATCGTATGCAGAGATTGATCCATAATTTAAGTTTTATAAATTCAACTTTTAAAGTTCTAAGCATTGCACTTATTATATTATTAAAATTATGGATCCATATTTTACTATTATTGATATTCAAAAAGAACTTTTATATAAAAGAATCATTTTCACATCAAAAATATTAAATTCAGAATAAGTATACAACCGCCTATATGTGTAATTTAATTGTTTATAATAATAATATTATATTATATCTTATTTTTACGTCAATAAACTCACTTTTATGAGTGATGTAGTGATAATAACATATTATCAATAAACAAAAGTTAAACTCAACAGCCAAAAAAGCCCATTTGCCCTTCCCTTTGAAGAAAAACAAATTGACTCAACAGCCATTATCAACTTTGTATCTTAACAATAAAGGATGAGTATTTTAGGAAATAAAATAATATAATATTATTTTTTTTTCAAAAATAAATAATAACAACACATATAAACATATGGCAAACAATTTAAATCTCCTTCCCTTATATATATTGATGTCCAAGCTAAGAAAATGAAATGTTAAAAAGACAAGTAAACAACACTTGGAGCTTTCTTAGTAGTTCTAATTACTTATTCTTTAATCTTTTCATAATTAGGCCTCCTCTCTGTCTCTCTAACAACTATTTCCAAATCCCTCTTAAATATATGTTAATCACTCAATTTTAAATTAATCAACTATCTTACTTGCTCACTAAAAATATTATTATTTAAGGTTGGAGAGAGTGAAAATTTCACATTTTATTATATAGTACAAAGAAAAACTAAGCACTCTCCTTTCTATACACAACATAACCAAAAAAAGAAAAATGATTATGAAGTCCCTTCCTTCTAAAGCATTGATCATAAAAATCAACTTAGTTTTTTTGGCTTGTTTCTTGATTGGTTATGCTGCTATTCTTCTAAAGCCATCAACTTATGTTTATCATGAATATGCAACATCTCTTGTTAGATGTTCATTGAGAGAATGTCATCATAAGGTAAGGTGAGCTTTAATTTTTTGTTTTTTTTTCTTAATTTATATAGGTGGAAATGTATAATAATTTTACGCTTCGTTATACTTTGGACCTATTCATATTCTTGGTATTAGCAAATCGTCTTATATTTTCTCGACTTTTTTAATGAATAAAGTATGACTAAACTTCTGGTAAAGATAAGAGCAAATATGAAACGATTTGTTGATGTTAAAGATATGAATGAACTAAAAGCATAACAAAGGGTGAAATTAGGATATTTTAAAGAATAAGGTGAGTTTTTTTTTAGTAATAAAAAGGTTCAATTTACTATTTATTATTCGAAATATCTTAATTTAACCCTTCATATTACTTTAGGGTTATTCATGCATTTTGTCATTAGCAAATCGTCTTGCATTTGCTCTTGATTTTAACAGAAAAATCAAGAGCAAGTACGACACAATTTGCTAACAGCAAGGCTATGAATAACCTTTAAAGTATAACGAAGGATAAAATTAATTTATTTCGTAAATGTAGACCATTGTCCATTCTTTTTATTCAAAATCAATAAATTTATAACTCAAGATATATTCATCTGTTTGAATTAAAAAAAAAAAACATGAACTATTTTTTTCTTCTTCTTGTTTTGAATAGGGAGAAGGAGGGATAAAGATGAAAGCAGTATTAGAAGAAAAAATAGTTATGAATGAAGAGAAAAAGATGGTATTAAAGCGCGAAAAGCCGAGTTTTTTAAATAAAATGGGGAGAGGAATGAAGATAGGAATGGTAAATATGGAAGGTGAAGATGTTAGTGAATGGAAAAACTATGGACAAATAACAAACATAAAATTCGAGAAAGTCTCGAATTTATTTGAATGGAAAGATATTTTTCCAGAATGGATAGATGAAGAAGAAGAAATGGATGGACCAATGTGTCCTGAAATACCAATGCCAAATTTTAACAACTATAGAGATAATATGGATATGTTAGTTGTTAAATTACCATGTAAATATCCACAAGAGGGATGGGGAAGAGATGTTTATAGGTTGCAAGTGAATCTTGTGGCTGCAAATTTGGCTGTGAAAAGAGGAAATGGAAAGAAAATGAAATTGATTTTTTTGAGCAAGTGTAGACCTATGGTTGAAATGTTTAGATGTGAGGAGTTAAAGAAAAAAGAAGGTGATTGGTGGTATTATGAGTCAAATATGGATAAATTGGCTCAAAAAGTTTCACTGCCTATTGGTTCTTGTATGTTGGCTTTGCCTCTATGGGGAAAAGGTATGTTTAAACTTTCAAACTTTTACTAATTGCTATCTTTTTTTTCTTTTTCTTACGTCGTAATGATCGAATAACTATAACATGTTAAATCACAGTTTTGATCATAAAAAATAACAATGATCATTATTAAGAAGTATTGAAATGTGTTGATTTCGAACATTGTTCACAATGATCGGAATGTGTTAATTCCTAGCATGTTGGATTACATTGATCGTAAAGAAAAGGTCATAATAGGTTGGTGTGTGAGATATATCGGAATGTGTTAAGTTATATCGGAATGGAATGTGTTAATTCCTAACATGTTAAATTACGTTGATCATTAAAAAAAAATGACACAGTTAGTGTGCGACGTATCGAAATAATTTTAAAAAATAATACGCGCCAGGTAGGGGTCGAACCTACGACTTTCTGCTTAGGAAACAGACGCTCTATCCACTGAGCTACAGGCGCTGCTACGATAAAAATTAGTAATAAATATTTATATAAATTGTTGAATAGTAAAAATAATTTTTTGAATTTTTTTCTCTTCACCTAATTATAATGATTTTCTCAAACGTTTTTGGTTATCAATTCTCAAATATTCTTGGTTAATATTGTCTGGCAACTAATTTGAGACTTTTGAGTTATATACCTATTAGTGTTACGATTTTTTATATAATCGAATCATTTTTCTTCTTTGTTACAGAGATAACTTATTTTATTTTCATAATTACAAATTGCATATTTAAATTTTTTTAATCTATAAATATTTTTCAAGTGATATAATAGCGTTAAATATTCTTTTATATTAACGGTGTGTTTTACATTTATTGGTGAGAAGTTTGATTTTAAGTGGTTGGTGCCAAAAAGAGGTTGAAATATTCAAATAGTCAGTAAAATGTTTGGTAGATTTTGAGAAATTAAATGTCTACTTGCATATATATATATACAAAATATATTGGCTAAGGCGTGTCATGAAAATTATACTTATACACAAAAATGATACAAATATTATTTTTTTCTCTTCATAACAAGATAAGTCATGAATGTTCAACTAATCAGAAAACCTAATAATACAAATTAATCGAACACAAATATTTATTAGTCCACATGCTAAGACCTTTCTATTAATTATTAATTAATTTCTTCACTAACCTCCAATATTTTATGTTCATTGTTACCAATGATAAAAATATATGATTCAGATCAAATTTACTGAATATTATAACCATATTTTGATTACAGAAATCAACGAAGTGTATGATATATCGAAAATAGAAAGAAGCACAAAGGTACCAACACGAGAAGCTTATGCCACGGTTCTTCATTCATCAGAAACATATGTTTGTGGTGCAATAACATTAGCTCAGAGTCTTCTTCGAACTGGAACCAAACGGGACCTAATTCTTCTTCTGGATAACAGTATTTCTGAATCTAAACGCGACGCGCTTATAAAAGCAGGGTGGAAGCTCCGGTTCATAAAGAGGATAAGAAACCCTAGAGCTGAGAAAAATACGTATAATGAGTATAATTACAGCAAGTTCAGGTTGTGGCAGCTTACGGATTATGATAAAATCATTTTCATTGATGCTGATATCATCGTTCTTCGTAACATTGACCTCCTTTTCCATTTTCCTCAGATGACTGCTACAGGTAATATCAATTGTTTCAATTTATACGTCTTACTTTCTTTGTTTTACTAGCCTCTTTTTTTATAAGAAAGCGGGTGTGGATGCATGGTTGGGCCCGAGATAGGGAGGGGGGGGAGAGGAGACAATCAACGTAACATGTTACTTATAGAATTTGTTATCTCTATTTCCACTATCAAAGTCATTTTTTTAAAAAAAAAATCAAAATTTGACCTACTAAATATAGAAAATTGAAACACTTTTTGAAAAATATTTTCTCCATATATATATATATACAAAATACACACGTTTAATGATTTAAACACTCATTTATATAAATATTATGGCATGGTATGAAATCACAAGTTTTTAAACCATATATACGATTCTTAAAATTCGTGTACAATCGAATTAAGACACTAAAAATGAAAAAATAGAGTTTTAATATTTAAATTTTGAATCTGTCATCTGCAGGTAACGATGCATCAATCTTCAATTCCGGAATAATGGTGATCGAGCCATCAAATTGCACCTTCAAAATGTTCATGAAACGTACAAAAGAGATCATTTCATATAATGGAGGTGACCAAGGTTTCCTTAATGAGGTATTTGTATGGTGGCATAGGTTGCCTAGAAGGGTTAATTTCTTAAAGAATTTTTGGTCAAATAATTCGAATGAGGTCAGCGTTAAGAATCAACTATTCGCGGCAGATCCTCCAAAAGTATACTCCATACATTATCTCGGGTTAAAGCCATGGGTGTGTTACAGGGACTACGATTGTAATTGGGACATAGGTGATCAACGTGTTTATGCTAGCGATATCGCGCACGAGACATGGTGGAAATTACATGACTCAATGGATGAGAGTTTACAAAAATTTTGTGGATTGACAGAGCAAAGGAAAATTGAATTAGAATGGGATAGAAAATTGGCTGGAAAAATTGGATTTGAAGATGAACATTGGAGGATGAATGTTACTGATCCTAGAAAATTTTCTTGAATTTTTTTTAAATTTTTTTTTTTATCATCAATGTTTTTTTTTTTTTAATCATTTAATATGCATGCTACTATATGTAGTAGTACTTTTGCACAGAGTACTTATGAACATGGCCTTCATGCACTATTTATTCATGTGTATATAGAGGATGCTTGTTCATTTTTGGAACATGAAAATTGTTTAGCTATTCTACCTCTTTCTTTTTTTTTTAATTATCGTCGTTCTAAGAATATTTTATCATATGTTTATTTGTTCAATATTGTGAAACAAGTCTTATTTCGAGTATCTAAATGATACTTATTTTATGAACAAGTTTAAAAGGATGCCAAGTTTTATGGCTAATATATTATTCTAACCTTTAAAGACTGATCACATCATTTTTAGTAATTTTCTATTATAATATATGATAAGAGCCAACTGATTCATTATCTCCGGACACAAGAATTAAGAAATGGCGATGCATAAAGGGTTGAGCATATACCTTTCACTCGAAAACAAGAAATGAAGCTATTAAGTTAAGGTGCCGCTTTAATTTCCTCCAATATTTTAAAGAATATTTCAAATTCATTTAACTCTTCAATTTGTCTATTTAATGTATGGTTTTTAAATATTAAACTTTTTATTCAATTAAATGTCATCATATAAAATGAAATCCGTAGTATTTAGAATAATTAAGTTCGTAGGACTATTAAAATGTTATAAGGAAGACTACAAATTAAATTAAGCCTAATTAGTCAACTATAGTACTTAAAGATTACAATAAACAAATCAAATAATTATTTAAATTATGTAAGATAGATAAGTGTATTTTTTTTTTTACTTTAAAGAAAAACATGAATAATTGGTAGACCATGGATTGTTGTATTAATTTAATGATCACTAGTATAACCAACGCAGTGATTGGTTACTTCAAAGTTCAACAAACAAATTTATAGTTGTTTTTTATACGCAGATAAATTTTTATATGACAGTCTTCTTTATAATAATATTATACTCCTTATAATAAATTTTGCGATAGCATTTTAAGAAAATACTTACATAAATAATATTGTTATAAAAAGATTTAATTATATATTTATTTTTAATGTGTGGAAGAATTGTTGAGTGGAAGAAAAGGTAAAATTGCTAAATGATTAATTGTGGTGAAGGCCAAGAATTAGCATGTGATAATGATATATCAGTTGAAAAAAAACAAAAAGAGTATTAGTTGAGCAAACTAATTTTTAGGTGTACCTAACAGCTGCAAAATAATTGTTTTAATACATATTATAATTGAGGTAATTAACACAATATATTTTTATTTTTTATGAGCAAATATTAACAAAAACTTTATAAGAAGCTTCCAAGAGTGCAATCTGAAATGTATTGTTGGCTATATATTTAAATTCATAAAAATAGAACCTTTTTGCATGTTCAATATTTTGGGTATAATTTTTTAATGTTGAATCCATAAACATTATAAACATTCTTGAAAATTTTATTTGTCACTACTTTTACCCACTTAATAGTAGGCTCATATAACCGACCTCCATTTAATGATAAAAATCAAACTTTAAAGGTTGATCTTTGAATTAAAATTATTATTTTTTATTTTTGATAGAGAAAGAGAATATATATATATATATATATATATATATATCTATGTGAGTTGTTTGTATAACAAAATGAATATATATAAATTATTTTTATAAAATGAAATATATCGACACAATATGACAAAGTTATGATATATATCAGATCCTTTACAATTATATTTTAACAAAATCAACTTTAGATATTTATTTTTTTTTAAAAAAAAAGAAATGATAGCAAAAAACAATCTCGGGAGATTTTTTATTCGAAAATGATTCAAAAACATGTGTTTTTAAATGATCTGATAAAATAATAAATTGCCTCTTTTTTTAATTATTAAAAAAGATTTCAACTTCTTTTTTTAAAAGAATTTTTTTTTATATAGTTTGACCAAATATAAGCCAATGGGCCATTTCCAAAATCAGAACTTTAACAAGTGCAATGGGCCAAACTTGACCCAACTACGTCCTAATGTAGCCCTATAATTAAATGGGCCAACGAGATTATGAGTAATCATAAATTTTGATTTTGGATTTTGGTTTCATTAATTTCATTTTATATGATAATTTTTAGGATAAATGACAGAAATTTCACCTTTAAGTTCTCTTATTACCATTATTACCTATTAATTTTACAAATTCTCAAAATCTTTATTTTCACACATCAAATTAATGTATCGGCGCATCAAATAAATATATCTCGCGCATCAAATTAATGTATCTCACACATCAAATTAATGTATCATATTTAAAATGTACATCAAATTAGTGTATCATGTATAAAATGTAATGTATCTTACTTAACAATTAATGTATCTCGCGCATCAGATTAGTGTATCAGCGCTTACATTATGTATCATTTGAGGGATTTTTGTCATTATAAACTTATTAGGGACAAATGGTAATTCTGCCTTAAAAGTATGTGATTTCTGTCTTTTGCCCTTAAGTTCTCTTATTACTTTATCCCCTATTAGTTTTATAAATTCCTCATTTTCACGCATCAAATTAATATATCAACGCATCAAATTAATGTATCTCGCGCATTAGATTAATGTATCTCGCGTATCAGATTATTGTATCATGTATAAAATGTAATGTATTTTACTTAACGATTGATATATCTCGCGCATCAGATTAATATATTAGCGCTTATATTATTGTATCAGTTTGAAGGATTTCTATAATTATAAACTTACAAGGAACAATTGATAATTTTATCTTAAAAATATGTGATTTTTGTTTTTTGCCCTAATTTTTATCCGACATAAGAATATAACAAGGTCGAATATCAATATTCAGTAAATATTATTTAAATACTTGAACTATAATTTATTATAATAGAATATCCAATAAAATATTTCTTATTATATAATTTATGATGTATAAAAATCCTCAATCAGAATAAATTATTATTTGAATATCTTGATAAAATTTACCTGAGTCGATATATTCTTTATTCAAATAATATTGGTGCGCGTTGTACAACATGGATCACAGCTTCAATGTCGGATCTGTCATAGGCTTACGTGCTCAGCACGTGACATTTATAATTAAAAAAATATTATTCACTCTATTTATTTTTATTTGTTATGTTACGCTTTTCGAAAGTTAATTTGATTAATTTTTAAAATTAAATTAGTTTACATAAATTTAATATTTTAAACAAAAAATTTAAATAGTCAAAAACTATATTACAAGTACTATAAATTGTAACTTTATATATATCAATATAATAAAAAATATATTATGAAATATACTCTAAAAAAAGAAAAGAACTAAAAGTGAACCGAAATAATATAATACCATTTTTTTTTGTAAAAAAAAAATTAATAATGTTTTCAACGTAAAATACAACTAATAAAACCACTCAACGTTTACGGCAAACAATAATTAAAGCTCCCCTACCCTTATTTGGTGACAGCAAATCCCTATTAAACATAAATTAATCACCTACATTAATTATTCATGTCTCCACTCACTAAAATTATTATTATTTAAATATAAATACATTCTTTACACTTATCAAAAGAATTTTAATTTCACTATCTAGCATTTTGGTTTGTGGAAAATTAAAGTTGATTATGAAGTCCTTTCCCTCAAAGGCTTTGATTATTAAAATCAACTTAGTTTTCTTGGTTTGTTTCTTAATTGCTTATGCTGCCCTTCTTCACTGGCAATTATCTTCTCTTTATCATGAATATTCAAAATCTACTATTAGATGCACATCATGTGAAAGTCATCACAAGGTAATTCCAGTCAGATTTACTGTTTATTTTTTTCTAATCATATCATGTTACACATGAATTATATCTATATTATACATATGATGATTATTATTAATTTAATCAGTTGGATGACTAGCTATTTAACGATTTTATGATAGTAAAACAAGTAAAGAACCTAGTTTTAATTATTTTTTTTCTTGTATTGAGTTAGGTGGAAGAAGAACCAATTTTTGTGAATGGAACAAATGCAATATTGAAGAAAATGGTGAAACAGAAGAAGCCAAGTTTTGTGAAAGAAATAATGGGGAGAGGAATGAAGATAGGAATGGTAAATATGGAAGATGAAGATGTTAGTGAATGGAGAATCCATGGACAAATAATTAAAGTACAATTCAAGAAGGTCTCAGAGTTGTTGGAATGGGATGATTTGTTTCCAGGTAAAGTACGTAACAAATGAACAGATCGAGTCAAATTTAAACAGGTCAAATCAATAAACAAACATCTCATACTCCAACCTACCCAATATGACCTAACCTCTCTTCCTCTTCTCTTTTGTTTTTTGGTTAAAAAAAAGAAAGTGAAAACTAATTTACTTTCTTAAATTATCAGCTTAATTAATTTTTTTCAAAAATACACAATTTTTATCTTTAATTTTGTTTTTGAACGACGTTGCATCTTGACTTGTTGAATTACACTATTTGACTCAATAATCTAATAGTCTATTTCAATTTCAATCTATTGAGTCGAGTCAAGTCAAGTCAACGAATTAGTCTCAAACCCCACTCTTTCAAACTTGAACATGTTCGACGAGTTACTAAAAAATGAATTGATTTTACCGCTTTTATTTGCAGGACAGATAGATGAAGAATTAGAAGAGATGGATAGAAGACAAACATGTCCAGAAATACCAATGCCACATTTCTATGGTTATAATAACATGGACATAATAGTAGTGAAATTACCTTGCAATTATCCACAAGAAGGATGGAAAAGGGATGTTTTTAGGTTACAAGTACATCTTGTGGCTGCAAATTTGGCTGTGAATAGAAAAAAGGGTAAGAATGGGAAGATGAAATTGATTTTCTTGAGTAAATGTATGCCAATGATGGAGATATTCAGATGTAATGAATTAAAGAAAAGGGAAGGAGATTGGTGGTATTATGAGCCAAATATGGCTAAATTGGCTCAAAAAGTTTCACTTCCAATTGGTTCTTGCAAGTTGGCTTTGACTCTAAGGGAAAAAGGTATGTTATGTATACTACTTTCGAGTTATATAAGTTATCTGTTTACGTGTCGTCCTTATTGAAAATAAATGTTTTTTAATATTTGTCATTTTATAAAATTAATATATAAATAATATTTTTTTTCTATTTACCCTTTGAAATTTATTAATTTTAAAAGTATACATTTAATCAACATAAAAAAAACTAAGTAATCTATTTTCATCTTTATAACACTAAATAAGGGTACAATGACACACTTAATTTTTTTAATGGGCCTGAAACCTAAAATGTTGACAACGAAATACGAACGGAGAGAATATCATGCAAACTTTCATGTCTTCTATCTTCTTATTTTGCTTGTTTGATTCGATTTTATTATAAAATAGCTTCACATCGAGCTACAAAAGAAAGGAAATCAAAAAAATTGAAAACACAACCAAATGTTTGACAATCAATAACATTTACTCTGAAAAATCATTTCAGGAACGAAAAAGGTGTATGACATTTCTAACGTACAAAGCAAAGAAGCCTACGCCACGGTTCTTCATTCCTCAGGAAAATATGTTTGTGGTGCAATAACACTAGCTCAGAGTCTTCTTCGAACTGGAACCAGAAGGGACCTTGTTCTTCTTTTAGATGAAACTATCCCTCAACCCAAGCGCGACGCGCTCGTAAAAGCAGGGTGGAAACTTCGATTGATACAGAGGATAAGAAATCCTAAAGCTGATAAAAATTCTTACAATAAGTACAATTACAGCAAATTCAGGTTATGGCAACTTATTGAATATGAAAAAGTTGTGTTTATTGATGCAGACATCATTGTTCTACGTAACATTGACATTCTTTTCAAATTTCCTCAATTGTCAGCCACAGGTAATTTAGTTTATTTTACTAGCACTCTGGATATATTTTACGCGTCTTAGTTTGACTTATCAGAAGAGTTATGAATTTTGCAATTTGAAAGGGGTGTTACTAAATTTGCATATATACTAATTTTGATATTTGTATGCTCTAATATTATTTCCAGGTAATGATGGATCAATATTCAATTCAGGAGTAATGGTGATAGAGCCATCAAATTGCACATTCAATATGTTAATGCAACATACAAAAGACATCATTTCATATAATGGAGGTGACCAAGGTTTTCTAAATGAAATATTTGTATGGTGGCATAGGTTACCAAGACGAGTTAACTTTTTTAAGAATTTCGAAAATTTAAATGAGGTCAGTGCTAAGAATCAACTATTTGAAGCAGATCCTCCGCAACTCTATGCAGTACATTATCTTGGGTTAAAGCCTTGGGTGTGTTACAGAGACTATGATTGTAATTGGGATGTTAGTTATTTACGTGTTTATGCTAGCGATATCGCACATAGGACATGGTGGAAAATTCATGATACTATGGATGAGAATTTGCAAAAATTTTGTGGATTGTCAAAGCAGAGGAAAATTGAATTATATTTTAGTAGAAAAGAGGCAGAAGAAATGGGATTAAAAGATGAACATTGGAGGATTAATGTTACTGATCCTAGAAGATTAACTTAACTTTTTTATTAGGTTCTTTAACTATATTATAGCACATTTTATTTTTATTATGTTTTTTTTTTCCTTCAAATATTGTGACCCATAATATATACTAGTAATTTTGCACAGAGAAAATTATGGGCATGACCTTATTGACATAATTTTCAATTCATAAATTTTCAACTTAATTTTTCCACTGGCCATTCAGTTTACGATTTTTGTAGTAAAATGAATAAATTAATACTTATCGCTTAAAAACATCACCAAAATTTATAGTTATAAAAAATATTAAATTTATAAAAGATATTTCTGAATTATTTTTCGAGAAAATGTATAAGTACCCCTCAATCTATGCCCCAAATTTCAAAGACACACTTATACTATACAAAGGTATTCAGATTTAAAAGCACTAAATGCTTCAAAATTGAGAAAGATTTTGCAATTATATCATATGGTTTAACCTCATAATTTCTGGACCTACTTTGCTTCAATAAAAGAAGGGAAAAGGGTCTGATATACCCCAAACTTTGTTATTTAGAGCTGATATACCCCTTGTTACAAAAGTGGCTCATATATACCCTTATTTGTAAACAAATGACTCACATATACCCTTTTCCTTTAACGGAAATGAAAAAAAAATATAATTTTAATCTAAATTTTTATTTTATTTTTCTAAAAAGTATAATCCCGTATGAGTAAATTTAATCCTCGTCAAACATATTTTTTTGACTTTTTTTTGTTTCAATGACTAATTTATAATTATTATTTTGATAATCAAATTTATTTATGTTTCACTAATATTCTTGTAAAACTTATTGTAGATGACCAAATTTTTTCTTCGAATACGAAATTAAATTACAATACACAAAAAAAATAGTTTAATTTTTTTTCTTTAAACTAAGGAATGAAAGAATAAAATAAAATAAGAATAAGAAATTCAAATAATTATAATAAAAGAAGTCAAAAATAATTTATGTATGAAAAAATTAAAATATACCTTGAACTTTGATAGAAGAATCATATATACCCCTAAATAATTTTTAAAAAAAAATTAGAAGTAATAAATATAAATTTAAAAGTAATTTTTTAACTTCCGTTGAATAAAGGGTATATGTGAGCCATTTTGTAACGGCAGGGGTATATGTGAGCCGTTTGTATAATGGTAAGGGCATATGTGAGCCACTTTTATAACGAGGGATATATCAGCTCCAAATGACAAAGTTGAGGGGTATATCAGACTCTTTCCCATAAAAGAAAGAGGGATTAAATGTTCAAGTGATGCAAATTTTCCACCTTTGAGTAAAGTATTTAATTTTTGAAAATTGAAAACACAAGTAAATTACTTGTAGTTAATTTTTTTTGATAAATCAGTACTAATTCATCTTTAAATATGATTTATTATAAATTTAGTTATTCAGCTATAATATTTATCTGTCGTTAATTCTATTTTTAGTGAGTCTATATTTTAAAAATTGAAAGATCTTCAAAATCCTACCCAACCTTTCATAAATGAGTAATTAATGACTATTCAAGTTGAAGTAATAAGGGAGGAGTAATATTTTGAGAAATTGAATGTCTTTTTGGTTTATTAAAATGATAAATAAATATTTTGAGTCTTATTTTAAGGAAAGTAGTAAATAAATAATTTTATATTAAATTTATACATTATTAAATATTTGGTGACAAGTATTTTAGATTTACTTAATACTTAATTAATGTGAGAGAAGAATGGAAGCTAAGATTACAACTTAGAAGATTAGTTGAGAGATTCTTCTACTTCACATATTTCCGTTAATGGTTCAATAAACACTTAAACCACCAATTGTCTTACATAATATTAATATTTATGAGTATTTAACTATTTATATTAATTTTCATCAATAGTATTATTATCTATTAAATATTAAAAACGAAGAGTATTCAATTAAATATTATTATAAAAAACTCTCCATTTTTAAGAAAGAGTGAATTACCTCCATAAATATTTATAACCCATGATCAAAAGAAAGAAAACATTATCAAATAAAAAAAAAGTCTAATTTAGTAATTATTTCACGTTTCATCATTAGTCGGTGCCATGCTTCATACACCGTCCTCTGTTCTCATTTATTTAATTGGGTAATTATTATTTTAATATTTAGTAATGTATCATATTATATATTATATTTAATAAATATAATATTTAAATAAATAGTATTGTCTTTCATTGTTATATAATTTTATTTGTTAATTTTGAACGATAAATCTATACGAAAACAATATATGAGAAAGAGTTGTCTATAAAATGATAGAATAAAGAATAAAATAAAATTTATTAAACAATAAGCAAATAAAAAATAACTAAAGATAATGACAAAATCACATCAAATCAATTATCAAATAAAATGAAATTTTTCGTTTTTATCTAACAACGAATTTAAACAAGTGAAGCAAATCTTATAGAGATCAGAGGCTATTCATGTCGTTAACTAGATCATTACAAATGAACCCATATAATTTAAGGTCAAACAGATTCAATCAGTCATATTTTAAAAAACATAGATTAATATACACAAAAAATTTAAACAAAATCTTGATTTTTTATTTCACAACTCTAAACTTAAAAAAAAAAATAACAGTAACACTATGAAAAATATTAATATCATCTATTAGGTCATAATCTCAAATAAAATAAAAATATTCTATTATATTTAAACTAACCATATAATTTTATGAGGGGGGAATTCTCAATATTCTAATTTTAGAGAAAATATTTTATTTCCCTTTTAGCAGAAAAAAAAGAAGAAAAAGACAAAACAAGAGGGATTGGCTCCACCCACGTGTAACAGTAACCTCCTCTTCTCATTTTTTCAATTTTTTTCTATTTTCTTCTTTTTCCTTTTATAAGGAACAGTTCATTTCTTTTTTTCCTTTTTGTTTTTCAGTGTATTTTGTGACCCTATATTTTTTTTGTGTATCTTTTTGTTTATTTATCTTTTTTTTTTTTTGGAGAGAATATCCACAGGAAGATATATTCAAGAAAAGAGAAATTTTTTTTATCATCATTAACTCTGGTGAAATTTGGTAATGTTTCTGTCCTTCTATTCTTTTTCTTGTTATGAAATGGTGTTTAATTTGCTATTTTCATGAGTTTAATCTTTTAATTTGTCATTAAGATATGTTTATGTTTGGTATTTTAATCATAGGTATTTGTTATTTGGGATAAAGGAGCAATCTTTGGATACCCCAAAAGGATTAGATGTAAATGAAGCCTAATTTGAGATTCTCTAGTTTGGTTTTTAATCAAGAATTTTGTTTAGTTATAAATTTGAGTTTTTCTTTTTGTTTGGTTTAATGGATTTGGGAGATTTATGTTCATGGGCATATATTGATGTATTGACAGCTTGATATTTCTGTTTGGGGATTCTTTATTTTTGTTTTTTGAAGGTATGAAGCTTGCAAGTTGTCATTTTTGTCCCAATAAAAGTTGGATTTTTCTATGAAGGTTAAGTGAATTTGAAGCTATTGTAAGGTTAATCGAAGATATTGCAGATTCTATGATTAATGGACAAGTCTAAATCTTATAGCATAGTTCTTATCCTAACACAATACATATGTTGTAAACAATTGTTTTCATGAACCTGATATCTAACTATCAAATTTTGTCAAAAAAGAAGAAGATATCTGACTTTCAACTGATAACATGTGGTAGAATCTACAGATGGGATCAATAAGATTTTGGTTCAGGGTTCAACTATCACTCGTTGGAATGTCCATTCTTGTATAGTTCGATATCATTTCTACATCCAAATTGTTGAACTGTTGTATTGCCTAATGGCATGGTGGCAACTTGTTTCCTTCTCAAAGCCTATTTTACCACTACTGGATCCATGTGCCAAATTGATGTCAGTTTCACTAACAAAAAATGTTAAATTCTGCACTGTTGTTTTATTTTATTGTTGCGTAGTTTCTGATTCTTCGATGTGTGTCTCTATTTGTTACTCCATTTGCTGTATATGTTGCTATTTGTTTCCATATTTCCTTGCAACCCTACTTTGAAAAACATCTCTTGTCATCCGAGGGTCTGTTGGGAGAAAGGTAGGGGTAAGCTCTGTGTACATCTCACCCTCTCCAGACCCACTCATGGATTACACTGGGTTTTTTGTTGTTGTTTTTGTTGTTGTTGTTCTGCGTTGTTTTTAGAGCTCAAGATGTTATTCAGAGGCTAGCTTTTGTTCGAAGATTGATAGACACATTAATACACATTATAAGTGCATTTTGATTATCCAATAGCTTCTTTTATTTTAATGATTAGTCATCTGTTGGCTGCAGTACGTCTTTGTTTCAGTTTCAAACGTGACACAATTTCATGCATTTTCTGAACTCTTAGTTGGAGGATAAAGCTTTCTTAGGATTTCTTCACATAGAGATGGAAATGTTCAAGCTGCTTTCATATTTTTATTAGTTAGACCTATCTTCTTGCTATCAGTGTCATTAAATTGTGATTGCTTTGTCACTTAAAGCAACAAAGATATGTGAATAGAATGAATTCTTGTATCATTGGTGAAGTGATGCACTTTAGACTATTAGATGCGAAATGATCGAACAAGAAGTGTCAATACTTCAAATTTGAAAAGGAAAACAGGAGGAGGAAATTAATAGGGCCTTACTAGTTCTTACCTTCTCAAAGTAATATGACAATAATAGGGCCTTATTTATTCGTTTGTTTATTTTGGTCGGGAGTCTGATTTGGGAGTGGGACTGGAGGTAATAGTAGGGTTGATATTTCTTTTAAATGCTTGCACATGCAGTTATTTATAGAAAATGTTAGATCTTCAATAAATTATAACTGAAGTCAAACCAAACCCGCCACCCTCAGAAAGGAAAAAAAAGAGGACAAAGAAAATTTGTAGTTTATAAACTTGCATCAGCAAGCATGTGCTGGACGCCAAGTTACATGTGATTTTAGCTGGGTAAAGAATGCACTTGCTTGTGAGACCTCTTGCCTAAAATCCATTTATCAGTCCATAATACTCCCTCGTAATACTCCCTCTGCTTGAAAGTGAATATGTCCTTTGACTTGACACACTTTCGTTTAAGAATATTTGACTTATAATTTCTTATTGAGTTAGAACTGTTGTATTCACTATCTAAAAGGAGTCCACATGCGGGTTAAAGTTATTCTTTGTCATCCAATCTGCGAAGGTAGAGTAGATCTTAATCTTTTGATGAGGCATACTGCCATAAATCTCTTCAAAATCTTTTGGTAATTCTTTTTACCATATTCAACTGAGAAAATGGTCACATTTACAACGGATGTTATAGAACAGGGGTGATCTAGTATTGTTCATGAAATGGTTTCTCAGGTCTTCGGCTTACATCCTAAATAAACCATTTGACATTTTTTCAACTACATTCACCTCCTATGCATATATTCCCCTTCTGTTAAATTATGGCTAGTCTACATCTCCTAACTTATTCTGTGATTGTTTGATTTCTAGGTCCCGACTTTATTCAATTTATTTCTTAATTAAGAAATGGGAGATGCTAAAGATATGAAGGAAAATGCTCCTCCAGAATCGTCCCACGAACCTAAGGTTTCCTCTCCAAATGATGATCAATCACATAGTGCAGCTCAAACCAGCCAACATACTAGTGAAAAAGAGATCTCCAAAATTCAGGAGACAGCTGTGGATGCTTCAGAACATTTAAAAGAGGCTTCTCATAGTTTACTGCAGGGAAGGCAGACTCCTGCAGGAGGAAATCTAATTTCGTCCGCTCCCATAAAATCTGATGGAATGAGTACCATTTCTAAAACAGGAATTTCTCAAATGGCTTCTGGTACACCTATGGTTGAGCCGGAAGCCTCACCTCAATTAGCACATGATCTAAAAACAGACCTTTCTGCACATACTATTGCAACAGCTCTCTCAGAATCCAATTCATCATCCACATTGGATGCAAAACCAAGTGAAATCTTGGAGCCAGCATTGGACATGGGTGCTAATGTTAAGGTTCAGAACCAGCCAAATGATTCCTCTGAAGGACCAACAGCCCAGAAAGATGCTTCATCAGCATTAACCGGGAATTCAGACACATCGACCCTAAAAGAGGAAAATATAAAGGAATCTTCTGGATATGTTCAATCTAATTATTCAGAAGAAGCGAAGGTATCTTCTGAACACGTTCAATCTAACCATTCAGAAGTAGCAAAGGAATCTTCTGCACATGTTCAGTCTAAACATTCAGAAGTAGCAAAGGAATCTTCTGAACATGTTCAATCTCATCATTCAGGGGTAGAACCAAATAATGCCTCACTGCTTCATCAGCCAGATAATTCTAGTAGTAGTACCCATGTCGATACGGATGACTCTTCTCCTATATCCACTCAAGTGATGAAGAAACCAGAAAATAACCATCATATACGGACACCAGATTTCATTGGTCGCCCGCTTGCTAAGTCTTCCACATTCTCAGCAAGGGCCTCAATACGCACTGCTAGCCCGAAGCATCCTGAAAAATCTGACATAAACAAAGGCCATATCGATACAGCAGCGCCAATTGAATCTGTGAAGCAGGCAGTTTCCAAGTTTGGAGGGATTGTTGATTGGAAGGCTCATCGTGTACAGACTGTGGAGGTAATATACACTTTTTGATCTTTTGTTTTTCTGATAGCCAATTTTCCTGCCAGAGTTGTATCTGCGAAGAACATTAGTTTAGTTGGATAGCCAGTAGCTGTTTCAATTTTGAAGTGTGCACTTGCATCTATGACTCTACTTAAGGATAGCCTGTTTAAAAGGGTCCTCTACCTCCAACTATGAAGTTGTGGGTTCAAGTCACCATTACCAAGAGACCAAAGGTGGTAACAGCCAATAGGCTCTATTTTCATGGGTAGGGGAGTTTGGGGGTGTTGTTCACCATATCAAAATGAAAAGGAAACAAATCTTATGGACATGTACACTGTTTCTTTTAGGTGTTTGAATGGGTCTAAATCCCACAATTTAATGTTCTAGTCCCTGACTATTATAAGTCACTTTCTCCTGAAAAATGCAGAGGCGGCAACTTGTTGAACAAGAACTAGCAAAAGTGCAGGAGGAAATCCCATTTTATAAAAAACAGTCTCAGGCTGCTGAAGATGCGAAAGTGTTAGTCTTAAAGGAATTAGATGGCACTAAGAGACTTATAGAAGAATTGAAGCTGAACCTGGAGAGAGCACAAAAAGAAGAGCAACAAGCAAAACAGGATTCAGAACTTGCCAAGCTTCGGGTGGAGGAGATGGAGCAGGGGATTGGCAATGATCTTAGTATTGCAGCGAAAGCACAGCTTGAAGTTGCTAGGGCCAGGCATGCAGCTGCAGTTGCTGAGCTAAAAACTGTAAAATCTGAGTTAGAAGATCTTCGAAAAGATTATGCCTTGTTGGTGTCTGATAAAGATGGTGCGGTGAAAAAAGCAGAGGAGGCAGTCTCTGCATCAAAAGAAGTTGAGAAGACATTGGAGACTTTAACTATAGAGCTAATCACGGCAAAGGAATCTTTGGAGATTGCTCATGCTGCACATTTGGAGGCTGAGGAACACAGAATTGGAGCAGCTATGGCAGGAGAGCAAGATGCTTTAAATTGGGAGAAAGAACTGAAGCAAGCAGAAGAGGAGCTTGTCAGACTAAACCAGCAAATTCTGTCTGCCAAGGATCTTAGAGGAAAACTAGATACTGCTTCAGCCTTGCTACTGGATCTCAAAACTGAGTTGGCTGCTTACATGGAATCAAAGTTGAAGCAGGAAACTGGTGAAGGAAACCTCAATGGCGAACAGTCAGAGCCAGAGAAAAGAACTCACGATGAGATACAATCAGTAGTGGCCACAGCTAAGAGGGAACTAGAAGAAGTGAAACTCAACATCGAGAAGGCCACAACTGAAGTAAATTTCTTGAAGGTGGCAGCAACTTCATTAAAAGCAGAATTGGAAAAAGAAAAGTCAGAACTAGCTGCGCTCCAACAGAGAGAAGGAATGGCATCGGTTGCTGCTTCATCTCTTGAAGCTGAGTTGAGCAGGACACAGTCAGAGATTGTTCTTGCACAGAAGAAGGAAAAAGAAGCAAGGGAGAAGATGGTAGAGCTTCCCAAGCAACTCCAAGAGGCATCCCAAGAGGCTGATCGTGCAAAATCACTAGCTCAAATGGCGAGGGATGATCTGAATAAGGCAAAGGAAGAAGCTGAGGAAGCAAAGGCTGGAGCAAGTACTGTGGAAAGTAAACTACTTGCAGTTAAGAAGGAGATAGAGGCTGCGAAAGCTGCAGAGAAGTTGGCGCTAGCAGCTATCGCTGCTCTTGAGGAGAGTGAATCGGCTCAAAAAACCAAAGATGAGGAAACCCCACCTGGAGTGACTCTATCTTTGGAGGAGTATTATGAGCTCAGCAAGCAGGCGCATGAGGCAGAGGAGCAAGCTAACAAGAAGGTGGCTGAAGCTCATACCCAAATAGATGTAGCCAAGGAGTCAGAGCTGAGAAGCCTAAACAGGCTGGAGGAGGTTAATCGTGAGATAGCTGAAAGAAAGGAAGCTCTAGGACTTGCATTACAAAAGGCTGAGAAAGCCAAGGAAGGGAAGTTGTCTGTAGAGCAAGAGCTGAGGAAATGGAGAGAGGAGCAGGAGCAGAGACGGAAAGCTAGTGTACCCATTCCACCTACAACAGGAAGTCCAAGAAAAAGCGACGAGGAGAACAACGAGTCAAATACCTCTGAAAGTGTACCGGAGGCTACTGCATCTTATGACAGCACAAGTCCGAAAGCCCAACTGCAAGCAAGCAGCACTGAAGCTGATTCATCCCCAGATGTGAAGATTCCAAAGAAAAAGAAGAGGTCCTTCTTCCCAAGGATCTTCATGTTTCTAGGCAGAAGGAAAGCAGCACAGGCCAAGTCTGCTCAATGATTGCTGCATGCACAACATCTTGTCATTGTTAAAAACTTGTCTCTCCAGATCTTTGGCTGTTTGTCTCGTTTGTTAAAGCAGAAGGTTAATCTTTCCCGATGATGTACATACAGAGCATTCTTTCACATGTACAAATATTAAATTAATTCTCAGTCTCTCATAGATAGCATTATAGGAGGGGTATAAACTTTCTGTAGGTTTGGCTGCTAGTTTCATGTCATTTCTGGTGCTTCAAATGTCCATTCCTTCTAGTTTTGCCAACAGGAGTTGATAATTTCGGCTTAATCGTCATTTCTGGCTTCCTATTTCATTTTTGCCTGGTTTTGTAAAGAACAATGACACTGGGTGAGTGCTTCGTTATTTGGTAGGCATTCAATTATAGAGTTTTTTTCTTTAATTCAATCAGCATAGTTGCCTGCTGGTATCGATTTCCCCTAGTTTGTCATCTAGTCTTGATTGTGTTATATTTTGTTACATCGTCCTATGAGGTTATGAAAATGAATACTTACAAAAAACTGAGACCACCTGGTCATGAGGCAAAGTTCATTATGTAAATGATATCCGAATGTTGCTCCCTCCGTCCATTTTACTTGTCCATGTTTGACTTAGCACATCCCGAAGAAATAATTAGTAAAATGGTGAAGTGAGACTACTGAAAATAGGTCAACAACTTCATACCAATAGGTATGTGTCCCGAGAAAAACAGAAATATTGGAAAATGCAAGTCACCTGGAATCATTGAACGGGGATTTAGAGCAAGCAATAATTAGCTATTACAACAATAATAATGTCAGGTGAGGATACCTAGAATTTGGAAGACTGCCTTCAAGGTTTTTAAACTAAAGTAGTAATACATTGAACTGGAAATGATTTGCAGATGTGCAGTTTTTCAAGCTACTTAGTGTGAGAGACACTAATTCTGCTACAGATAAATCTAATAAGTTGCATATATGAACAGAATGATTGTTCAAATTTGTAAGCGCCTGCTAGAGATGCTGAATGAGCTGACTTTCATGGGGGTTGCTACCACCAGTGGTGCTTCAGGTGAGTCAGAAACAGCATACTTGTCATGCATGAAACGACTTTCTACAATAGAGTCGTCTCTTAGGACTATCTTGTAACAATAGCAGCTCTTCAACCCAACCTGATTCTGGTAACACTCATGAGAACCATCCTTCACCTGTTGAAAATTCCAGATCACACTAAACTTCCCAACAGTAGCAACGAGGTGGCGCTCTTGCTTCCCATTCTCGGTGACCTAAAAGAGGTTCACAGTAAGAAAATGAGTATCGGAGGACTACAGAGTTAACAAGACAATCTGCAATTTATATCAACAAACACTAGCAGCACAAATTTGCAGGATTTACTCTAAAAGGAAAGGAGTATAGTAGGATAGGATAAAAGAAGCAATATATACAAGCCGACAAAATCTTCATCCATAGTGCATTTAAGCTTCCTGATGAAAAGACATACATACCTTATTTCAAGCTACTGTTTAGGCTTACTACTTTAAATTTAGTATTTTAGTCTAATATAGTTAATCGAGTATGATAACTCTCCCACCAAGGGATGCTCAAATGTAAGAGCATGACTCCTCATAGGATGAGGTAGTTTTGATTTATACTTATTTCTTCTCCATATTTCAAATTTTAACATCCGCATACATGAATTAGTTAGGGAAGAACTTCATAGTCTGAAATTTATTTAAATCCAGTCCAGCATGACTTATCAACCATATAAGTAAGACTAAGTGCTTACAACAAAATTTATCAGCTAAAGATCATCAAGAATAGCTGTGCTGAAGAAAGAATGATCTGCACGAAATCTCATTACAACAAAACTCTCTAAATTATTTGATAGGAATTCCAAAAGCCAGTCCATCTCACAGCATGCATTGCAAAAGAGCATATTTCGTAGTGATAAGGTGTACAAAAGTATAAAGTTCCTTTTCAATTAGAAAGGTAAAGAAAGTCATACCAAGTCAAACAGTGGATCTCAAATTACAATTTGTATTAGTGCAAAAGATGCAAAGAATCAAAGAAGTCCGACTGTAGAAAGCTAGAAACATTCTCAAACCTCCTAGAATTTATGACTGA
Source organism: Solanum pennellii (assembly GCF_001406875.1). Taxonomy (NCBI): domain Eukaryota; kingdom Viridiplantae; phylum Streptophyta; class Magnoliopsida; order Solanales; family Solanaceae; genus Solanum; species Solanum pennellii. The sequence goes on along the minus strand of NC_028640.1, from coordinate 74,082,706 downwards.
ATATACAATCCATCACATATGATATCGGAGTACATTACTAAAAGGAAGAATACAAAGGCATAGACAATATAGATATAGATTTCAGAAATACATCAATGTCGTTTCCTTTGCTTTTAACACACACCATAAGGAATTAACTAAGCGAAAACTATTATGTTTGCATGAAGGAAGAAAAGTAGGCATGCTAGTCAAAGTGTATGCTACATATACAACAGCTACAAACTAAAAGTAAGGGTAGAAGAGGAGAGAACTCATACCCATGAAAATTGAGCACTGCGGAACTTGTTAGCTCCAGCCATATGTGAATCGAGAGGGTTTAGCTTTAACAATCTTGGAGCAGAAATCTTATTTCCCATGCGACCAGCAAAACCAGTCTTAGTAGTTCCATTCTTGTCGATAAACAAGGTGCATATTAATATCAAGTAAGTATCAGTTGTCCCCAATATCCACTTCCCATCATAGGTAACATCCACATGAGTGATAGGAGAACCAAGGCCTGGAAAAGCAGTTTTAGCCTGTCTCATGGAACTGCTTGAGTACAATCTAATCTTGCCATCAAGTGAACCAACAACAATTGATCCATCACCAGTAGTAGCAAAGCACTGAAAGTTAGTTCCCCTCGAAAATTGATGTCCTTGAGTCCAATTCAGCACAGGAGTACTTTCATCGACTAGATTCTGAACCATCCCATGCCGATCACGCATATCCCACCTACACAATCTGTTATCATCTAGCCCTAAGAAAGTAGACCCCGAAGGATCCATCTGAGCTCCTTTGCTATCATTAGTGATATCCCTCATCGTGATATCAGTTCCATCTTTCTCAAACTTCCACTCGCTAACAACCTTCCCAGTCTCGATATCAAACTGATGTAATCCCCGAGAGTGAGGCTTTCTATCAGTCACTGGACTCATGAGAAGCATATTAGTCTCAGCTCTTAGAAGTAGAGCTTTCCTTGGAGTGGAATTAGGTACAGCAGACCTTTCCTTATCAAAATTGACACAAACACCTTTTCCACTTATTCCATGAGTATAGTTCCTCACAACCTGAATTCCAGAATCACTTATAAGAAAACTATTATCCAATGCACCTAATGCCAAGCTCTGAATAGCTCCTCCTTTAGCTGCCTCCTCAAACTCCTCCCTCAAATCATGGTTAACCCTCAAAGGTGTCTTCTTTTCAGACGCAGGGCTCTTCGCAAAGCTATCCCCAGCATCCTCCCACATTGAATCATCCGCAGCTTCTGGATTTGCCCACCCCATAAAGTCTTTACCATACACCTTAACTCTATTCTCATCATTTGCCTCAAACCCATAAGTATTCTCAAACAAACAGCTCTGATATAAGTCAATGAACGCCTTATACTCTTCCTCCCCAAAGAATCTCACAGCCCAAACCCCATTCGCCACAAAATCCACCCTTTTCTGCTCCTTAAATGCCTTCAGCTGCAAATTCTCATCAATCTTAGCCCGAACCTTCGACCCAATTTTCAAAACCCACCAAGCATTCTCCTCAGTTTCTTCATTTTCATCATCATCCGATCCATCCTCACTACCCGATTTAACAAACGAATAAGCCGTCACCTTATCAGAAACTACCCATTTGGAATTCGCAGTGTTCCCACCAACATGAAGGTAAAGTTTAACAGCGTTTTTCGCTGTGGGGGTTTTAGCATGAGGAGTACCATACTTAAGCTTTAAAGCTTTCAGCTTTGCTTCAACATCATCCAAAGAAGATGGGGTTTTGCTCTGTTTCCGATCAGTGGAAGACGGCGTCGTTTCAGCATCTGAGTAGTTATCTTCGTCTTCCTCTTCCTCCCTTGTTCGAGACTCCGACCCATATTCGGATTCAGACTCGGAATCAGAAAGCTCCAGATCTTCACGGCTGTGATTAGCACCCATTTGAACAAAGGGAATTTTGTTGGATTTAGAGGAAAATGTGAAAACAAAAAATGAAGAGAATCTTAGTGAAAGGGGAGAACTGTGAGGAGCGCAATTTTCAAAATTTGAATTTTGACGGTTGGATTGGCTTATTATTAGGGTTTCAACTGGTACAAGTGGGATGAGGAAGATCCCATTTTAAATAAAATACTACAATAAATAAATAAATGAAATTATTTATTGTTTGGAGCCGTTTGGCTATAAATGTTTGACAAATTTTTTATATTAAATTTGAAGATCAATTCATATTCAAACTCATTCGAATCCGATCAATTCAACCATTTACTACCCCTGTATGCATTATTGAAGGTGAAATAATCAAACACATAAATAACTAAAATCGATATAACTAACATCTGCATAATAATACATAAATTCTCTCATAACTAATCTCTGCATTACTTATAACTCTAACCAACTATCAAAAGAGAATAGGCGAAATATTTATCAAATCAATTGCAAGGGATAAAGAGTAATTTCAACAAATGTTCAATGTAACTAATTAAGTTTCCAAGTGTTCCCTTAAGAAATATTGTAAAATTTTAGAAGACAATAATGTGGACCAAAACTAGGTACAAGATTTAGTTTGCAATAGAGAAGTCATAATGTAATTGTGAATTGAGCAAGGACTATTGAATTGTTTATAATTTCTTGAATTTTTGGCCTTCATTATGTCAATATAAATTACATTTTCAATCATATAACATTAACACTAATGAAAACCATTGTGGCCATGGTCCCTTTTAGTGTGGTACGATATGATTATGCCTTTTGCTCCCATACAGCATAGTCTTGTCCAGAAGTTGCCACCTCATAATTAGGTGGAATAAGATTTCCAAGATCAAGTTTTGGTCCAATCTTGACAATAATTTTGTGATGAATCATTGCTATATAAAGATCAGAATCAGAAGCCATTATTTGCACATTGCTTGTTGCACAAATCCTATTCCTCTTCCTAATAGAGATTAGTGCTGAAATTCCATCCTTGAAGCCCCAATCAAAGAAATGGTCATAAAACTGCAACCAAAAACAAGAATTTAATCAACTCCTCAGCTAATCGAAAAACAAATGAGTCATATTCTATAAGCATAACACTCAAACATGGCCTCAGCTGGCAAGTAAACCTTTCAACTTTGAGAGTGCACATCTAGACACCTCAACTTGGTTTTATCTGGCAACAAACTACTCCAACTCATCCCCGTGTATCTCGTACGTGGCTAATGTGACACATAATTTTTGGAGGTGCTACATGATCATTTCTCGTTGTCTAGATGTGCATATACTCAGAGTTTGAGTGTTTGTTTATGTATTATGAGACTGGCAATGTGAGCAAACTCACACAGGCCGAGTTTCTCAAATCCCCTGGAAAAGAATATAAATATCTTGTAAAATAGAAAACAATGAGATATATAGAAAGAATTTATTTATTTATTTACCACGGATGGGATTCCTGGATGAGTAAGAATGTATGCATATCCTTGCATAACTTTGTCTGAAGGGAAAGGCCACATATTTTGTGTCGATCCAGTATCATGATTATCGATAAAAGTCACAGCTTTTCGAGGCAAAACACCGATCATCCCAGGAGGTTTCCCATTTGGATCCTTCAACCTCCATAACTCTCCTTGAACTGCAGCTTGAAGAATTCCCTTTGTTGTAAAATCAAAGGCTGTTACAGCCCGCCCCGCATTTTTAACCCAACCAACTAGCTCATTTCTATGATTGTCCTGGTTATATTCCGGTTTCCCGTCCTGGCCATAAGCAAGAGAGTTCCACAATTCACCAACAGCAAAATCCGGGGACGTGTTTCTCATATAAATCTTGGTAATGTAAGGTGCATATCCCTTTAACAAAATCGAAACCCCAACCATCAAATCCAATTTCAGATTTCAGCCAATTCATCCAGTCTGATAACTCTTTCTGCACTCTCGTATTAAGATGATCGATATCAGGTGCAGGTTCAAAGTCCAAACCCGTGTCTGGATTCCCCGTGCCATCAGAATATTGTGTGTCGTTCTGCAAATGAAAGATGGACCCCAATCAAGCCGGTCATCAGACGTTCCTCCTTCAAAGATGCTGTATATTCCCCTGCTATCTTTGTTATCAGCAGTTCTATGATTTATTACTATATCAGCAACCGATTTGATCCCGTGGTCATGTAAAGCCTTAATAAGAGTGTTCAGTTGTTGCTGATTCCCAAACTTGGAAGCATCCAAGTCATACAACCTTCCTGGCATATAACCTGGCATAAAACATGGCATAAGCCTTCAAGCAATTCCATTTTGTAACTACTACATCAAATTTTATGGATTGAACTAATATATAAGTTGGTCATTAACTTGTCTGAACTATTTTCATTGAAATTTAGACCCTAATCTTCCGTGGTTATTTTGACTTCATTGATTACTAGGTCACAATCACTCCGAAAATTACCTTGAGGAGAAACGGAGTGAGATGATGGTGGCAACCAAACATGAGTAACTCCAGCTTTAGCCAAGTCTGGAACTAAGTTGATGAGAGAGTTGTACCATCCGTCCTGCTTATTACTCGATTCCCAATTGAACCCCTAACAAATGAATTCAAAGATTACAGAGAAACTAACTTTTCTTTATATACTTGAGCAAGTACTACATAAACATAGAGAATACATATACACGGGAAAAGTTAGAGAAAGATAAGGTTCTTTGGAGATGGATACCTGAAATAACACCGTCGAAGAAGCAAACATAGGAAGAAATAAAGAGAGAAGTAAAGAAAGAAGTAAAATGGAATTCATTGTTGTTGTGTTGTGTTGACTCCAAGCCTAGAATGAGGAACAAAAGATGGGCAAAGAAACTTTTTTTAAATGTGTTTTAGAGACTGAAAAACTGACTTTTTTGAAAAGTAAACACACTGAGTACAAGATTAATGGACTAGAAATTTACTCAAACGCCACTCAACTACTACAACAACAATAACATATTCAGTATAATACCATTAGTAAAGTCTGAAAAAAAAGTAGTGTATGCAACCTTACAAAAGAGGTTTTCTACGAGAGACCTCGACGTTAAAGTCACTCAACTTTTTGATTTTTCGTAAAATTTTTCATTGTTTTGGTCTTTCTTTTCTCGACTTGCATGCTGAGCGACGAGCGCACAAGACACGGGAGTTGTGCGGTCTGTATTTAAGTTGTGGAAAATAAAAAATTGAGAATAAGCTTTCACATGAGTGGGGGCACAGGTGCACCATCTAGAATTAGTGGATTCATAGTGTATATATATGTTGTAAATTTTGAATTCTTTGATGAAAATTTTGGGTCCTCCGCCACGGTTGTGGGCTAGATGAAAAGACATGGTAGTGCTAGAACAAAGGTGGATTTTGAAAAATCATTATGCTCGAAGTGACTTCCTGAATGGTAGGGACGACCAGAGAATAATTCAATGACATCATGAAAAAAAAAGACCAAATTGAAGAAAAGAAGGTGCATATAATCGAAATTGATCGATCATGTCTATCGAAAATAGTCTGAGGTTGGGACTACACCGTGTATGTTGTTGTTGATGATGGATCATCTGAAACAGGCTTAAAAAACAATAGACTCAATAACTCATGATCTGATTGCAGAAGTAACAAAAATATTCATGAACTTTATCATCCATTCGTAGATTCATTTAGAAAGCTTATCATTAGCTACAGAGCATCAATAATCAAATGCTACTATGATAAATAAAGCTAATTTACATGAACTTCAACTAATACCTCAGAAGGTTGAGTCGATCTATCGTACTGTCACAAACAGCAAATTACACGACTTGTATGAAACAGAATAATCAACGAAGGACATAATCACAATACTGATTCACCATCAGTGATATTATAAGCTCGTAAAACATAATCATAAGGCTCGGTGATAATGGAAGAGCATATCAAAACCATACTGTATGATGATGAAGTTGCTTTGAGCACAACAGTAAGCCAAGTGAAGCTAACAACTCTTATAATTTCTAATGCTATAGATAAATACATAAATTTCAAATCTGAAACAAGCTTTCGCATTTAAAAGAAGGTTCTTTCAGATCAACTAACATGTTAATCCACGATAAGGTTTCTGTGAGATGTAACGTTGAACAATCATCTAACATTTTCAACCAGCTAGTGTGTTTTACTAGCATCTAGTTACATCTCCATTGCAAATGAGCAGCATTTCATCAGCCCTGTATAATAACTCGGATGGGCTTTACAATAACCAGCACTTAAGCATTAGCACTTCCAACAGAGTTCCGAATGACTACACTTAATTCCAGTTGTAGTATTAGCCAACTATCAAGGACAAAGTTACATGAGCAACTTAGATAAGATGATGAGAGTATAATCAGATCTCCGCTAACGCCACAGAAGGCTGAACCAATTTATCTTACAGTCACAACTCACAAACAACAGTTACAAGACTTGTATAAAACAGAATAAGTAATGCAATATCAGCTTTCACCATCTGTAATATGATCCTAGATAAAATGATAAGACATAATTATAAGGCTCTAACAGCGAATCTGCCACAGTAAAATGCGGACATTTATATATCAGCTCCTTTAAAATAAGCCCAGAATTTCATTACTACATTATAAAGGAACACATAATTATACCTAAGAACAGACAGATACATTATAAATCCTCCATAATTTCTTATCGTATTATCTGATTTTGTGACTCGAGAGAAGAAAACCTAAATGAACAGTCTTTCTACTGATATTTCAGCAGATTTGTTCACATCTTTGAAGGCTTAGGGAAAATATCAGGTGTGAATTTCTGAGCTGCACTTATGCTTCCCTTAATCTTCATCGCACCCCTGCATCAAGATCCAGTCGAAAATAACATATTACCAAAAAAGCTCGAAACTTTTAGTGTGCCAAAACAAAGAATCCCAACAATTGAAAAAGGCAAATAGAACTTATGTTGCACAAGCTCAGAAAAAATATGGTCACACTCGTGTCTAATCCTCCAAAAATATACTACTCTACTACTTTTCGAGGATCCGGCATGCACCCGAGACATTTTTGAAAAGTCCGAGCAACATAGAACTAAACAATTATAGTACCTCATAAAAGCAATTTGAGGGTTCATTTTCCCAGTGGCAATCTTCACAAAATCACCATCAGTAAATGAAAAAGTTGCATCAGGCTTCCCACCTTCATATGGCCCTAAATTCCCAAATAACAAAATACCCAAATTCAATTTAGATCCAAAATATTAAATTGGAAACCTGACCTAGAAACTGATAAATCTGGATCCTTTAATATAAATTCTCTACATATACTGCTCTATTATTCCAATAACGATTTTTTAAAAAGTAAAAAGAAAAAAAAAGAAAAATAACCAAACCTTCCTTTGTTTCTCCCTTTTTCAGATCAACAACATACACCTTCTCATTGAATCCAATTTTCTACCGATCAAAAAATTTAAAAAAAAAAATAATCAAATTAACACAAGATAAAAAAAAAACCATCTATACATGAATATAAAAATTAGGGGAAAATTAAACCTTAGGTGCGATGTTGATTTGGTAAACGAGACCAATTTTCTTAATGAGTTCCTTGCCAGCATCAGTAGAAAGATGAAGTTTCAATTGATCGAATATAGCATCTGATTTGAGCTGAGTAGAAGTTTCGGCCATGGCTGATATTGATGCGAAAAGTAAAAGAGGAATAGAGAATTATGAGGTAGAGACAGAGTAATTCCTATTATATATAGAGAGTAGCAGTAGAGTATTAATGGGAGATGGAAATTTGGAATTTGGTGGAAGAAAGAGTAAAAAAAAATTGCAGTTTTGGTTACCAACGAAGAAGACGAGTAATAACTGCAAGTAAGATAAGTAGGTGACAAGAGACGGACACGCAGTTCAATGTATATGATTAGTTATTTCTGTCTTTCGTTTCAATTTATATATCATTTTTATTTTATAAAAAAATATATTTATTTTTTAATATTTATTATTGCACAAAATCATTGTATAAATAACACCACTACTTTTAGTATTTTATTTAGAGAGTTATTAATTTTAAAAGTATAAATTTGATCAATTTAGGAAAATTAAAGGATTATTTTATATTTATTAATCAATTTAATTAATTTATATTCTTCGAGAGAACACTAAATAAGAGATTGTTTGATTGAAAACAAGTTATTTCAGGATAATTTATCCTCGAGTAAGCTATCCTGAGATTACGTATCTCACCATGTATATGGAATAACTTATTCCAAACATGACAACCAAACAATATAAACTTTTTTTTATCTCATCACTGTTATTTCTAATCTCTTACACCAAAAACCCTAAGAATACAATGATAAACTTAGTTTTTCAGACATGTAGAACCTAAAATGCTGGCATAAATATAAAAACGGAGGTAATGAAGTACTATTTCATTTTAATAATGTTCAATTATCAAAAGATACTCCCGAATTATGAAACTATTAACTGTTTTACATTTTCTAGATGAATAGTTTGAAAATAAAAAAAAATAGTGAAAATAACTTACAATTAATGTGTCAAAAATCTAATATTTTACTCAATATGAATTAGAAAGAGTATTTAATAAATAAGAAAATTTTGATAAATTATAATTACTTATTTTGAAACGGAAAAAGTCGAATAGTAATAAAGAATAGTTGGTCCAGTCATGCAAGGAAACTATACAAAATAGAAGCTTTTGCCAATTGTAATTGTACTAGATTGAATGGGCTTTATTATGAGCCCCATTATGTTGATACTTTGGGCTTTACTCAGATCCATATACCTATAAACTAGGTTCATGGGCTAAATCCAAAACTTACAACGAGCTTGGGGTGATGAATAGGGAAGAAATTGGAGAAAATTACAACGATATAATCTCGAGAGTTTGATCGGAGGTATTAGGTATTTATTTAGATTATTTATTTTATCATTTATAGCATAACGATGCAATAAGTTTATTTTAATATTTTTGACCCTCTAGAAGCATTTATTAAATTTAAATTTTGTATCCGCTATAAATGGATAGTGCAATTTTCTCAGCATTTGACGGATGGAAAACAGAAAATCAGCAAATTGATTGGTTTAAAACGTGTAAAGGGCCCCAAAAGTGAAGTGGATAAAATGATAAGTAGCCAAACGTGTCCTTTTTCTCATCCAAATAAAAATTGCTTCTTTATTGCTGTGTTGCAAACTCGCGCCATTGCTGCTAACTGGTAATTTACGGATCTCTTCTAAAACTTAGATCATATCCCTTTTGTTTCTTCCTCTCATTCATTCAAAATTTTGCTTTGTTTTTTAGTTTACCAATTTAATTCTTTACCTTTTCTTGATATTTGTTGATCTCATTTAGCTTTTGTTTGACAAATTGTTGTAGTAATTCTTTATTTGTACTAATAACGTTGTGGTGGAGTGATAAGTACTCCTTCGTCCTTAACCAAGAGATCTCGAGTTTGAGTTCCCTTGATATGAAGTTGCCTTTGTTAGGGAGCGTTTTACCCCAATGTGGGACTTTTTGGCGGAAATTCGGATTTAGTCGCCTCTAATGTGAATATGAGACACCGGATGGGAAGTCAAAAAAAAAATCTTTCTTTGTGGCTGATTTACCTTATTAATTGAAGACTAATTATACGGCTTCCATCCTTTCTTAGCAAATGTTTTAGTTTGACAAAGCACGTAGTTAAGAAATTAAGGGATATATTTGAATCATGTGTGATTAAAGTAAAAGTGTGTATAGTTCGTTAAATCTTGTATTCTTAAACTTCTTGTGAAAAATTTTGGAATTTAAACACTTACTAATTATAGGAAAAGGGACTCTTTTTGAATTGGGATGGGGTATCTAATTAAGGGTTCATTGACTCATACTATTTGCTTGTGGGCATTCTTTGTTTTGTCTCCATCTCTACTTGAACTTGTTATGTACCAATGTTTATAGGCTTAATTTAGCTCTATCAACTAGGCTTTTGGTTGGGATCCACTATTTGGTCTATAACATTGTTATCAGAGCGGGTGGATCAATGCAGCGCGATTGGAATTGGTGGCCTGGACCAAGAGCGATGCCAACTGTGACCAACGAAGTCGTTGGTTCTCAAATGGGGTAGATTATATTCAGATGTTTAAAAACAAATAAAATTAATCATTCAGTGTTAAGATCTAGATACAAAATCTTAAGATGTGCATTCAGGTTCAGATATAATCTTAGTGAAAACAAATGAGGCCTTAGCAGGTATAACCAAAGTGAACAGATGAAGAAAGATACAGCTAGACTTAGAACCATTATATATAGCATACTAAATCCTTCAAAGCTCATATTTTGTTATAGACTCCACTTTTTGCTGGAACAAGAATTTTTAACTCTTTGTTTCCTAATGTGGCATATTCGATCTGCATGTAAAGAGACTTGTAGAGCATATTTTCTGTTGGAGTGCAGGATCATGCTGAAATGGATACAATTACGTGTTTGTGTTCTCTAGTTTTGTAGTTGTAGATGTAGCAAGATGGTTTCTTCTTGACCTCACAAACATGCTTCTGCTTGACTGTTTGTTTGTGTGTTATAATCAGTGAGAATCAAGCTGATCTTTTTTCTTTTATCTGTTTTTGTCCCTCCTAGTTTACAAATTTATGAAATACATGTGGTAGCCTCTTTATTGTAAACAACAACAAAAAAAAATCCGTTTTGACTCATGAAAGGTTGCCTTCTGATTTCAGCAGACTACAGTGTAATCTCATAAATGAGAATTTGATCTGAAAAACCACAAGGAATTGTCGCTTTATTATGTGTGGATGTTAGCTTTTGCTTGTCGAAAATCTCTAAGAGCTTTCCATCTGGAGGAAATATAGTTCTTAAATACAGACTCATGCAAAGACTAAGCATTCTTGATTGGCAGTGTAACTTGAGTTTTCGATGCATAAATCTACTAGATGGTGAATCAGCCCATACATTGCTTCACTCATTTTCCTGTAGAAGAGGCAGTAAATCATATCATCCAAAGACAAGACATTGTTCAAAACTTAGACATGCTGATCTGAATGTCACACTTCAAAGTCTAATGCGTCCATGCTCAGAAATTCATAGCACAGTTAGTGACAACATTGATGAACTACTTGACGAAGAGGACGAGTTATGTCCTGTTGAATGTGTAAGAGAATTTAAGACTGATGTGGAATTCTCCATAATATTGGAAAAGGCGAAAAAGGCTGGTTCTTTGGTTGTGGTAGACTTCTTTCGCACCGCCTGTGGAAGCTGCAAGTACATAGAGCAGGGGTTTCAAAAATTATGCAGGGGAGCTGGTGATGAACAAGCACCAGTTATCTTCTTAAAACACAATGTAAGTACTACATTAGACTTAATATTAAAAAGGAAAAGCCTTGATCACTTCACTTCATTTCTTCCACGTAAATATCAAACATCACGAGGACGCTTGGCAAACAAATGGTTATCTACATTTCTCCTTGAAGGTTTTTGGATGCATTTAAATTGACATTAACCTATTCATTGCATATTTTGGTCTAAGCGTGGAGCATTTCTGTATTAGTCTAGACTTGTTAGTAGCAAATGCATTTCCTTTTCACTTTTTTCCTATAATGAAATGAAAGATAGTATGACTAATCATTCCCGTCTCTCCAGGTGATCGATGAGTATGATGAACAATCTGAGGTTGCTGAACGACTGCGAATCAAGGTGAAACATTTTAATGGCTTAAAATCAATTTAGAAGTCTCTAATGCAACTAGAACTTTTACGTCTCGAATTGCTTAGGCTACAAAAAGTTGCTTATCTCAAATTTGATTGACTTCATGCAGACAGTACCTCTTTTTCACTTTTATAAAAATGGAGTCCTATTGGAAGCTTTTCCCACTCGAGACAAAGAAAGGATACTTGCAGCTATTCTTAAATACTCTGCTCCAGCTTCCGCGGATGCTTGAATTGGTCTGGTTTGCACTTGCTTCTACATAATGTTAGTGCTTCTATATAATCATTCTTGGTGCTCAGCACACATTGAAACAATTTCTTCGTTACCACATCTGTATTATAATATCTTTGTACTTGTTGTTCTACTTAAATAAGCATCGATACTGGATACTCTTGTATATTGATAGTCCTTTACTTATATCCATTTTGTACGCCACTCTCTGAGCTTTAGCTGGTTGACATCTTTTAGATTTCTTGCAAATGCATTGCTATTTAGTACGCTGTCGTTGGCAGTTGTAGCAGCTCGAGTAGTCCACCGACAGGAAACAGGCTCGGGTCTGGGACTCCGTGCCCATCCCTAGAGGCCAGAGCCAATCCTTCTCCCACAGTTAAAATGTCCAAAGTTCTGGAGTAGTGAACTGTGGGAAAGTTTAGATATATATGAAAAGGGACCTTAGCTAAATGAATATGTACAAGCAGCTGATGATGAGCATTAGTATGAAACTTCTATATAGAACCTCGAATTCGAGTTCTTTTTACCATGACTGCAAATTTACATGTATTCAAGGTAAGTGCCTGTGCTTATCTCTAGAGATTGGCTGCAGCTCTTATCTCATTTTGTAAATAGATCATGGCATGGATCTTGGGATGTATTTCTGCCATTTTGCTCCCTAATATGAAATGCATTGCTAAGTTCTCGCTATTTGTTGTCTTCCATCCCATTCTTTTTCCTTTTTCGGGAAAAGCCTCTCTACTTCTACGAGGAGGGGTACCCTTTACCTTCCCAGACCTAATTATGTGATTTCACCAGGTATGTTGTTAATCAACCATCCAATTGTTTGACAGTGTTTGATTGAACATGGGTTGACACGTATCTAAAAATGCATGAAATACCAAAAACTATTTCAATACCTAACTAGGTTTTTGTATCCATCTAGACCTACCAAAAGTTGATGGGTTCTTTGGTCTTTTTTAGTCTTGGAAAACTTTCATCTCACGAGCTAGCTTTTGAGTGAGGTAGGTTCAAAGTCCTTTTTCTTTTCATGGTATTAAAGTTAAGTCCATCCCAGTCGCGATTTACCCGAATTTCAATCCTTATATCATATTGTCCACACTCCACATCTCAATGCATGGATGCCCCAAGAGGAAGGGTGTTGAGTTCCTAGGTCGGTGAGTAGAGTTAGGTTCTTTGATCACTTTATATGATTTTTGAACAAACCATACTTCATGGTAAAAAGTTAATATAAACATATAAATGTATCAATCTTTTTGAAATATAGGAAATAGGAACGGAATACCAAGCTAATTGAGGCCTATCTCATATCAAACAATAGATATCTTGATTGATGAGTCCAAGGTAGGAATTCTCATTGAACAACATTATCTCCTCTCTTTTTTGTCTCATTTGACGGTCAATATTTATATAGAAATTCAATTTAATCCGAAATTGAATTAAGAAATCTCCATTACAAACAAAAATGCTTCTTAGTAAAGACGAACCTTATATAGAAAAGAGTACATGCAGTGAACAAGAAGGGTAAAATTCTTCAAAAGCCACAAACTCTAGTAGCCACATTTTAGCACATTGTACAAGGTCAATCATAAGTCCCCCACCCCACCCCCTTTTTTTTTTCTTTTGGGTATTGTGCTCTCCAGCTGAGAGATCACCCACCACTTTTTACCTCACCCAATATAAACTCCAACACTTGGCTCCTCAATAACCACTTTGATAAGGACCTTACAACAAGGACTTGTACTCTTAACAAGACACATGGCAAATACACAAGATACTTTAATAAAAAAAAACATCCCATTTTTTGCCAATCCCCAACACATGGGCAAAGTCTATTTGCTTTTTTTGTCAAACAAAAGCTAAATTAAAGAAACCAAAAGAATTGAGTCATCAAATTTTACACTTTGTGTATTCCAATTCTTGAAAAAAATTGAAATGTTACAAAATGTTGCTAGCTGTAAAGGTACTCAAAATTAACTAAAATTCTTGAAATATATAAGTACTAATTTGGAGATCTCTTTCATCCCCTTATATGTTTTTTTTTTTTTTGGGGGGGGGGGGTGTTTGGGGTTGATAAGCAACAATTTTGGATAAGATTGATGAAATCATTGAGATATGCAAATCAAAAGAGCCATTAGGTTGATGTAGTTTTCCAAAATCTTGCAGCTAGTCCACCCAATGGGACTGGGAATGGTCCATATTGAATCCCACTACCAGATCCTACCACTTCCCACCTGTAAATAACAAAAAAATAAAATAAAAAATCAATCAGTCGACTACGTCTCAGTTTCTTTTTTAGAGTCAGACCAATTTTATCGGCATAAATAACATCCTTATAAAATGATTACAAACATGATAAATAATCTAAATGAGACATCTAAATCCCAATTTCGATGTGTATTTCACATATTGCATGTGTTTCTTGAATAAGAGATGGTCACACAAGAATATATCGACTTATCATCGATCTGAATCATAGTAATTACTATTACTCCAAAAAAATCACACATTTTATCTTCTTTTATATGTTTAATGAAGTTTGTTACAAATAGTTACTTTTGAGGAACACTAATAATTACTCATGATTTAACATATCATGATCATATGATTATTGGAAGGTACATTATTATATTAAAATGAAAAAATTATTGAAGTACCTGAATTTAGTGACTAGATGATGTGTCATAATGAGAATTTCCAGCTTGGCAAGTTCATTCCCTGGACAAGCATGTACACCACTGCCAAATGGCATAAATGTATTGGGTTTCGGCGCATTCTGTAAAATATAAAATATGAATAAATATTAGTAATGTACAATTTTTATTGGTCATTATTATTATTTTTTAACTAGTAAAGTATATTATTGGGGTAGGTAAATGAAATCATAAGGGTATTATTGTACCTCAAATCTTGAAGGATCAAATTTTTGTGGATCAGGAAAGAACTCTGGGTTGTGATGAATATTTCTGAACAAAGGCATCACCTTCCATCCTTTTGGAATTAGGTATCCTACACCCCACATTTTAAACGAGTTTAAATTTTATGCATCAATAATATACAGAAAATCAATATCACTAACGTATATATTTTGCTTAGATCTTTCAAAAATGTTATCTTATCTAATATGTTAAATCTTTTAAATTTTATTCATTTTAAGAGAATTTAAAACGTGTATGACTATATTTCTAAAGAATCCGAGCAATTAGTACTTTTTTAATTGGCTTACCTTTGTATTCCACATCAGCTACAGCCTCTCTAAATGCAAAAGATATAATACTAGCCATTCTCAGTGTCTCCAAAACAACCTAAACAACAAATATAGTCAAGAAGTTAATTTATTAATATTAAACTATCATAGTCCTACAACTTTTGTTAAGAAAGTCATTGTCTCCCAATTAGTAACAAAGGTAAAGCTACATTTCTGCTAATAGATTCAATAAAACTCAATAATTTTAGTTAAGACCCCAAAACGAAAAGTTATCTTTTAAAATTTATAAACTCAAAATTTTAACTCCGTTACTGAATCTACACACTTACCCTGCTAGTGATAGGCATCTTTCTTGTTTGTGTCCATGTCAACCCATGATTTTCTTGTTCATTTGACTGCCAAATAACTTTCTGTTCAGCCTGCATATATAATTATTGCCAAATATTAAATGCCAAGACTAAAGTGTCTTCAAATCAATAGTTCTTTTTTTGAAAAAATAATTAATTAATTAAGAAAAACACACCAATAATTAAAAATAGAATGTTCTAGATGTTTTTTTCTTTTTTTTACCTTGACACACTCAAGAAGCTTTGGATTATCATGAAGATACTTTATAATCCAAGTCAAAACACTTGCTGTTGTATCTTGTGCAGCAAATAAAACTCCAATTATATTATCAGCAATTTGATCTTCATTTAATACCAAAAATCCTTTTTCTTCTTTAGCATTCAAGAAACAACTCAACAACCCTTTTTCTAGTATCTTCTTCTCCTTCATTCCTCTTATTATTTCACTTAAAATCTTCCCAAGTTTCTTTCTTGCCTGCACACACAAAATAAAAACGATCGGATCAGTTTCGATACACCTCGATATTAGATATAAGTGATATATGACTAAAAATGACACTTACTTGAAGGGCTTTTCTGTAAAGAGTCCCTGGCAAATTTATTGGAAATGAATTATAACCTTTATCAACTATGCTATAATTCTCCTTCAATTCTTCCTTAACATGACCATCCAAATGTCCAAATATAGCAAGTATACCTACTTCAAAAGAAAACTAACACACAAAGAAAAAAAAGGTCAAGATTTTATTTTTCCAACACTATCAACAAAAACAAGTAATTAAAAGTTCATTTGATCAAAATTCTAAAAGGTGCTTATAATAGAAAAATTGAGAATTTGGTCAATTTTTTTGGATAAAAATTAAATAAAGTGTTTCAATCTTCTCAAAACTTGATCATACACAACGAATAACCAAAACACAAATAATTATTCTCTAAAAATACTTTCTTTTTTGGGAAAACATTACGAACAAAAAGTACTTTTCAAAATAAGTAGATTTTACGAAAATTTGATCAAACAAACTATGAATCTTTTAAAGTAAGATCACCAACCTTTTTCATCTCATGGTAAGTGTTGACAACATGTCCTCCAACCCAAGAATTCAATGCAGAAATCGATAATTCTTCGATATAAGGGATTTGATTTCGAATGGATTCTGGATTTAAAGGAGCTTGAACAAGTTTTCTAAGGTGATTATGATAATCTCCTTGATGAAAAAAAATTGCAGATTGACCAATTAAATTCTCTTTACTTTTAGGATAAGTTGGCTTAAACAAATTTGCTTGGTTCACTAGTACAAATCTAGCAGCTTCTGGACTTGCCAACATCACACATGGACAACCTAGAATTTTTGTCTTAAAAATTTCACCAAACCTGAAAAAAAATAATTAATGTTATTCGTATCATAAAGTCTCACATTGAAATAAGGGTTAACTTTAACTCTGATAGGTTGTACAAAGGGTAGGGACGTATGTACAAAGTGAAAAAATTAATAATTAATGTTATTCGTATCATAAAATCTCACATTGAAATAAGGGTTAACTTTAACTCTGATAGGTTGTACAAAGGGTAGGGACGTATGTACGAAGTGAAAAATAAAAAAAAATTAAAAAAATTTGAAATGGTACCTTCTTTGCCTATTAATGAAGAAGGCATTAGGGTCTTGAGAGTAAAGTTGAAGAGTTTCACCAATATAAGGCCATCCCATTGATCCAGGAGGAAGTTTATAAGCATTTTTCTTAGATGATGAATTGTTATTTTTGCCAAAACAAAAATAATAAGACAAGTAACCAAGAACAAATATAGAGATATAGAGAAATATTTCAAAGTAACTAACCATGTTGCTATTTTTTTGTTATATAGAATTTGACAAATGAAGTTTGTTTAGTGAATGAGGTGATCTTTTTTTTGTTGTTGTTGTTGAAGAATGGAGATGGTGGTAGCCTCCTTTATATAGGCATGAAAGGGATGTGAATAGGAGAATATACTAGTACTAAAAATTTTTAAAAAATAAAATAAAGTGTATGTTCTTTTATTGGTGAAACATTTGATAAGATGTACTATATTAATTAAAAATTATTTTATTTCTTTGTTTAGCCTCACTAATAAAAGTAAATTAATAATAACTTAGCTAATTTTTTATTGGAATAAAAATTTAGGAAAAAGAGATCCTGATTTTGTCTCCTTAATTTTGGGATTTGGTCAAAAATCAAAATGAGAGTGGATTAGAAAGAGGAGGTGGATATAAATATCAGGTTCTAATAAATATTTTTTTAAAAAATATATTGAATTTTTCTTGTCAATAAAAGTAAATTAATATATAATTTAGCTAATTTTTCATTGGAATAAAATTTAGAAAGAAGGGATCCTATTTTGTTTTATTTTTGATTTGAACATAATGAGAGCTGACTGGAACAAGAAAATGTAGGCATAAGGTGTGAATAAATATTAATAAAAATATATAATAGGAAATTATATTAGATTAAATTCAATATATTTCTTATTTTGTCCTCCCCAATAGAGAAAATATTAATAAATAACTACCTATTTTTTTATGGAGTAAAATCTAGGAAGAAAGAGTTTTCCTAATTTGTTTTCTTTGTTTTAATTTTGGAATTTGAATATAATGAGAGTTGTCTATAATGAGAAAATGGATATAGACACCAAGTGTGAATAAATATTAATAAAAATATTTAATAAAAAATATATTAAATAAAATTCATTAAATTTAATATATGTATTTTTTTTCATTGTACTAAAATCTAGAAGACAGAGTTTTGTGTATGTTTTTAAATTTTTTATTTTTTTGAATTTGAATATAATGAGAGTTGATTGGAACGAGAAAATCGATATCGATACAAAGTGTGAATAAATAATTATAAAAAATATTAAATAAAATTATATTAGATAAAATTCAATATATTCTTATTCTATTTCGCAAAAAAATAAATTAATAAATAACTTTGTTGTGTTCTCATCGAAGTAAAATCTAGGAAGAAAGAGTCCCTGCTTTGCTTTCTAGAGTTGACTAGGATGAGAAAATGGATATAGACACCAAGTATGAATAAATATTAATAAAAATATTTAATAAGAAATTATATTAAATAAAATTCATTAAATTTAATAAATAATTTATGTCTTTTTTTCATTGGAGTAAAATCTAGAAGAAAAAATTTTCTTGATCTTTATTTATTTTTTAAATTTGGATATAATGAGAGTCGACTGGAATGAGAAAAAGGATATAGACACCATGTCCGAATAAATATTAATAAAATATTATTAAAAATATATTAGATAAAATTCAAATTATATTTTTTATTTTGTCCTCGCCAATTAATGTACATTTAGAGCCGTCAATATGGGCTAGGCCCGTTGGATCGACCTGGCCTAACCCGATATTTAATAGGGTTGGGCTAAGATTTTTGGAGCTCATTTAAGAAAGGGGCTTTTTAGCCCGGCCTGGATAAGCCTGACGATTTGAGGGCTTGAGAAATATCGGTAAGGGCCGGGCCGTGGGTCAATAAAATTAATTAAAAAATAATATAATATTTAAATTTAAAATTAAAGAGAGTCAAACTCAAAACAATTAGGTTGATATTTCTATTTAGATAGTTATACTTTTACTTAAAAAAAAATTTAATAATTTTTTTATGTTTTTTGGAAATGGTAACTTAACTTAATAAATATTTTAGGCAAAAATGGTCTGATGGACCCCTGTACTTGTATCAGTTTGTATTATGGACCCTTCTACCTACGTCTTTGTTATCTAGACTCTTACACTCAATAAAGCACAATATATCAAACCCCTCTGACCATTGTCCATGCTTATGTGGCATTAAGATGATTGAGTTCAGGAGCGGCTCAAGCATATTAGTGGCCTAAAGCAAAAATCAAATGGAGCCTTAAACTTGAATTGTTAATAATTTTTATAGAATTGATTTCTTCTAGTTTTCAAGTGATAATATAATCATTCTTATTTTAAATTTATTTTCCATGAGATATAATAATCCAAATATGTCAAATTTCTTCTAATATTTTCTTTATTTTTCATGTAAAGTTAACTTTTTCTACAAATAGTATTCAATATTTGTTAAAAAAATAATAATGTATAATCTATTATTACTAAAAATGAGGCCCCTTAAATTTAGGGGACTAAGGCACATGTCTTTTTTTTAACCTGTCAAGCCACCCCTGATTGAGTTGGCAATAGAGTGAGGCTGAACGCCTATTAAGGCAAGTGAGCAAGTGAACACCATATTTTAATTTAAAAAATATTAAAATTATAAGATAATAAAATAATAAACTTAAAAAGAAAAAAAATCATTCTTCTTCAACCAACCCATATGCTTTTTCACCCATCCATCTTTGCCCAAACCTTTTTTTCCTTCCATCAATAATCTGCTACACCAGACTCCAGAGGCGGCGGGAAGCCTCTGTACGCTGGAGGCAATAAGTTTCTTGGCCTTCTGATACGCCAGAGAGGATGGAGAGCATAGGGGGTCCCTAGTGGTTCGCATCTATCATCAATGGCGAGGAGCTGGTGCGGCCATTTTTCTGAAGGTTGAAGAAGGATGAAAGAAAAATGGTGAGTTTGTGTGATGAAGATGTAGACTGGTGAGAGAGATCGTACTTGTAGCTTCGCCGACTAGAGGTGCCGCAGCAACAACGACTTTCTTCAGCAATTGAGCCAGTCCAATGTGAAAATGGATGATGATGCTAGGAAACCCAAACAGTTAGTTTAAAATAATAAGTTAAAATTTAATTTGTCAAAGTTGCATCAAACTTATAATTTTTCTTTTGTCAAAAAAGATATTATTATAAAAAGGATAAAAAAATGAAGTGTCAAATTTTATCTGACATGGAGTGTGACATTAGCGCGATTGAGAGTCGCATGATGTGTTGAAAGGGTTCAACTGGTTGAGTTTAGACGGATTCAGGGGTCCAGATGACAAAGAGGTAAGTAAAAGGGTTCACTATACAAATGCATACAAGTACAAGGGTCTACCAGACCATTTTGCCAATATTTTATAAAGACAATTTTATTTGTGAATTTGATTAACAAGTAGTAACGTTAACATCATGTAATTTTGTTTTGTCGATATTTATGATAATATTTTAAATTATAATTTATAATTTAAATTAATATCTATATAAAAAATATAATTTTTTAAAAAGTGGATTGGCCCGACAAGCTTGTAGCTCATGTACTTGTGGGTTGGGCCGACCATTTTCTGACCCACATAAAAAATGGGCTAGCCCGGCCTGACCCGTAAAATGTCAAAATCTGTATGAATTAGCCCAGATGAGGTGGGCTAGCACATATTGACAGCTCTATGTATATTAATAAATAAATTTGTTATATTTTAATTGTAGTAAAATCTAGGAAGAAAGAGTTTTGTTATATGTTTTTAAATCTTTTTTTTTTTTTTGAATTTGAAGATTTGACTGGAATGAGAAAATGGATATAGACATTATGTGTGAATAAATAATTATAAAAAATATTAAATAAGAAATTATATTAGATAAAATCCATCATATTCTTATTCTATCCTCGAAAATAATTAATAAATAACTTTGTTATTTTTCCTTGGAGTAAAATCTAGGAACAAAAAATTTTTCTCATTTGTTTTCTTGTTTTTATTTTGGAGTTTGAATATAATGAGAGTTGACTAGAATGAGAAAATAGATATAGACACCAAGTGTGAATAAATATTAAAAACAATATTTAATAAGAAATTATATTAAATAAAATTCATTAACTTTAATAAATAATTTAGTTATTTTATTCATTGGAGTAAAATCTAGAAGAATAAGTTTTCCTGAATTTAATTTATTTTTGGAACTTGGATATAATGAGAGTTGACTGGAATGAGAAAACGGATATAGACACCAGGTGTGGATAACAAGTATTATTAAAAAAAGTTATATTAGATAAAATTCAAGTTATATTTTTTATTTTGTGATTGCCAATAAATGTATATTGATAAAATAAATTAGTTGTACTTTAATTGTAGTAAAATCTAGGAAGAAATAGTTTTGTTGTATGTTCTTAAATTTTTATTTTTTTGAATTTGGATATAATGAGATCGGATTGGAATGAGGAAATGGATATAGACACCAAGTGTAAATAAATAATTATAAAAAATATTAATAAGAAATTATATTATATAAAATCCAATATATTCTTATTTTATCCTCGCAAACAAAGATAAATTAATAAATAACTTAGTTGTTTTTTTAATTGGAGTAAAATTTAAGAGAAAGAGTTTTCCTGATTTGTTTTCTTGTTTTAATTTTGAATTTAAATATAATAAGAGTTGATTAGAATAAGAAAATGGATATACACGTCAGGTGTGAATAAAAATATTAAAAAATTATATTAAATAAAATTCAATATATTTCTTATTTTGTCTTTCAATAAAGATAATTTAATTAATTAGCTAGGTAATTTTTCATTGGAATGAAATCTAAGAGAAAAAGTTTTCCTGATTTTTATTTTATTTTTGGAATTTGAATATAATGAGAATTGATTGGAATGAGAAAAAGGATATAAATGTTCGGTGTGAATAAAAACTTTTAAAAAATTATATCAAACAAAATTCAAGTTATATTTTTTATTTTGTCCTCGCCAATAATTACATTGATAAAAATTAGCTATATTTTAATTGTAGTAAAATCTAGGAAGAAAGAGTTTTATTGTATGTTTTTTATTTTTATTTTTTAAAATTTGGACATAATGAGATTGGATTGGAATGAGGAAATGGATATAGACACAAATGCAAATAAATATTAATAAAAAGTATTAACTAATAAACTAAATTAGATAAAATCCAATATATTTTTATGTTATCCTCGCAAATAAAGATAAAATTAATACATAATTTAGTTGTTTTTTAATTGGGGTAAAATCTAGGAAGAAAGAGTTTTCCTGATTTGTTTTTTTGTTTTAATTTTGAAATTTGGATATAATGAGAGTTGACTAAAATGAGAAAATGAATATAGACATTCGGTGTGAATAAATATTAATAAAATATCTAATAAGAAATTAAATTAAATAAACTTCCATATATTTCCTAGTTTATCTTTGTCAATAACTTAGGTATTCTTTTCATTGGAGTAAAATCTAGGTGAAAGAGTTCTTCTGATTTTTATTTTATTTTGAGAGTTGAGTAGAATGGAAAGAAAGGATGTAGAAACCAAGTGTGAATAAATATTAATAAAAATTATATAATATAATATCCAAGTTATATTTTGTCCTCGTCAATAAATGTAAATTGACAAATAAATTAGCTATATTTTAATTGTAGTAAAATCTTCGAAGAAAGAGTTTTGTTGTATTTTTTAAAAAAATTTTAAATTTTTAAATTTTTTAATCTTTTGAATTTGGACATAATGAGATAGGATTGGAATGAGGAAACGGATACAGACACCAAGTGTAAATAAATATTAATAAAAAATATCAAATAAGAAATTATATTACAAGCATATTGCATTTGTTAATGATTATCAATAGCATATAATGAAATACATTTTCATCCATATATAATTTAAATTAATTGATAAGATTTGAACACAATTCATTTTATGTAAGGGTTAAAAAATAAGTATTTTTTAACTAGAACACTAATAATTTATTATTTATATATAAAATATTAAAAAACATAGATGATCGTTAATTAATTCTAGGACAAAATTCTATAGATGGAATTGACCTAAGATAAAAATAGTTGCCTTGAAGAGTTTCTTGAGTTTGCTAGAAAGTAGAAATACTATTAGGAACTTGACTTATATTGAAGAAAATAAATGTGGAAAAAAAGTTCTTTTCAAATGTCACACATAGTACAAGATCATGAAAAACAAACAAGCCGGCCAATGCATGGGAATTGATTACGAGTTCGATCGAATCTTATATGTATTTCTAAAAATTATATAGTATTGAACTTTTACATTTTAAATTTTAAATTTGACAAAACGTAATTATCATATAATTAATTGTATAATTAATTTCTTTCATTTTTAATTAAGAGAAATCTACATCAAGCTACATTTTCTAGCCTATCAAAAATATTACACGTGCATGATAAATAAATCTTGTCATACAAAATCTTAGATTATGAGTTAGTTAGTACTATATATTTATATAATAATATATAAATTTTGGACGTTCTAGGAAGCCCTTTGAATGAAGCAATTTCATTTGTCCAATTATAAATGTCACCGACCAACAAATTAAGAAACAACCAGTGTTTTCTATTTGACTTTTGTCTCTATTTGTTCAACAATCAAATTAATTTCGATATGTTCGACCTTACAATATATTATGCATGTAAAAAAAAATTACTATAAAAGTTAAATCACTACTATAAAAGTTAAATCACTTATATGGATATTGTTGGAAATAGCTAAAGAATCGTATGTATCTTTTTATTAAGTGTTCCAACAGAATTTTATATGATAATTGAAAAGATTAGAAAGTTATATATATAAGGTATGTATTTTTTTATTATGTGTTTGAACAAAATTTTATATGATAGTTGAAAAGATTAGAAAGTCATATATATAAGGTATGTGATTGTAAGATTTTTTTTAAAGCAAAATTATGTAAATTTAGTTCAAAGCGGATAATATCGAAAGTACTTTGGGTTAGTTAATGCCAAAAAGGAAAAAAAATCTTGTGGGTCCTTGTCTTATATTAAAGACAAAAGTATTTTATTATTCGGAAGAAGAACTTTTTTTCCTTCTTATATTAAATTGTGCATTTTATAAAGAGCTAGTAAAAGAGACCGATCTTATTTATATGAGAAATAAACTCACAAAATTTAAATATCTCATGTCAAATACAATAATATATCCTCTTGATTATATTCGAAAATGTTCTTCTCTTATTTTTTGGGAAATATTTTTGTCAAATCATAGTCATGAGCATATGTACTAATCCATAACAATTTGCATATTAGTCAGATTGAAATTGCTTTAAAGACAATGATTTGTTACGAAATATCATTGCTTGTGATAGTCATCCCGTTAGCTCATTTGTTTGTTCTCCTTCTATATCTCTATCTATAGCGTATAAATAAATCGTTATAAGTGTTAAAAAATACTTTTTTCATGATGATTAAGTATTTACAAAGAAAACACTTTCAATATTATAGAAAATTAGGCTGTGGACAATAAAAATTCATCAATTTTATGAAAATTCCCGATAATAGTAAGATGATTATTGAAAATTCGCTTCTCTAAAAAATAAAAATAAAAAAAATAAAAACCTACCTTTAGAGAGAAAACAGTACTTTTGGATAAAATTGTGGGTTCAACTTTGTGAAGACAACAAATATATGGTACTTTGTTTTTAGCTAAGATTCGAAAACATTTTTGTTTGATTTATGGAAGACAATGGTTTTAATACTAAGAACAATTTATAGTAACAAAACCTAATAAGCATTGTTGAAAAAAAAATATGAATGTTTTTCCAAAATTGAAAAAAGTAACAATGAAGATAATTTTGCTCTATTTAACTATACAATATACATACCATAATTTCTCACATTTATGCTACAACAATCTTCAACAATTATGATAATCAAACAATGTTTACATAGTTTTTACACCAATAATGTTAATTAATCAGCACCGTTGTACGAATCAGCGACGAACAAATTATATGGCTAAATTAAAAAAGATAAATCATTTATTACATTTTTTTTAAAGAAAAAGTTAGTTATGGAGTATTTTGCGACAAATTATATATTTCCTAAATCCTAACTAACTCCACTTCTTTTTTGTAGTGATATATATGGTATGTGATTAATTAATGAAGTGAGGATATGTATTAAATAATAATTATGATTTAATATAAATATGTATCATGTATGTATGTAAAGACATATATTATGTGTTCACCGAATTGATAGAAACACTAAATACAATAGTCAAACCTTTTTATACATAACAATCATACTCCGTAAGGTAGCGGAGATAGGATTTTTATTAAGAGATTCAAATTTAAAGAATTAAACACACGAATTCATTAGAATAGAGTTCAACATCTACTATATATATATAATAATAATTTAATCATGTATAAATATTAATTTTTTCTGTCGAAGGAGATTCGAATAAACCCCTAATCAAAGGTTGGCTCGGTCCCTGGCTCTCTCTCTCCATGTATATAATAATATTTTATTATAAGATAACAATTATATTTTTTGTGGAATCGACTATTTATGTTATGCTTTATTATATTTATTTTTTATATCAACATCTCATTATCAAAAATATTAGACAATATATATATATCAACTAAGATAGGTAGAGGCGTAAAGCTTATGATTTGTCAACAATTATTTATCATTATTGGATTATTCAGCAGACGTAAGCACGCAAAAAGATCTTTAGAAAAAGCTTTAGTTATAATTGACATAAAGTTAGACTAATGAGCTGTTTCTCAAAAACTTCATAATATTTCTTTTCATAATAATCCTGATAAAAGGGACAAATTAAAATTCACTATTATATTTTAATATATAGAAATGAAATAAATGAGCATATTGAGGAATAATGATATTTTACATGAAAACCAAATCCTTATAACATAAAAAAGACATTTTAATAAATCATAATTAAGAAAAATTGTACTTTATTAAATTGTTTGAATCGCGCATTAGTTATAAATAGATTAAAATATAGTAATAATTGTGTGTATATGAATAATAATGAAAAAAAATGGTACGGAGTAATCAATTAATGATTGAAGAATAATTATGCAGAAATTACTTATTTTAAATTTACACTATTAAACTATTATTTTTTCATTGAAAAATATTTAGCGTTTGTTCTTGTATATATTATAATTGAACTGTGAGAAAAGAAAATAAATAAAATATATTTATATGAAGAATGAGAATTTATTTTTTACCATAAAAAAATTTCCTACCGAGTGAATTCAATAAAAAAATGAATAAAAAATTATATTTTATAGTACAATTCTCACTAACTCGAGCTCACTTAAACTTTTGTTCCTTATATAGTTTTATCATCTCTAAAAAATTTAATTACCACCCAAAGTTTATAATGTTGTGACATGAATATTTATTCATCTATCACATTTTTACCGTGTGTTTTCCAATCCTAATGTAGGATTCCTTTGGTCGAATCGAAATTAGTTAAATCCCAAAATAAACAATTATATTAAATAAAAAATCCCCCCAAAAAATTATGGTGAATATATGCATTCTTATATGGTTATTATTTTTTTGTCCCTGCAACTAATAAATATGAATAGCAATGCATTTTTTTTATGTTAGAATTGATTAAACTAATATAACTAATCAGTCAAATGACTTTTAAGAGCAAAACGGAGATAAAAAGAAATCTAAAATATTTGACCAAACAAATACTAATTTGGCTTTATTATTAGGCACGTCACTCTATATCTTTAATTTATCCTTTTATATTGTAATTCCCATAAAGTAATGAATTGCATGCTGGACAGCTTGAAGTCATAATTATTAATTCCTGATCACAGAGTTTAACATTAAACTCAATTTCCATGATTGGATGCTATTATTTATCAAAATTTATAATATTCAACAAATATTTTTTTTCCAGTTTCTGTACTAAAAACACACAACTTTAATAATGTGGTGGTGGGTACGTAATTTGCATGCAAGAGAAGTTGTGTGGTTGCATTTGTATTTTTTTCCGGCTGAATAATCTCAATATATATCCGATAAGAACACAACACTAATAGTGTCTCGAGAATTATTTATGCTTATCCATCATATTAATCAGATAACAAACTTTAAATGTTCTTTATCATATATAGTCTTAATTATGATCTTTGATAATATTGCGTAATCATCTTATTTAAAAATTATTTAAGTTTATTATGTGAAACTTTAAAAATTATTTGCCTTATATTTTTCTTTTTTTTTGGCTTTATGTTACACATATATAGAATATTCTAGTAAAAAGGTATGTATTTATATATAGAAAAAATGAAAATGAAAGGCGGTGGGGGCGGCGGAGAAATGGAAGTGTCATACAGCTAATTGTCGGCAACCTTAGTATCTCCGACCTTCCATTTTCCCCTTTTCAGACGAAAGGAGAAAAAGGGAATGGTGAGTTAAGCGCGGATTTAGCTTAATTCGTAAAAATTTTAATTTGTCATATTCTGTTTTTCATAAATTTTTTTATTTTCAACTGGCTTTATATAGATTCGCCGCGCATTTTTTTAATTTTTTATTAAAATTTAACATTAAAAATAAATTTATAAAAATAAATTTAATAGAGAATGATTTAAAAAATTATTTTTTGCAGTTAATTAAGAAACATGTAAAAAATTAAATTATTTTTTATTGAATCTTTTACATTTACTATTTTAAAAATCTTAATATATTTAAACAAATTATCTTATAAATAATATTCTAACACTCTTATAACATATAAAAATTAAAATTAAATTTAAATTCATACAAAATCACATATATCCATAATCCGCTCTACTTAATTTTTAACTTCATAACCCCCCCCCCCCAAACCCTAACTCGCATAATCTTAAACTCGCAGCACTTCGCATAGCCTTAAACTTTACTATGCCACGCATCCGTCACACACATTGTCATCCCTGGTTGATGCTCTTGATGAAGACCAGTAATTAATTACAAAATATTTCTATTATATTTATTAATTTTTTTTATATAATTTGAAATAATTATATTTTATTTTGATATTAGTAATTTTTTGTGCATTACATTTTGAATTTGGTTCGATTAGGATTATACCATAATATTTAGCGATAGTTAGTCAACGGTAATTAACAAGTTTTGTATATATCTTTAAAAATTTTAGCGAATTTGGATCTAACAACATTTAATTAATATCGATAAAGACTTTAGTATTCTTTATTAATTAATATGTTTATTTACTGTCGTTAAAAATTATTTTTGTTATAGTGCAAATATATTTTCTTTGCTAACAAGATATACTGAAATAGAGAAAGAGACAAGTGAGAACAATAGGAAGGAGAGCGAGATTAATTCATCTATAAAATTTCAAATACATGCAAATCATACTACGTACATGTATCCTGCGTGATTATTTACATGTATCCTGCGTGATTATTTGACATGTCAGATAAGCGAGAGAGATATGAAAGTGGCGAGCGAGATGAAAGGAATGTGAATCCCTTTATGTATTTTGTATTTAGAATAAACTACATCTAATTTTAATTTTACATATTCGAGATACATATAATAAACTAGCGTGTGTCTAAACGGTAAATTACTAAATTAATGAAATTTCTGCAACGTATCGTCCATATCTTTAAAGCTCTCATGAGAAAAAGTGGCTCAAGTAATTATTAAGTAGTTTATAGTATATAGTCAATTAGTCGTTATACTTTAAGGATTATGCAAACATATATTTATTGAAAAGGTTTTCCACAATAATTTGAATAGTTTATTCTAATTTATGTATGAGATGAGATCATTCAATTCTTATATAATTTTCATAACTTTCAAAAAGTTCAAACTTTTTGGACTACTCAATTTCTGAATATTACTATAAGTGTTCCTAATAATATACAGCCATTATAGATTAGTTTGGATTTATGTAAATGCACCTTTGGTTGCCACTTTGGCAAAGAATGAACATGAAAATGAATCATCATTAATGGACCTCACATATTATACGATCAATTTAACTAAATTATCACTAAAAATCTAGGAAGATAAGGATTATAACTTAATTTTCTTTATTTTTAAGTATCTTTTTTTTCTAAAAGAAAATTGATTTAAATTAAGGCTTAGAATATTAGAATTTTAATTAATTTACAAAAAGAGTGTAAAAAAGGGCACACAAATAAAAACTCGTGGCTGAATTAGTGAGGTTGTCACATTCAAGCCAGCTGGTGACAGGTGTCGCAATATTATTGGGTTATTTATCTAAAGGGCTCAAATAGTACGAGAAGTAGAAATTAATGGCTATTTTAGGCCCAATTTGCATATGACGTGGTAGGCTTACAAATATGGCTTTTGTTTCCAAAACTAGTTTAGGGAATGTCTTTTTGGCCCCTTGACAAATTTGGCAAGAAAGTTCAACGAGAGCATCGTTCCGAGAAAAAGATTATTTTCTTCTATTCAAATAGTAGAAGAGCAAGAGATCTCATTTCCCTCGGTTCCTCTACTCACGTAGTCATGCTTGTCTTATTTTTCAGTATATAATCAAATCTCTTTATAACAATGTTATTCGTTTAGAAATTTTTTAATTGTCATTAACAAACTGTTATTTTTGAGGACACAGAATAATTTCACAAAAAACTTCTTTGTAAACTTCATTGTTATGTTTAAGTAAAATATTATTCCTATTTTAATTTGTTTGTCGGATTTTGACTCGACACAAAGTTTAAGAAAATATAAAAGACTTTTGAATCTTATGATCCTAAACTAAAGATATTATACAATATGTAACAAAAATGTTATTTCTTTGTATTTTTTAATATGTAACATGAAAAATTGAAACTAAAAGTTGGTTTAAAAAAAATATTTTAAAAACAAACTACTCAATGAACGAATATACAAAAGCAGTCGTACTCCTCTAGCATAATTTTTAGGGAACACAAACTATATATCAAAACAAAAGTGTAAATATATAGTTCATGACTTAATGTATACATCAAACCGGTGTTAATAGTTCTTCACACACACATATATATACACACTAGTGAAGAATACATGTAGAAAATACTGGTTCGATTGAACTCGTGACTAATAAAAGAATTATATAATTTTTATTTTTTTAAAGCAATTTTGCTAGGTAAGATGGTCTAGGGGCTAGTTTTATTAATAAAGTGAAAAAACTCTCGAAGAGAAAAACACAAGCAAGGAGAATTAAGCCTTATCTTATTAATCTTAATGAGATAACGAATTTCTACTAATTAATAAGCATGAAATAAAAGTAAATTTTTTTATAGATATTTTATGATCAATGAGCATGTTTTTATTACTTTATGATTAATATTAAACCACATAAGGAAGTGACAAATAGCTAAAACTCATCAAAAGAAATATTAAGTAAAGATTTTTGCATTATTTCATTTTTCTTCTTATGAATAAATAATCAGGTGAAGTAACATTTTGTTTAATTCCTTATACCAAATTGAAATTAAAATCTCTTTCGTAATTATTGTAAAATAATCCAAATCTCTTGAATAACCGGAACAATTCAATATTAGCTCATCGAAATGTTATTTTGTTGGATAAAAGTTTAACATTTAAGGCAAATTTTATTTTATATCGGGAAAATATGAAAGCGATGATTAGGTATAAAGAATTAAGAAAGCACACTTTAGATTCTAGCGATGGGTTCTAAAATTGTTCGGACTTAGATCTAAAGCGGATAACTGATCTGTTATAGATGATATCAGAGCTATTATGCGCAATGGCATAGCCACCTTAGGCTAAATAGGTCTGACACCCTTTCGTCAAAAAGTACATTGTTTGGCTAGGTAGGTTAAATTTTTCGTTTTATGTATATACTTATATGTTAACTCTTAAAAAAAATTATGCGTCTACTTTTTCATATTTTTAACATCTTTTATTAAAATTTCTGTCAATATTGTTCACTACGAGTGCAACCTTGAAAGTTGAATGACGTGAAGCAAATATCACATCAACAAATCACGAAAGAGACATTAAGTATATAAAAGAGCAAGTTTTAAATCCTAACAACACATATATCGACTTAAAACCGAAATAGACAATATCAAGTTAAACAATTTCAAATAAAATT
Source organism: Solanum pennellii (assembly GCF_001406875.1). Classification (NCBI taxonomy): domain Eukaryota; kingdom Viridiplantae; phylum Streptophyta; class Magnoliopsida; order Solanales; family Solanaceae; genus Solanum; species Solanum pennellii. The sequence continues at coordinate 74,051,513 of NC_028640.1, read as the reverse complement.
TGTAATTCTTAGTTATAAATTGGAATCTAAAGCAATACTATCAAATTATTAATTGTGGGGGAGAAAGAGCACGTTGAATGGTCATGTACTTGATGAATAGGTAATAGTTCAGTGTCATCAACTAAAACTTACCATAAATGAAAGTTTCAAAACCAATTATTCGATATTGTCTAACTATTTTAGGAAACAAAATCTTTATAAGATCTCAATAAAATATTAAAAATGAACACCTGTCCCAACACATAATGACACATGTAACATATTTCACTTTTATAATATATAGTGCAAACCCAATGCTATTTCATGCACGTCACTCTCTTCATATCTATTTAATGAAAAAAGAACTCTAATATGTGGTGTCGATTGTTCATTTGTCACTCTACTTTAAATTAATTAGTGATAACAAGTAAGTGATTCTCATAATTAATATCACCAATCAAAAATAAAAAAAATTAAATTGGAGACTGATCTTCTTATATAATTTTGAGCATTATTCTCCTCTTGATCTAATGCTTTGGATTGAATTAGATCTAAAACTCAGTTAACATGTATTAAATATAAAAAAAATGTTTGTCTCACACTTTATTAGAGCATGATAAAGACATTAATAAAAGGATTATTTAGACTTTTGATATTCTAATTATTGAATAAACATTAATGTTATTAAGTCAAAATTATCGATTTTGTATGTGATATCAATATCTCTATATTAAATTATCCACGCTCTAGTCGATAGATTTGGACCGGCAGGAAGAAAACAATAGTGTTAATAGTCCTAGCTACATCATTTGTGGGATGTACAATCAGACTTGTTTTATTTTCTTGGACAATTGTCATTCATAGCTAATTTTTGAGATTATGTTTTTGATATGTTATCAGAGCAAGTTATATATTTTAGTTTCAAATTTTATTATTATTCATTATTTTTTAAAAGAAAAAATACGTATTTAGTCAATGATAAAAAGTTAAATTTCGATGTGAGTAAGCATATTGAAACTATAATAATTATGTAAACAAAAACACACACTCCTTTTACCATTTAAACTTTTCGATAATATAAGATAAACGTTTTTATTAGTGAATAATACTCAAATCCTCTCTCACCTGTCATAGCCTTAGTAATCATTAGTTACCTTATATCTGTTACTCATATGAAACGATACAAATAATAATCAATGTACGTACAAATTGATTAGAAGAACATTAAGATTAATTCCAAGAAAACAATCATGAAAGTAAAGAGTGGTATAATTTTTTTATTAAAAAAAAACGTACATGTTGAACAAACAGATGTTGTCATGTCCAACTATCTGAAATTTCCAAATTTGTTCAGATGAATTAGGTAGGAATCTTTTTCAAGATACTGTTTAGGAAGTTCTTTGTTTTCCCAATTGAAGAAGAAGATACGTGTCGACATTATATTTGATTATTTGTACTTTATAATACTCAAAATTCGACACCTGGCTAAAATATTTTACTCTTTATTCGACTTTATTAATGCTACTGATATTTTACAGATGAAATTTCCAATCATGCATATATTCAAGTATGTATCTATGATAATGCATGCTTAAATAGAGTGGGGTTATATATTCTAGCTAATATTGTGTAATAACATGATCAAGGAATCAGAAATTTTATGAAGGGTGTTTGAGAAAAAGAATTTTTAGGGCTCTTTTAAGCATCTAAAATCATTGGATTACAACATTTTATTTTATTAAAAGCGTCAAAAATATGTTATTTAATCACTTTGTGTATTATTTTACGTATATATAACACCCTGACTATAGTACAACTATGCTCCTGCGTTACAACAAAAACAACTTTAAGCGACAACAAATATATATAGACATTAATTAATAAAAAATGTTAAAGTCTTACCGGCATTAGTTAAGTGCCGTTAGAACCAATATCACTAAAACTTTTAGGGACATATACAAAGTTGTCGCTAAACATACATGTTAAGCTATTATCGTTGATTAATTGCCACTAATGATCATTTTGATGTAGTGTTGTCTGAGCTGTTCTGGAATGATTGGGATAGTAGGTATTTAGATTCCCTCATCTTAATCAGGTGTCTCGAGTATGAAACCTCGATAACGAAAAAAAGATCTTGCTAGGGAAGTTTTCGTGCAAAAATGTGGCCTTGAATGCGTGATTTCAAATTTAATCAAACTAAATCTAAATATGAATATCAAATAGGGTGAAAAAATCAAAAATTTATTTATATGTACTAATTTGACATTGCATGCATGCTATGAGGTGACACAATTATAGAGTTGAAAAATGTGATTGAGATCGAACTAGTGAAGGCAATGTCATGTGAAAGATAAACATATTGATACAACGATAGTCCATAAATGAAAATTTTCCTAAAGAGACAAAGTAATAAATTGCATGGTTTGATTTAATATACGTATGAGTAGTAAAGAAAAAGTGCAAAAATATCGAAACATAATTTTCCTCCAAAATATTCTAGTTTAGATAGGTGCTTCCATTAATTCTATATGTACTAATTTTACAGTGCTTTGATGAGGACATGAGGTGGCCATGCAGTTGAAAAAATTTATGATTTTAAACGTGACATATTATTTTTGTGATTATGAATTTTTTGAAATTTATGATCTCGAACAATAAGAAAAAAATTAATTATGATCACTTTTACAAGATTATTAATGAATAGATATAAAATATTTACATGTAATTATCAAATAAGTTATACGTATATATATATTTTGTGCAATGCTTTAGGGTATATAGAAATTAAACTTTTATCAGAGTAAATATCTTTTATAATGTTTAAGTGTAAAAATTGGACTTGTTGGATACAATATATTCATTGTGCATAGTACAATGAGTTCAAGTACAAGTGAGTAAATCTGAGTGATGCCACTAGTACTCTTACAAATATCTTATATTACAAATTACAATATATTTTTGATATTTATTTTGGGGTTCGATTAATTTAAATTTATATTGGAAAACTCCATATTTTCTGGGGGGTTCAAACTTGAGATGTCTGATTAAAGATAAAAGAATATTTATCGCTCAATCACAATATTTAGTGATATATATAAGTGACTTAGAGCATGTTTGACATTATTATTAATTGGGATGTCAGAAATACTTATATTGAGAAAAGAAAACTTTTATTGAAAAATTATGTATTTTGCGACTTAGTAAAAGTGCTTTTAAATAGAAGCATAAGCAAAACTAAAAAATTTTACTTTTTCAAAAAAAGTTGAAGTAGAAACAAAAATTTATTTTTCTCAAGATTAACTTTTTTTCATTAAAACATATTTAAAAGTATATTTCTTATTAATTAATTAAAATATTTCATAAATTTGGTTAAATTTCATTTAAGAATTTCATTTTTATTTTTATATTAAATTTTATAATTATATATTATTAGTTATCTATTATATATTTTTTTATGTATTACTTAAAAATAAGTTACTTTTAGCATCAATGTCAAACAAGCTCTTATATATTAGTAATGATAACAACAACAACAACAACAACAACAACAACAACAACAACAATAATAATAATAATAATAATAATAATAAAATAGTTATAATAATAATAATAATAATAATATAATTTATTTTATGTTTATATATTATTAATTAATATATTATATATTATTTTATGTATCATTTTGTAGAATTAGAGAAAAGGTAGCAACAATATTTTTACAAGATTAGAAAAAAGAAAAAAAATTACAACAATTAAAAATTTCATCCTTCCAAAAAGGTGTAGTATTGATTGAAAATTTAAACATGAAAATTTTATTTTTTAAAAATTTAAAATTTAATTAATTTATTATGAACATTTAAAATAGTTTTAAATTGAATTAGCCAAACACAATTATTTTTTTAAAAAAACACTTTTCTAAAAATTCATTTAAAAAGTGCTTCTAAAAATAAATAACTTTTAACAATAATGCCAAACTAGATTTTAAGTTGTTAGTAATAATAATAGGAGATTGGATTATTTAGAGCATTTATAATGCAAAAGGATTCATATGTGTTTATTAAATCAAGTTTAGATATATGAGTTAAAAATTTTGTATTGACTAATAAAATTGCCGATTTCTCCATGTATTGTTAAACATAAAAAAAAAAATCTTTTAAATGAACATTTTCATTGTTTTACCAACTTTTAAGGCAATGTAATATTAGAAAATTTGATAAGGAAATCCAATAATCATTTTTATTGTAATGTATTATTTCCCTCCTCTTGCCTCCGAACTTATTTTATAAGTAATTTTATACGTCTTTTCGATCTACGTGACACTAGCTTGAAAAAAAAAGTCAACCAACTTCGAGCTCACAAGATAGTGCCACGTAGGTCGAAAAGGGATCGAAAATCATTAATAAAATAAATTCAATGGAATAATAGGACCTTAGTATAGTATAAGTGTGTCTCTGAAATTTCGTACATAAATTGAGAGGGTACTTATACATTATCCTATTATTATATGTTATTCTATGAATAAAAAAACTAGTTACTATATATATATATTATATACTTGCACAAAAAGCAGATTTTATACGATTCCCACCAAGATCCTTGTATCACCAACATTCAACACGATATATACATAAATATACTAGATGCAAAGCTCTATGTGTCAGAACGGACCCAACAAATTATATGAAATGATTACTTTTTGGATTTTACTTATTTGGCAATATTCTTTTTGTTTACATCAGACTTAATTATCATCGAAAAAACATTTATGAAGTTCTTTATATTAAAATTTTAGAAAATACTATCATTTATAATAAAAAGGAATCTGTTTTTAATATAAATGATTAGTATTGTAAATTTGAATTTAAACTAAAAAGTGTATAGATTAACAAGCAAGGTAAAAATGTTATAATTTAATCTTCTCAATGTTTGAATTTACTTTGAGTATGATAGCATGATTATGAAATTATATATATATATATATATATATATATATNCGTAAATTATCTGTGTTTTATGTAAATCATGTATGTTTACTTTTATAATTATTCAAATATTCATGTAAATTTATAAAAATCATCATGAATCTATATTACTTAGTATATGGTTAGTCTCTTAGCTTCTTAAAAGTATCGATGGATTAACCTGTAAATTCCTAGGACGAGTCAAGGTTAAATGTTCTAAGAAAAGAACTATAAATAACCAATTCCGGGGTGGGGTTAAAGAAGATTACTCTTAAGAACAAAGGCTAAGGGAAAGAGATGAACAGTATTAATAGATTCATGAATGGACAGAGTCCATAAAAAAAAAAGAAAAAAAAAAGGGGAAGTTCAAACTAGAAACTAATATGATATTTACATAATAGAACAAGAGAGTGAAGGAGTACTGAGTAGGATTTTACAACATAAAGAGTTAAACGAACCCATCTTATTGAAATATTATCTTTACAAGTCTATAACAACGTAATCATGCACTCTTTTTTTTTTCGACTTGATTTGATATTAGGTCATTTTAAAAAGAGAATTCATTTGTTTTAATTTGTGAATTCATTTGTTTTAATTTGTTTATTGTATTTTTTATTTTTTAGAAAAAGAATGTCATTTTTATCTCCTTTTTATTTGGCAACTCTTTAGGTTCAATTTTCTACTTCAGTTTTAAGACCATAAGATGAATGATATTTTGATACGTTATTTACATACTTTAAAGTTAAGATTCAAGATTTAAAAATCTTATTTACTTTTTCAAATATATGTCAGTCAAAATCAAATAAATAATTTAAAGTGAAGAAAATAACATATTCAGATATATATGTATATAATTTTCTTAACAAATAATTTTTTACCATCACACAAATTTTATAGATAAAATTTCCACAATTAGAGTTTTCTTCTTGGCAATGTATGATTCAAATGTTGAAGATATATATATTTAGTGGGATCCGTTTATGATTCTAAATAAATATACTAGCACAAGCTATGGATGTTATCTTCCCTATAAATAGATACATCATCATGAATTGCTTGATCTTCTTTTCCTCCAACAAATATATAGAGTGAAAGAAAAAAAGAGAATATATATATATTTATATATATATATATATATATATATATTAGGCGAATAAAAAAATAATTTTTTTTTTGTATATACATAAAATTTGATATACTTTAATAATAGAAAAGTATAAGTTCAAATCTCAGATGTGATAGTTGAATCCTCTTGTCGAAATTGAAGTTGTCTCGCCATTTAGCTATCAATGACATTATCATACAGAGGTAAATTCAAAATTAAAATATCGAGCTTAGAATTTTACCACATCTAGCCAATTTGATTGATTTTAAAAATCTTCCAATTTGATTTATTTTGGGATTTGATAATTTACATGTTTTAATTTGGTCGGCTCAATTGGTTACAACAAAGTTGAGATTTAAGTGAAGATGGGATTGCAAAGTAATATTATGATCCTATATTATAGTAGTTCAAAAATATATTTAAAGACAAAAATAAAGAGATCATTTTAATTTTAAAAGATGTTGAAAGACATCATTAGAGGAAATCTTACATAATTAACATCACTATCTTTATCATGTTTAACTGTCGAAACATATAATTATTAAATGAAAGTATCCCTTTTTAAGTGTTTAAATTGAATTATTGAGTAAAATAATCGAGATGCATCCCAATGCGATCATTATAACAAATAAAAAATATTTTCACCAAAAACATGTCACATAATTTGATAGCAGTAACGCAAATAACAACAACAATATATTTTGTATATTTTCACAAGTGGATACGTATGCAACTCTATTCTCCTTTTTCTATGAAGATGGAGAAATTATTTTCGATAGACTTCGACTCAAGTGAAATATAATAAAAAGTCCGTAATGAATAGATTTATAATTAACGAAATATATGTATTATTTGCATGGACCCTGCATGCATAAAATGTCTTTATCTTTAACTAAAAACAAAATGTGTATATTAATACAAAATTGGCGTCTTTATCATTGATATATAACTAAGATTGAGACAAAAATGATACTACTCATACTATTAGTATCTACATTTCCCCATTTGCTAAGAATTTCTCCAATCTCTATCATCCACAATCTATTTATCTTTCTTGTATCGTCCCAATTTTATCGGATTTCTCTGCAATCCTTTCTTGAAGTTGATTCTCTTCTAAAGAATATTTATTTTTGAAAAAAAAACGTCATTTTTCTATATACAATCTCATCGTCAATATTCGAAGATAAAGCATGACGTTGGTGACCTTTTTTTTTTTCTTTCAACAAATTTCCAGGCTCAATGGATGCAATATGACAAAAGGGGGGACTACTAAAGAACAATAATAAGGTAAAAGAGGGAAATAATGTTGCACTTATTGAATGCTTTGTGTGGTTTTATTTTACGTTATGGAATATTGGATAATATTGATCTATCATCTTGATTGATTGAGTAAAAAAGAAAAAAAGATAAGGATATTAAAATGATGTTATCACAAGTCAAAAGAAAAAAAAAAACAGTCCACTACCCTACCCTACACTAAGCTCCCGCTATACGTGAGATATAGAGAAGAACATATTATTATACTCAGTCTTATGAAATATAATTTTCACAATTCAAACTTGTGACCTTCTAGTCACATGACAACAGTTTTACTAGAAGAATTATACTACTAGCTAGGGTCTGTACTAAGCCTTGTAAGATGTTTTAAATCACAGTTCAAACTCGTGATCTATTAGTCGCATGACAACAACTCTAATAGAATAATCATGTTACTAGTTAGGGTCAATTTTACTCGGTCTTAGTTTTCACGATTCAAACTTGTGACTTTCTAACCATATAACAACAACCTTTACCAGTTGTGTTGATGTTATTATTAGTGTACAATATAAATTTTAAAAAATGGGGAGTCTTTTGTGGTTGAAATGAGAATCTAATTGATATGAGTATCCCATGAAGTCCACTTTGACCAATGAGATTCATAATTTAGGGGCCACACAACATACTTTATTTTTAATTTTGCAATCAATTTCCAGCTGGAGAGAACTTTGAAAGTGAATGAATTATTGAAAATGGATAGTGTTATTGGTAACATGGGATATTATAGGAAAGAAAAAAAATAAGAAAAATCTCTAAGGTTGTTATAAAATGTAAACAAATCAATGATTAGTTATTTTGGAGATTGACAGCTCCTTCATTCCCACTAAGTTCAGTTATGTGAATGAAACTGTCTTGAATTTGGTTTATAACTTACTTTGTGAGTGTATGGACCAGTTTTTGCTGCATAATTGTAGAAAGATGAAAGTGAAAGAACAGATTATTCTACATAGATATTTACATACATAACACTTCCTCTGATTCAACCTACCTTTAACTTTTTGTCATATCATGAACTTGTGCATCAAAATTATGGATGTGCAAGGACCAAGTGTAATAACTCACTCCAATCAAAATTTCATGTCTAAAAAAACAGCCTTTTTTAAAAGTAAAGAGTGGTGTTTATTTCCGCACACCTCGACTAGTGCTACAGGGTATGTGCTACATCCTACTAGCACAGCTACACCAGGTGACTCTGTCTCCCAAAAGTTAAAAGATGGAAAGAAATCATCTAGTGTTCTCAACGAGTCAACTAGGCAGATTCAAAAATATCAAGAACCTTTCAAAGACCATGAGTTACCTAATCATAATCATTTGTATTTCCAAGTTAATGTACCTTACACTAAAGTTTTCAAGAGTTTTTAACTAGAGACTCAAACATTAGAGAGAGTTATTGCATCTAGTTATGGTTTAAAGGCATCTCCAAGGGAACTGAGTATGAGGATCATATCAATAAGGATTTCAGAATGCATAACATTGGGTTCCAATACATGCTCTCAAGTACACAAACCAGAAAATACTCCGTAGATTTAACAAGCAATTTTTGCAACCATAAATGTAACAACTATGGGATATATGACTTTGAAATACAAGAAGAGAGCTCACTCGACTGGAAAGGTAAGTGTTGTAAGTTTACCAGCTAGGCCCAGAGATTGTTATTCTTATTTTATCAACACCAGCTAGGCCCAACGATTAATTTCATAAAAGAAGTACAGTGCATAACTGCAGATTACATCGATTAATGTCATTCCTATACCTATAATGTAAATTCAATGAACAAGTATCATTGTACAGAATCTTCTAAGTATTACTCAAAGTGGAGTATCTTATAAACTGATTCAAATATATTGGTCATGCCTACATGATGTGGACGTAAGAACAAAATGGTGACCTTAAATGTTACAAAGGTATCCACCACCACCACCAAACCCCAACCCTCATCCCACCCACCAAAAACAAAAAGAAACAACCCAGTAAGTTTAAGAAATTGGGAATACCAGGGAGGCTGAATCAGGTCCTTATCAAGTTTTAAAATAACTCAAGAATTAGAATACAGTTGGACCAACTGGTACCCGGAAAATTGAACTGGCCCATGCTTCATTTCATCACAACTGAACACCAATCTTCATAACCTCTGTTGATATGTATCCTCAAGAATAGGAACCCCTGGTCCATATATCAAACGGCAACGATCATGGAAAGAACCAACTAGTTTAGAGACCACCTCCTTAAAGAACATGTTTGCTACCTGTGAAGGAGTATTGCACCAATGCCTTAAAATAAGTTAAGATGATACAACTTAATCAATCAACTGAAAAAGAAAAGGAAAAGATAAAAACAAGGTTTCTAAAACTTCCCTACAAACTTTTTAAATAGAAATTACAGCTGAACAAAATCAACTTCAAAGTAAATTCAACACCCTCATTTCTCTTTGTTGAGGTGCCTCTAGTTGACCAAATCCCATATCCAGCCTAAACAGTTCAACTTTTATTTTTGATAACCAATAGGTAAAAAAATATTAAAATATAGGAGTATTTATAAAGCACAATAATATCTAGGTAGCTCAAGTTACCACGTTGGAAGAGAGGACTGGGTAAATTTATCATGGATATCTGAAATAAAAATAAAAAGATCTGATACTTAGCTAGAACATCATCCAATTTACAACAACAAGAGCTAAATTTCTTAAAATTCACTCCCAAGAAAGAATGGGACAAACGGCTAGAGGGAAAAAGGAGGGATGCATCTGCTTTATACCATCAAGAAAACTGAAAATGGCTTAACCACCCAAAAACATGAGGAAATTAAAGCCAGATAGATCACCTCTTTAGGATAAAAGCCACGATGTTGGGTTCTACTATTATAACTGCTACGACTCCTTAGGTGAGAAAGCCACCTTATTGTAATGGTGAACAAGAACTCTTGCTTAAATATACCACTAATCCTGATGAGATGTGCATCTGCCCCATGGTTTAACTCAGAGTGGATTCCGTGCCTGAATGTAGTGTGCAGTTTTGCATTCAGTTTGATTAGATGCATGCTGTCCTTTATCCTACACCTAGTGCCTTACTTTCTTAAAGAAGGCATCTGTCCATTCAATTGGAATTTCATTTCTAGAGGTACACTCCAGTTAGCAATATGCAACTTATCTTCCTGAAAGTCAAGTGCCACATTGGATACACATAGCTATCTTTCTAAAAGCTACTTTCATTTCCACTCTTTGCTTCTGGTTCAATAGCATGGAGACTCATGCAAAGGGTTAACAGCAAATGGGCAAGTCAAGTGGTAAAGCAGTAAAGGGTAAAGCGGTAAATCCACTTAGAAAGGCACTAGTAGCTATTCACCCATCAACAATTGCGTCAAGGCAAGAGTGGAAGGAGAAAAGAAAGAAGTATCAAGCCGAGTGTCTGGACAAGAAGGTAAAGTATGGCTTAGGGCTTTTGAATTTGAATGGACTTGCAACCGAGGGAAAACAGAACTAGAATAGCTATAGGTCACAGGTTCAAGTTGCGGAATCAGATAAAGATGCTTGCATCAGGGTAGGTTGCCTACATTACACCCCCTTGGGGGGCGGCCCTTCCCCAAACCCTGTGTGTATGCAGAATGCTTTGTACGCCAGGCTGCAATTCTGCTACTGTAGTAGCAATAGACGAGTCACAAGCTGTGAAATATAATTATAGGAGGTTAAAAGATAGAAGCTTTTAGTGGATGATATTCACATAGAAACAAGAGTGTGAAAACTGAAATGTGATTTCCTCAATGGTATTCAAAATAGTACAACAAGCAAATGCTATTTTTCAACCAGACTCTTATGGTTTGATTCCACGATGCATCAAGCATGTGTAAACAATTAACTGAAGAGCAAATCTGAAGTACGGGGACGGCAGATCTACCTCGATACAATAAGCTAATGACCTAGAGTACCTCCGTCTAGCAAACCCCAAAAGTTTGCATCAGTGTAATTAGTATCTTCAAGATATTCTTACTACTCACATGGTATTATGGCTAAGACATTAAGAACTTACTATATTAAAAATAGAAAATTTACCTGTCGGTATAATGGAGATTGGAACTTAAAATCTACCAAAAAGTTAAGGTTACAAGATCCTGGAGTTGGTCCTGGGTTGAACTCCCAGACGTTAATCAAATGATCAAAAAGGCCAGTATCAGTCGCAGTTGTCTGCAATAATGAAAAAATTGTGCATGAGAGAAGGTAAATTAAGATATTTCAGGATGGTCAAAGAGGTAAAAGCACCCAAAATTATCTGATGAGAAGAAGGGCCTCTCATTAATAATACATATATCGTAAAGCTTTGGAATCTAATAGACACATCAAGTATGTTTAAATTGACTTATTTAAGACATGAACAGATAGTAACTTTTCATCCACGAACCAAAAAAAAAGAAAGTATGGACCAAGTCAAAAATCATCGTGACCTTCAACCACATTAATTAAAATTCCTATCATCAACAGGGAGAGTTGTGGGTTAACTCGACCAAAAGGAGTCATCGGATAGGTAGGTTGATCTCCACTTCTGGATTCCTATTAAGGGAAAGAGTGAGACTTCTCTATTCCTACGATAGGACGTGTCTTTTAAGGCAGATTATTGTTCTCTAAACCTTGTAGATATCCCTCCACTGGGTAACCTTCACTAAAATTAAAAAAAAAAACTGTTAGATACGGGGCCTAATATAAGCTTACAAAGAACGCCTCAACCTTGACCTAAATAGTTGGAGTCCCCTACATGGATATTCTGCTATTTATGCTTGTTTTTTTCACTAGATCCACATTAAATTTAAAAAATTGTAAGTTGTTTGAGACAACTTCCCTTCCTCATCTAAATATGAATGAGAAATATACCTTTTTATGGAAATTATGTTTGTGAGATAATGCTTATCCCAGAAAACAATCAGAAGAAGCTATAATTGTTTGTAAAGAGATATTGGATGAAGTTGTAAAATATTTAGCTTTTACACTCTTTCCCATCATGGTGCAACTTCTCAAGAAACATCCAGTGTCATCATTTTATGTGTGCTTTTCAATACACTCAGCTTCAATTAGAAGGCATATCTGACAACTAACTAATTCTCAAATGGTACATTACACTTCAGTAATTGCACGATTTTGAGAAGGGCTAAAAAAATGAGATACCATTGATCTTACTAAGATTCAGGACATATCAATTCACCACACTCATATAGAGTAACAATTGTAAGAAAAACAGTAACTGAAACATTTTACAAAAACATAAAACTAAATTGAACAAAATTTGTTATGCTTAGTTGAAAGAAATTTAAAAACTTAATAAATACTATATTTTTTATAGGTAAAAGTTAGTAAATACAATAGATATATGACGAATGCTACCTTGATGTATTTTGGTTTGTTTAGTTCCACATGAGACACATAACTCTCAACGAGAAATTTGAAGCCAATTTCTAGCTCAGCATCAAAAGATCCATCTGGATGGCGTTTTATGATCTCTGATCTTTGACACCAGGGGAGGAAATCTTCATACAAGTCAACAGCAGCAACCACAGCATATAACTGCTCCGGAGAGTATCTAATAAAAACAATACGAGTTAGTCTGTAAGTTGTACAATATTCCTCATAGCAGTTGGGGTTTGAATTACCTTACAGGAGTATTCAGCATGTATCCCAACTAAATGAAAATTAAACTCAGTTTGTTTGCAAATTTCAAAACAAAAAAAGATTGAGCATGCAGAATCAGTTATTAACTTGGACTGAAAATTTTACTGCTAATTGCATATGTTTTCTTGTGTTTAACTTAGCAAGTAGAAGTGGAAGTACAGAATGTATATCATTTCTCTTATAGCTGAAGCAAAAGTTCCCAGCAAAGGCCGAAGAGTGATCACCAACAGTTTTACTCTTTTAGCCCTTAAAAAGTTTGAAGTGCATCCTCAATCAACTCTTACACTGGATGAGACAATGAGTGGGAAAGAGGCAGAAACAATAAGCCATATGTTTTTACATTGCAGAACAAGACATTTATTGGATTTGTTCATCAATCTCAGAGGTTCTAGTTTGACAATGTCAGGAAGAACTCTTGAAGTTATAGCATGCTATAAAGGTGAAAACTGCACCAGTAGCAAAGACGGATGGAATATTGCCCCTGCCATTATTTGGTGGATAATATGGAAGGAGAGTAACTCAAAGCTTTTTTTTAAAAGATACAAGTAGCAATTTACAAAAGCTTAAGATGAATTGTATTCTTCTCTTTAGTTTCTTTTGTATAAATCTGAATATATAGATGATTCTGAGGCAACCATAGATATATAAGGTTCCTTGTAAGATGAGCAAGGTTGTTTTGTGTAGTTTATTTGCCTATTTCTTTTTTGGGAATCTCATGTAGTCACTCCATTTTGGTTACTAGTGCAATTTATGTGCAGATGTCTATATATACACAGGATGACAGGAATATGTTATCTTTTTTCAAAAAAAAAAACTCAAACACCCTAAAGTAACTTCTCATTTGAAGTCACACCAATAACATATTAGCCACTTTTACAATATTCACCATGATATTACGATGTAAAGATCACGCAAGTAACCTGGATTTTGCTCATGATAAGAAACAAAAGTACATGAAAATGTTTTTGACTTAGAACTTACCCCAAGACACGCTTCTCCTCGTGTATTTTGGTTAACATACTCCCCTCTTCCCCATCACCACAACCCAAAAATCCTCTGGTTTGAATTACAGGACCAATTCTATAAACTTCTCCACGGGGCGAAGGCGTAATCACCTTGCTACCAGCATCACAACCAGGAGAAACTGAAGGAACACCAACAATGCCACTCAAGCATCGAACTTGAACATGATTTCCTAATCCCCAACCATTATTATCAATCCCCAACCTCTGTTTCAACACATTCCGATGTGTAACTAAACGCCTAATCGCCTTTGATGTTGAAACAAACGACGGCATTGCAGAACAAATTACAAACAATTCAAAAGTTCCCCTTTTTTTCCTTCCCTCTTCTCGTGGAATGGAACTACAATTGAAGGAAGACCCAATAGGGAAAAAAAATACCGAAATCGCTGATGATGATGAATGAATTTTTGACCTAATCTGTAAAAATTGAATTATAATTGAGCTGAGCAAAATCAAAAATTGGGGGAAAAAGGAAATTGAAATTCGAATTGATAAATAACCCTAATTGAAGATGAATACGTACCTGGAAATAATGGAATAGCGAAATTTAAGCGGAGAGACGAAGAAGGCTGTAGTTTTTTATTTGTGTATTTATACTTGTCCGTCGTCCACCTGTGATTTTTTGGAGATTTTTCATTATAATATAATATTATCCGCTCTATTTTCGATGTTCGAGACTCGGAGATCGAGTTGTTCCAACATATGATATTTTAGGAGGAACGATAGGAATTGATTTCTCTAGCCAAAGTTTTTTCAGCCAAAACCATTTTACTAGATTTGCCTAGAAAAATGTAAACAAGTTATTGTAAAAACGTCAATTAACTCCATCACCAAAAAATCAATTAATTTCATCCACAGAAAATAGCAATTGTGAGTTCGCTCAAATTTTAGAAATATGTATCTATTATCCACTTTATTTACAAACGAAAGACTCCTAGTCAAATATCATTTGGACATTTAGTTTATAAAATATATATACAGATGGATAATATTCATGTATATTTTATACTAGTAATACATATATTGTAGATCTATACATATCAATGCATTGTATATAATATTGATAAAAACCTTATATTTAAAACATTTATATACATTTTATATGTCGTAATAGTAATTCATCAAAGCATAAGAATAATTTGAATTAGTACATTAATTATAGTAGTAGATTTTGAAGCTATGTACAACGTATTTATTAGTTAGCTTGAAAATTAGACTTATTATTGTCCCAAAGTTCGAACTGTAACTATTTAACATGATTTGTTTTTCACATAATTCCTATTGGCATGAAGTTTGAATTGCAGCTGTAAATTTAAGGTAATATAATTTGAACTTCATGCCATTGTTTGAAGTTCTGACCGTATTTTGTTGTAATGTTTACAAAATTATCCATTGGCAACCCATCGATAATATTGACACTGTTTTTAGCTCATAATTTTCAAAGTCTATTACAATATAATAAAATGATAGTATATTTCCATCCCGATTTTCGATGGCCAACACTCGAAAAAAATGAATAAAATCAGGAAAGGAATGTAAGAACATCAAAGATAGAGCAAGCATTTTTTGACAACATTTTTCCAAAATCTGTACAAAGATTAGAGGTTCAATAGCTACTCGAATTTCCAACATACAGATAAATAAAGAGATAACAAAACCATAACTAGTTCCGGGCAGAAACTATAGCAAAATCTTGAACAATAGTTTGAAACGCAACGTCTTCCCACCTGCTGTTTTTACATTCCATACGTCGTTCTTGGTTAAAGAGGTTAGTATCATCATAGTCATCGCTGAAAGCCAAAGACTTAACCCGTCGACTCCAGAAGATCCTTAAGATTATCAGTCATTGAGGATGTAGAAAATGGAACTACCTGGATGATCCATTTAAAGTATAGTTAGTTGACAATCTAATGTGTGCCACTGAGTAATTTAGAGCTGCAAATTAGCAGGTCCAACTCATTACTTGATCACTGCTTGAACCAGCACCTAACGGAATTTTTGTCCGTTTTGTGCAATGCTCCCTGCTGCTAGACTGTCCTCCTTCAAGATCTTCATCGATAAAGTTTTGATCCATCACCTCTGAAATGTTACAAGAGTATTATTAATGACTTGGTATAGATATCGAATAATTAGTAACATGTGCTGATTGAAAATCTCAGCTACCTGTAACGTAATCTTTATGGCACAAACTGAAGTCAGATACGGGAGATTGATTCTGTTTCACTAAGGTAGTGTTTCCCTGTAGATATAAATTTACTCTTGTTTGATGTCGGCCTGCAGATTTGAAATGCTTAATCCAAGGGCTTGCCAATACAGCAGCAGATCCGCTTGTTTTATTTAGCTGAGGCTGGTCTTTCTTGAAGTCAATTTTGGTCCAACAACCATCTTGAAACACCTTATACTGTGATTCACAAATGAAAGGTACGAAATCAGATTCTGAGTGAGGACGAAAATAGCCAATTTTAAATAGCAGGGTAACGTTCAGTCGAATCGAATCAAACCTGGCCCGAAGGATTGACATGCTTTTGCCTTGATGATTTATGCCTTGAAAAGCCATCATTTTGGGAATGCCGACCAACTACGTCTAAGGAACCATATAAGTGGTCAACAAATGATGCTTCCATAGACTTGAGATACAAACTATGCTTCTCGTCAGTCCATTCCATGCTCTTCGGTCGAGAATCCTGAGATGGGATTTTCTTAATGAGAAACTGATATCTAAATGAACCACATTTTCCAGCCCTGCCTGTTAATTTTGAAACATTGCCTTCTGGCTTCTACCATCAATACACAAAAGTTTGTTTCCTTAGAACCTGGAAAACGAGGGATGGGGCACTGGATATCCTTATATTGAATACAACAACTACGCTTCAGTACCAAACAAATCGTTACATGGAATCTCATTTCATAAGATCATCACCTTATTTTGAATGACCACATAAAAGTAACCATGCAATTAGCCAAAAAAAAACACACATAAACATGATAATTATGGGGGGTTGGAGAAGCATATGCTGCACATTATTTCAACAAATTCACTCTCTCAGTCACAATGCACGATAAGAACACAATAATATCATCATCAACAAGAAAACAAAAAAACAAGGTAACCACACAAGAAATGCAGTTATAGTTTAAAAAAAAGAAGGAAATATTGGTACAGTGACTAGACTACATGTCCTATCGTACGCAGTCTTACCCTACATTTATGCAACTGCAAATAAACTTTTTAACAAATAACCCTCGTTAAATGATACGCACTTTCACCGAGATACCGACCACCATCAGGTACCATGTAACTCTTTTACTGCTAAGATTTGAACCCGAGAGCTCATGATGCACATCCAACTTCATCGATCACCGGGCCACACCTTTGGTGCATATGCACTTTCATTTTGAATTGTTGATTCTTAAGGATAATTACTTAAGATGTTTAGCCTATAAATAGATTGTAAAACTGTTGAACATGCATAATCCAAGTCCTTGTACAAATATCTTAAAATTCACTTAGCTAAATCAAAACACAGATTTACCCCCAAAAATGGCTAGAAAAAAAAATTGATCAAACTAAAAACTACATAAACCATCAACTTGCAAAAACTATTGACAATATGTGTACAGTTCATAAAAAACACAAAACCTAAAAAAAAAAAAAAAAGCTCCTTCATACAGATGATGAAACAAACTATATATCTATATATGTATACCTCGAGAGTCAAAATTTCATCAATTTTATGACCCAAATTGTTTGTTGATGTTTTTCCTTTTGAATCCGATAGAGTTTCCATTATTTTATCTTCAAAAATAAACTATAGGTTAAGAGTATAATAATTTGTTATATGAATAAATTGGGAATTTATATCGTGAGAAGAGAATGAATTGAGAAGAGAAAAAAGGAAGAACTTTTAGTAGAAAGAGAGGCTCAGCTGTCACCGCTTTTTCCATGTGTCAAGTGAACACGTTAACTCGTAGTTTACACAGATATTTTCTCTAAACCCTATTTACAAAAATATCCGGTCCACCACAAAATATCTTTTGTCTTCATTCAATTCCGTTGCCCATGGGCTATGCCAACAAAACAATTTTTGATTTTAGTGTTCGATATTTTTATTAGAGTTAAATTATTTTTAAAACTTAATATGTTCAATTATCTTGTCACAGTTTCTTATCTTTTGACCATGTGATTTGTTTTGTTTTTGCTACCAAAAAACAACAACATTTATTTAGCCTTTAGTGAATATAACTGCTTAAACAGTCCTTTTCCTTATCTTATAGCTAGCGGTAGACCTCATATTTGAATATGAAATTAAAATTATAAATTATATGATTTGTTGCTTTTCAAATACCAGTATTTATTAAACTTTTTAATATATAATAATATACTTAGAATAGCTATATATATATATATATATGAAGTTTTGGGGAAATAGAAATATACACACATGTGGTTTGAATCAAAATTATTGATTATGTAACTTTATATGTCAAGAATTATACATATATTAAAATAGTCTTTGATTGTTTAGTAAAATCGCGATCCACATTAGATGCTTAAATTAAGAAAAGTATTGATATGATTAATAATTAATTAATGAATTAATTAAAGCTACTTATAAAAGACAATTACACAGACTAAATTGTTAATATAATAATTATTGTAACTTCACTTTGTAGTGGTACATATATAAATTCAAATCTCACCAAGATTTGTTTCTTCTTTATTTTCTCTCTTTGGACCCACCCTACCTCAAATATTTTAATTTTAAAAAACAACTCTTTGAAGTGTAGGTTGATATTAATAAATTTATAATTAAGTCAGCAATAACAATAATAAAAACAAATGTATGCATACCTTATTCTTATTTCATGGAGATGGAGAGACGATTGAGTCAGCAACACTAAAACTTATTTTAATTATTTCCATTAAATTTCTAGATAATGCGATGATATTATTCGAATAAATTGCTTAAGTATTAAGATAAAAAGAAAAAAAGTTAGAATTGTGTTATTATGAATTTACGATACAATGAGTCTATGTCATGCAAGATGTGAAAGGAATGAAAAGGATATTTCTATCTTAAGAATAAAATAATATCAGCTGTTGTTTGTTGAATGGCTCCATAAATATCATCTATTTTATAACATTAGATATTTTTTTCCCTCCTTTTTGACTTAGATATTTTTCCCTCTTTTTTGACTTTTTAAGAATAGGATTTACAACTTTTTAATAAAGAAAAGAATTTGATTCATTTTTATTTGCTTAAAATAATAAACTCTGTGTCGGTTTATCTTACCGAATAAACTAACGAACCGCTATATTATCAATTTCAATACTTCTATCTGAACGTGTAAATGCTTATTTTAATTAGAATAGTTAGTAAAACTGATAATTTAATATTTTAATATAATATATGATAGAAAATTAGAAGAAAAAAAGATTGAATATGTTATAGTGTATGTACATTAAGAATTATTGTTACATTAATCAGATGGGGGGATAAGACCAAAAGTGGAAAAGGGAAAAACTCAAAATTATGCAGAACTCAAAGCTTATAAGTTTATTCTCTTTTTGTACAAAAGAAATTTGCCGTTAACTTTGTCAAAATGAACAAGCAATTCGACTCATAGAATCTGTTCTTCTTCTTTCTGGTCCTCTTCTATTGTATCTTGCAAGTCTATTCGGCCTGCAATAAATAACGCAAGATCATCAATGGGTGTGTCTGGTACGAGGAAAGTCATTTTCTATAAAGATGTTCTTAACGAAGATGTGTTTTTCTGCCATTTGGTTACACACACATAAGCACCAAAACAAGAAAAAAGGGAACTTGTTTGAGATGCTTGGTACAAGTAGTCAAGGAACACGATGAGAAAGCCGTATGAACTGATCTGGGAGAAATGGAAGCATCATCATCTACCTAAAGCAAAGATATGATGGTGCATCTACGTGTTCCTCGGAGATATTCCTCAAATCAGTCCTTGGACTCATGTTTGTTCAAAAATCGATAACTAACTAGATCAAAGATCTAGAAAAACTAATAACAGCATTCTTTTCGTGGTTCAAATCTAATCTAACGTTGTGAAAATCATGAAACATGTACAGTGCAAGAAAAGTTACCATACCGAATAAGGACACTAATGAGGGAGGCTTTGAATGTCCATTTGAACTCATATCTATGCCTGCAAAAATAAGACATGTGTTTGAATTTAGAGGCAGATATATAACATAAAAAATGAGCAACAGAAAGGGATGTTCATTTTTCTATGATCTCATGCATCCTTCTCTTCAGGGTACCCTTTTCCAACAGATCCACAATAATGCCTCATGTCCTAGCAAATAAATACTCAAATGTTTTGCCCAAACTAGCAAGAATTCAAAGTGTGGAGAAAATACTGCACCAACGCGTGCTTCTATATACTTAAAACTTCTTAGATACGGTGTGAGCCAGAAAAAGTGTGTGCAAAGTGTATTTCTTGATCATACACAAAATAACTTCATACCCCTTCCGTACAGCATAAAGATGGTGCAAAAAATTGTAGATTTAAAGCAGCAGCAGCACACCTGAAGTTTCAGCTGATTTGAGGATATCTGATTTCTTGAAAGTAAATCCAATAAAATTGGAATCTTTTGATGTCAGCATCTACATGATGGAACAAATCAAAATAAATACAAATCATTTCTTATATATTGCATCATTACTTCAATCATGTTTACAGCATTTGTTTAATATTCTCGCCGAACTGGTGGAACGTTTTTTTTTTCTGAGATTGGTTTGGTTTGTTACCTTTCGCCAGGGTCCGACTCTTGGTGTTGCTGATGAAGGATCTTCTACCTAAAATATAAAGTGAAAAATTAGCACAGTCAAAGAACAAAGCGAGCATGGTTTTCAGAAACAAGAGAAGCATCGTAATAAAGTAACACATGGAAAAACTGAGATGCAGAAAATTGGAAATTTTACCATAGCGGAATGCCAAGATTAAATGGTGAACTGAGTTGGAATGAAAATGCACGATTTGATAAGAAGCCGAAAAGAATCCACCGATATCCAATGGTACACAGAAATGCCCAAAATTCTATGAACCTAGTTCACAAATGATGTCAAATTGACATACTGAAGTTACTACTGAAAGAGAGGTGGGGTGTCAGTCCATGATTTGTTGTAAAGGTAGAGAAAATAGAGACCCCCCAAAGGTGAAAGATATGGATATGAAGAAAATATCCAGCTTATATGGCTTCGTGGATCATGAGGGTAACTAGTTGGTGTCGAGCAGTTCACAATGTCACGAAATTGGAGTAATCTTAATGACTACTACTCTAGACGTTTTCTAAAAAAGTCAAATGAATACATCTGGGGTTCGGTCTAAAAAAGTACTCACCTCAGGGAACTTCTCAAAATTTTGAGTATCTAACTCTCCAGTAACAATAGGTTTATAGGCAGCCTCCATTTCATAAAGCATGTCCCAGTTGACTCCTTTGAACCAAGGATGAGCCTGAAAACCCAGTGAAAACATTAGTATGAAGACACAAACATGGAGGAAGCATAACCACTCACCAAACTCACAATAGATCTTTGCACATAAAGCACAGTAATTTCATCAATGATAGATGAACACTGTACGCATTCCACTAAGTGAAACAAATATTCTAGAATTAAGGAGCATATTCTGCAGATAGTTCCTGCACGGGCACTACTTCATTAGTAGATATTTACCTTTATTTCTTCCACTCCTGCGGTTCCCAATCTTGATTCGACATCGCACAATAAACGACAGATCAGATCCTTAGCCTCATTTGATACTTTTGGTTCGTCTGGGAATTTCAAGCATGTTCTCCAACTGATTATCTGATACAACAAAAACAAATGATATAACCCGAAAAATGAGTATATTTTGTAAATCTTAACAAGATGCTGAAGCACAATTTTAGAAACATTCCTTCTGAAAAAAACAAAGTCTACAAAAACAACCATTTCAATCCCAATAATTTTCCATTGCACTGAAAAAGAATTTCTTTTAGAATCTTGGTTTACAAAGTTCTGCCTGAATACGATTTGGACTTTGGAGATCAATTTAGAGGCACCGACTGTCCCTTATTTTCATCCTAACAACAAACAGAA
Source organism: Solanum pennellii (assembly GCF_001406875.1). Lineage (NCBI taxonomy): Eukaryota > Viridiplantae > Streptophyta > Magnoliopsida > Solanales > Solanaceae > Solanum > Solanum pennellii. The sequence goes on along the minus strand of NC_028640.1, from coordinate 74,029,362 downwards.
GAGTTAAAATACCTTGCGTGCTGTCATTCTTGGATGCTCTGAACAGAAGGGAGGATACCCAACAAGCATCTCATACAGGATTGCCCCCAATGACCACCAATCACATTCAATTCCATATCCTTTTTTCAACAAAACCTCCGGTGCCATGTAATCAAGAGTTCCAACGGTAGAATATGCCTACAGAAAATATTTCACACATAGGTCAATTGAATTAAGGGCTGACCATGGATTGATCAATTAGAAAGGAACAAGAATAAAGAACATTATTTTTGCAAGCTGACTCAATTATAACTTGAAAATACGGAAGTGCAGCACTAGAGTGTGAGTTCGTGAATACCAAGGCACGACGGTTGCGTTTCCACTGCTGTATTTGTTCTTTTGGCATTGGCCATGAAGCTCTATCACCACCAGAATGCCCTTCAGTCCCGTTAATAGACTCCGCATTCGTAAGGTCCTCATCTTCCAATAATATTGATGAGTATTTATTTTCCAGGGGTTTACATAAACCAAAATCTGAAAGCTTTAAATGGCCATTTCTATCTAGTATAAGGTTATCAGGTTTTATGTCCCTGAAAGAAGAATAATTTCTGAATCAGCTGCATGTTGGAGGATGATTGTTAAGCTTTATCCATATGCACATATAAAAGAACAGATAATAACAAAAAACTGTAGCACCAATTGCAAGGCCAAGACACCTAAATCCAATATGAGGAACTTATGCAAGATCATTGATTCCTATGATGACACCTCTACAAAAATGAAGACAGGACAAAAGGCCTCAATTCAGCTTGAGGGAACTAACAATTCGCAACTATCAGAGTATAGGCAAATAAATACAATTGTTAATCAGGAGAATGAAAGTTAGTAATTCTCCAACTAATGAATAAAGGTGTACCATAAGATTAATCAGTAACCCTTGAGACACAGACACGAGAAAACGGAAAACTAATTGTAAGATTGTTCCAAATGCAGGTGCTGATTCTGGAAAGTTCTTAGCATAAGCTTAAAGCAATGGAACATCTGAAAACGCCTCGAAACGTCCTCACTTTAACACAAGTTCCGTAGTATGAAAAGTGCTTTTGGAGATTAGAGACTTTGTTTTGCTCCCACAGCTTCGTTCAAGTGCCAAAGGTTGAGGGCCTTGTAACTTAGGTCACAGGTTCAACCCTTGCATTATTTTATTTTTTTTTGACAAGGTAAAAGGTGGGTTTAGGAAGTTTGCTCTCTTTGATCACATTATCACAGCCAGTTTGAGCCCTGCTCTATGCGAAGTAAGCCTCGTATTGAAGTGGAGAAGGGTAGGGGGCGGCATTGTCCTTGAATTTCCAAGGATGTGATTGGTCCTAAGGTTGGCTCCAAACAGACTTCTCCATCATAAACAAAAAATGATTAGAAAGTTTTCACTTGATGCTAATCAGCAGAAGAGGAGTGTTATATCAACAGTAGCGCAACACTTTTTTGACAATAGTAATAAACACATTATCATTAATTTGAGATGCAAGTATTACTGGCAATCCTAGAGAATATAGCAAAATAATCACGTAACATGCAAGATCGAACAAAAAGGCAAACTATTTAATGCATTGTTAAGATACCTATGTACATAATGATGCTGATGAATAGACTGAATAGCCAAAATACTCTCAGCAATGTAGAACCGTGCGACATCTTCAGAAAGAACATCTTCTCTCATCAGTAAGGTCATAATGTCACCACCAGGTAAATATTCCATTATGAGGTACAAGAAATCTGAGTCTTGGAAAGAATAGAAGAGCTTCACAATGCACCGACTATCAACTTCCACAAGCAAATTCCTCTCAGATCTGACATGCTCAACCTAAAAGAGCAGTATAACTTTCATAAATAAAAAAATGGATATAATAATCTACACACAGAATTTAACCAAGCAACTCACAAATTGCCATTGGACCAATTAAGTGGCAACTGATAATTGCTGATGTGCACAAGATATTAATAAACCTTAAAAGAGTAAAACACAGCCTCTTACAAAAATTATAAATTTCTACCTCTTACTTAGCTCAGTTTTCTTAAGAAGTAAGAGGCAGAAATGGGGGAAATCGAGTAACCTTTTAATCAAGTAAAAGGTTATCACTCATTTTGTTTCAAGTGTGGATTTGTCCAGAGTAGTGTTTAAATTATTCTTTTAAATACCAGAAAGCACATAACATGCAAGCGATTCATAAGGACAGGTGTTTCTCGATTGTGATACTTAACGAAACATGTTAACTTTTAGACATATATCTTATAAGATTAAATCTTTTTTTTTCTCAAAACATGCTCCTCTACTATCTATGAAGTTTTAACAACAGCTAGTAACGGAAGCATGGTCATTTTATAAAATTATTCAAACAGTTTCTGCAAGGCCCCAATATCATTGCATAAACGTTTCAAAAGAAAATTGTCATTATATATTCCGTTTGTCACCTGTCCACGGCTAAGCATGTCTGATTTCTTCAGTTTTTTCATGGCAAAGATTTCTCCAGTACTTTTGAATCTACACAGCCTAACCTGCATTAATAAACCAGATAATTTAAGAAAGTACCCTATAAAATCTGCTTCATCAATGTCCATATGAACATTGACTGTGTCATCTGTGGTGAACGCAAGGCAAAAGCCCTCTAATTGAAAATCGAACTTTCTGAGGTAAGTGCACATCTGACACAAGCATAGTTCTTCTTAGCATGACATGCTTATAGTAAAAGACCGACTTCCACATTAGATTAAACCAGAGACCATTGCTAAGAACGACATTCAAGTGCTAAAAGAAGTGGTTGATGTTGTAGACATTAAATTAATAGAAAAAGTTATCATATAATATCTTGCCCAATTGGCAGCATGAAGAAAGATTGCAAGATAGGAATTATGATCGGGAGAACACTTCTCCGCAACATTGTTAAAGTGTAAGCCTTGAAAAAAGAAATGTTTGATGCAGATTTTACAGAAGAAAACACCATGATTCTCATCTTACCAGTAAAATGATTTGATCCATTAAGAAACAGGCAAAAACATTCTTTATGGCTTTATCATTGCATTCATCAATGACACAAGCTTGAAAGATGAATATTCAGTATCTGGACATACAACTAATTGAAAGATCTTATTAGATCACAACTCAAAGAACTTAAAACTACCAAATTTTCTTTTCAAAAGCTTATAAAGACACAAACTTTAGTCTTACTAATCATTTACATAAGAAAAACAATGCATACTCCAAGTTATTCTAATCAAACAAGTAAAATTTGAGCCACTTTTAAAGTACTACTCCAACAACATCCCAAAACAGAATTGGGAACTGTAAACAGAAATTTTACCTCACCAAAGGCACCTTTACCAATAACAGTCAACTGTTCAAAATCATCAATCCCAACTTTATGCCTCTGCAATCTCATATACTCAGTCTCCCTCTTCTCCAAATTCCTAAGCATCTTCTCTTGCTCATCACTCGGTACCTGTGCTTCTTGAGCCTTCCTCTGCAACGCCCATCGCCTGAAAATGTCAAAAACAACAAAAGGGTCAAACAAAAATCAACCAAAAAACACATTGCTTCAACTCTCCAACTAAATCCCTAAAAAAAAGACCTTTCTTTACGATCTTGCAAGCCTTGAAGGTAATTTTTGTAATGATTCTCAATAAACTGCTTAGCAGCAGCAGCTTTCTGCCGTGTAACTGGTGAAGAAACAGTAAATTCAGGTTCCAAATTATTGAAAACCCGATCAGGCTTCATGGGTAAAGCCCCTAATTTCACTGTCCCATCAGCAACACCCTCCATCTCCATTTGATCAACAAAATCAAGATTACCCCAGATCCAAAAAAAAAAGACTAGACCCAAGAATAAACAAGTCAAAATAATTAATGGGTATGTATTATTTTCATCATAGTACAAGAATTGTGACAGTTATAGAAATAGGGGATTAAAGAAAAAGGGGAAGATGGTAATGGAAAGCCTGTCAATGTCAGCAGGTGAAGAAAGGGGTGGGGGAGTTTAGAGGGGGTGGGGTAAAGAACCAAGAAGAGCTGTTTGTGAGAAAATCCCAATGAGAGATCTAAGAGAAATGAGTTGTTTTATGAACTGGAGAATTCAATTGAAGGAAGAAGCTTAGCTGTCTGGGAGGTGAATTTGGAAGAGTGAAAAAGACAAGAGTACAAATAGTGAAGCATAGTTTACAAGCTTTGGATGCATTATGAGTGTTTCATTTGACTACCAAAAAAAAAAAGAGCTCTAGTTAAGATTTATTTGTAACAAAATGAGATTGTTTTGGCAAGGAAATAGGTGAATATAATCCTTTATAAAGATAGATTTTTAAATATATATATATATATATATATGTAAAAATATTTTGATTATAAGGAAAATATATTTTAAAAGGGGTACAAATATAATTTGATTTGTTGAAGGTGATTTTGATATTTAATTTTGAAGAACTACGATTTTATTGGTGAAGTTTGTCACCTTTACTTCAATTTGCTAATCGAGTGTGTATGATTTGTCTTGATATGCTCGTTTTTATACAATCACAAAATTTAATATTGTTCTTGCTGGTGCTGTTTTTTTACTACTTTGACTAAAGTCGACATCTCACAAAGGAATGATTTTTACTCCAAAGTTGAATTTCTTTATCGAGCGACTCTCTTCGAGATGATAAAAGTGATGATAAAGACTGAGTTGTTTGAAATAAATGATAAAAAATTTTGGGCTTAGTTTTAATAAATATTATCTCAAGTGTGTAATCACTTAGATTCAGAATGCTTAAATTCTCTTATATACTCATGATAACTTATTGACGACAACCTCCTCAGTATTTCAACTTATGAACAAGTATCTTTAAATAATTGTAACTGTTTCAATCAACGTCTACCATAGGCTCGACAAGTTATCCTCTTAGATTGCTCGAATGTAGTGTATAGGATCTTTTCTATACTGATGACTCTTGATGCAACAAAGGAGAACAAATAGACAAGCGATAATCTTTGATTATAAGTTCATAAGTTGGTTATAAGTTCGAAAATTGAATCTACTTCTTCACCTTTCGAAATTTGGGATAATCTTTGATTCTCTAGGCTCATAATGCTAGCAAAATGAAATTCACTCTATTGTCCAATATATATTTATATTATTTTAATTTAAGTGTCTTCGTTTAGTAAATTATTAGAATTTTTTTCTAAAATCATATGATCTTAAATTAAAAATTTATCATATCAAATTTTTTATTATAATTTCAAATTTTAGTATATGGATGTTTAAATTTACAGAATTACTAAATATATGTATAGAAAATTATATATTCTGTCGATTTTTTTTTTTTAAGTTTCACACATAATTCTTATTCTTATTTTTTTTTAAAAAATAAATAAATATTAGTATCACTTTCAGAGTAAAAATTTTGGTTGACTTAATCAAAGTATTGACTTGGTCCTCTTAAGAATGACCAATTCATTCCAAGAAAATCTGATTTCTTCCTTGTTTTACTACGTAAAGTTTACAATTTTGAAGTTAAATTAGGGCAAAGGCTCTACTGACACAACTTATATTATTATATATTAGGTATTAAAAAAAAATTAAAAAAAATAAAATAATTAAAATTCTGAAGTTGAATTATAAGTTGTATATTATTTACATTTTAGTTTAATTAACTTTTTAACGGGTCAACAATTTATTTAACTAGCTAAATTTATTTTAATTCACTTGAATTCAACTCAGCTCACTCATTTAATATTTTAAGATTTCATCCACGAATATGTGATATGTTTTATTATGTCTTGCTATATGAATTGATAGAACAGACTATTTTATCTATGATGATCTTGAAGAATATTTATAAATTAATTTTTAAGTTAGAATTAGGTCAAAGTTCTATTTTCTTAAACCTAAAGTACTTAATGGGTTTTTTGTGAGCTTTTTTGGGTAGGTTAAAGGAGAATGACTTCTTAAATTGTAAAATGATAACTTTTCTCTGTTGAACTTGAATTGATGAAGTAGGAATAAAGTTATAGTCTTGGTTAAAAATCACAAATTAAATATATCTATTGTTTGCTTCAAGTTTCTCGACATACTAACATAGATTGAGATCGAATAAATGATATATCTTAATCGAAACTCTAAGGTTTTAGTCTTTCATATTAAAAAAATCTTGTAAGTTAGGGAGCGCTTCCTTTTAAATTAATCTTATGTGTGATGAATTTAAATTAATAAATCAATATAGATATCAAATATCGAAAATAGATATTTGAGAGCACGAGGTTCATTCGAAACCTTTTCGATAGAAAATTACATTATATATAATTGTTGAACCTCACATGTTTACTTCATTATATTTTAAACTCTTAATAAAAATTTTGACTCTACAACCTTTAATCATCATAAAAAAAAGAAATTTTTATACATTAAAACAACAAATTGACATCTTCTAGAATTACGATTACCAAGTAAACTAATAAAACAAATAAATTCCATTTTATAGCACCGATCAATTAGTGGAACGTCTTAGAACTTAGGATATTTTTTTTTTTCAAATGTCACCATCTATAAAACAAAATATCTAACTTGGGAATGTGATATGTTCAATTCAATAAAAAGAGGTGTCACTTTTTTTATAACTTTAATTAGTTCTTCTTTATCACAAATAATTAGTGGTGGATTAAAGGTAAAGTAAAATATTATTATTATTAGTTGACTTTGGAAAAGATAATTGCTGAAAAAAGAAATATCAATAATGTGAATAATTATTTTTTTTCATGGGACCATCTAAGGCTTTAAAAAGATTTTTGATATATAAATTTGGCAATATGCACTTCACATGGACATAGAAATTGTCACAAATGTGTTAATTGGACCGTCAAATAAATTGATTAATTAATAAGACAATGAAAAGAAATATATGTCATGAAGCACTTATATAGATGGTACTTTCCATATTGAGATTTTTAAAAATTGTTCTATGAAATTAATTCACCATTTTTAGAAAATTGAACTTTAGAACATTTCATTCTCAACTAAAAGTTTAGTATATGTTTCTTGTACGACACAACAATATATAGAGAATAATATGAGATGCAATATTCCCTTATCATAAAATAGAGAATAATACGATATGCGTGTCAATTGATAAAAAAATTAGATTGATTCATAAGTTAAAATTAACGAATTGATAAATATACATTACAAACGTCTAAATACATATTTTACTTTCTTATTAAACAAATTTATATTAATTTATTCAAATTTTTATTATAAATATATTGAAACCCATAATGACTAGCTATTATTATAGTTTTGAGTTTCAAATACAATGTATCTTGAAGTACTTGTCAAGATATGCATTGAAAATGTTCCATTGCGTGTTGTAGTAGGTAAAATATTTGGGGTAAATTAAGGAGGGGATCTTAATTAAAGTTAGTCGTATTTAATTACTTGCTTCATTTCAAAATAAATGAAGTTTTAACTTTTTCATTCTATTTTTTAAAAAAATACTAATATTTTACAATTTCAAAAAGAAATTGATATATTTTATTTTGTATTTACCCTTTTATATAAATAAAAATCATTAATTAACTTCTCTTTAGTTAGAAACATGAATTGCTTATTTTAGAATGACGGGGGTATGAACAAAAAAACTTAGTAATAAGATTACTATGTTGAAGTATTGATATTAATGTGAATTGTGGTGTAGCAGTGAAATTGTTCCATCTTTAATTATAATTTTGAATTTAAGTATTGATTATGAAGAAAATTTATTTGAAGTGTCATCTTCGAAAAATATACAATTTAAATTTAATTGAGGTCTGAACACGAATTCGAAAAAAAAAAGAGGCATTGATGGGCACTACAAATCTCACGTGTGATTAATATTGTTATGACGGTGGCCAACATATCCACGTGTGAAGTCTGTAGAAATCATGAACTTTGAGCCCATTAGCTTGTCGGGCCCATTGGAACAATAATAAAGACACGTTCTTGATGTTAACTAAGCCCAATTGATTCGATGAATGAAATGAACCCACGTTGGTGAAATATGAGCTTATTATATCTTTGAATAATTCTTTTTTTTTTTATATTGAGGTAGCTTTTGGAACGCAAATTAGACTTTTGATATTTAATTTGACATGATATCATTGGCATGGGGGTCGGGGAGGGAGTGGATAAATGGAATGAAAAATTTATATAGGTGAATGACAAGAACCGTTCTCAACTGAATTTAGATTTACCTCGAAAAATCTCATACGATCTAACATGAATAACTACGTAACAGTGGCTCGAATTCGAAATAATGGATTGAAATAAAAGATAGGATCATTCTGCATCTCGAAATTCATTTGTTAATCACCAAAAACATCTTAAGAATCAACAAAAAGCAAGTAGAACGTATCACTCACATTAACTTGCACAAAGAAATTCTTTGGCTCATAACAACTGCTGATCTTGAAAAAGGAAGAAAAACAGATATTTACAAAGAGAGACGAGAAAAGTAGCATTGGCCAATCTGTTCATGATTTACCAGCTTTTGTCCCATCAGAATACCTCTGTCATTTCAATATTCTGTTGATTGTTTGGTATTTGTTCAATCACACTGTTGCTATCTTTAACTGATCTCGATCCTACTGTTCTTGTATAGCACTGAGTTAGAACCAAAGAAGCACATCTAAGAACTACATTTGCACTATTTGCAATTATAGAGCTTAAATATAGCCAGTGTTTTCTGACTAAACGAGCGATTGAGATCATAAATACAATTCCACATGTAGCACCTGAAATAAGTAACGGACCTGAGAACAACTCTGGTCCTAATCCAGGATCATGTTCCACAGCTGATGAAGAAGAGCAATTTGAAGAAATGAGCATTTGTTCTTCTAGTTGTCTGATCTCTCCACTCTGCGAGACTTTAAGAACAGCTTCTGAGATATCAACTGCTAAGGGAGAACCCTTTGGAAAGACCTGATAGATTAAAATATCAAAAGTCAGAAACTACGATTTAAATAGGCTAACAAAGAGGGTTGATTACATAAAAAGATTAGAAAGCTAAAAAGATGTAATATTGATCTTACAAAGCCAAATCCACCAAGTTTATAGACCGGTCCTGACTTGGTGTAACCTTTGCAGAACTTAGCAAGGAACACTTTGGCATGTGGAACTACAAAGAAAGCAGCAGAAATTTCTCCCTTCTCAAAAGCATTAGGGTAGTCATTGATTGAACTGATTTCCTTGATGTTCTCTGGCTTGAATTGCAAATTCACCAGATATTTGATTATAAATGACTTGTTGTTGCAACCAACTGCAGCGTTGGTCCTTAGAAGATAATCAACATTTACTACAGAAGGTTCCAGCCTAGGAACTGTCATAATGGAGGAAAGAAGTGCAGTAAAGCAAGCTGTGACAACCACAACTACACATAGCCATGTAGTCAGCACAAGTCGAGATAGATTGCTTCTGATCACTTCTCCTGTAATGATTTCCCAAACTGGAGTTATAAAATTTTTGAATTTAGACCAAAGTGTAAGCAGTAGTTCTTTATATCTTTATTCTAAACCGAAAAAGTCAAAATTTATTTCTCTATTATACAAATTATGTTAGATTTTACCCTCTATTGTACTTTGGAATTTAAGGAAGCTCCACATAGATAAGGAAGGATTCCACGTCTCAAACATTTCAGTAAGAAGTTCAGAATTTACTCAACTACTCTTGACTGTGGTTTAACATTAGTACATTACCATCTGTTATACTTCAGGTGGCGTTCCGTTTAGGTTAAAGGACAAATACTAGAAAATTTGCTAACAAAAAAGAGAAAATTTTAGGATAATTCATAGAGTAAAAGGGTACTCTTTTTGTTCAAATACCTTTTTTCTTGTTCTCCATTCATTCCACTTCATTTGACAGAGTTTGACTCAACATGTAGTTTAAGAAAAGAAATAAAGACTTTTAAAACTTGTGGATTTTTAAACATGTCATAAGATTCATTTACTATAAAAGCTTCTCATTAAGGAAATATAAAAATGGGACAATGTTTTCTGTATGAACTAATAAAATAGTGTGAAAGAAGAAGATAACGGGAAGCATAATGTATTTCTAAGTTTGAAACTTACTTTGTGAAAAAGAGAGAACAGTGACAGAGAACCAAAGCATTGATCCAATAAGCTGAGGGAAAGAACCGCTGAAATCCGGGTTTTCATTTACGTACTCATTTAACCAGATGACAACTCCTGTAGACATGCTCATCACTGCCAGCAGAATCCACAACTTCAACTTGAAGGCCTTGATAACAATAAAATTGGTCTTTTTGAGTCTTGGTCTTTCAGTCACTACCATGACGAGTCCAGAGTCAATATAGGGCTGTGAAAATTCTGCAAGCTCATAGCGATCAGGCAATATTTCTGTGTCACCTACTGCTGCATCCAGACTCTATTCATGAACTGGTGAGTATTTGCAGATGTTAAACAGAAAAACACTAGCAACAATGAGTTCTAAGTAGCAGATTTTACTGATTGATCATGAAGAAAATCTTAAGGGGAAAGGATCAAACATACTGCCCGCTATACGAAATATCTCAATTTTACCTTCCCTTATACTTTGGTGTCATTCATACCCTTGTCATTAGCAAATGACCAAGAATATCACCAGATTTGTCTCGAGGAAAGGATTCCAAAATACTAATCAGAATTGATATTTTGATGTCATTTGCCTTGCCATTACTTCTTGTACTTTCTACTGATGTCAAATGAATTGAACTGTTAGTTTATTGAGAATAACTCTAGTATCTTAAGTTTTTTCAAGAATAGCATTTCATTTGACGAGAGGTCTTTTGTTACCCTTGACCTTATCCGATCTCCAATTTGAAGTATAACAGATAGTAATATTTAAAAGTATATTAATAGACTTCGACCTTTTGAAGTATTTTGATATGTGGAATCATACACAGTCCAAGATGCAGCTTGTAAAAGTCAGGGGCGAATATGGGATAATTTGCTATCAACAAGGGTAGGAGGGACAACAAGTATAACAGAGAATAAAAGTAAAAAAGTTTGCATAGCAGATGAATAATTTTGGTAACAATGACAACAACACCAAATACTCAGTATACTTCCACTAGTGGGGTCTGGGGAGGGTGGATTGTATGCAACTTCCCCCCCTACCTTGTGAAGGTAGAGAGGTGGTTTACGATAGACCCTTGGCTTAAGTATATCATATAAAAAATCAAGCTTGTAAAAGCAAACATATTTGAAGAAGTCATGCTGAAAATAACGAAGATTAGAATAGTAGCAGCGACAAAATAATATGATAACTGAAGAAACGGAAAAAACCAATAATACTAATAAACAAGAATAAGATAGTAGGAGAGCAATAATAATAATATAGAAAAAGAAAACTAGACAACACTGCTGACCTTCTACCTAGTCCTCGACCGCCATACCTTCCTATCTAGGGTCACGTCTTTGGTGAGTTGCAACTAAGTCATGTCCTATCCAATCACCTCTGCCCAAGATTTCTTCAGTCTATCTCTACCTCTCCTTATACCCACTAAAGTCAACCCCTCTCACCTTCACAGTGGGGCATTGGTGCATCTTCTTTTCACATACCCGAACCATCTCAACCTCGCCTCTCCCATCTTGTCCACCACAGAGACCACCCCACCTTGTCCCAAATAGCTTCATTCTGATCCCATCTCTCCTAGTAGCACGTACATCCATCTCAATATCCTCATTTATGCTATTCCCATATTTTGGACATACGAGTACTTGACTGGCCAACCCTCCGCCTCATGCAACATAGCTAGTCTGATCACCACTTTATAAAATGTTTTGAAACTTTTTCCAAATTTTAAAATTTGAACCAGAAGATGCTTAGAAATGCTACAGACTATAAGTAGATGCAATGGTTAAGTTAGAGTCATACATTTACATACCTTGTTTGAAACTCCTTCAACCATTTCATCATAATTACCATAGAAGGGAACAAGAACATAGGGCAGATAATATGGAAGTTTCCTTACTGCTGCTTCAAAAACATGAACTGAAAATCCATCAATCAGAGTCTCATTCCTCTCTTGGATAAATTTAACTTTCACAAACTGATTAAATGCACCCCTTGCAGGTACCCCAATTCTAAGTGGTTTTTCTAGGCCACCAATTGTCCACCCTTTTGGAACAGTTTGCTTACCACCAGGCCACAAAATTGACCCCAAATCCCCTTCTAAACCGTTGCCGATTTTCAACGTCATCCCATTGTATTCAACAAGATCCTCAGAAAAACCAAACTCTGGTGACCAAAATGATACTTCTCTATAGCTTTTGCCAATCACATTAATGATCCTATAGGTTGGCTTTTGATATAACATGCCATTCTTGAAGCTAACTTTCCCACTTAAACCTTCAAAATCACTCAACAAAATGCTTTTCACAAGTTCACTTGAATCACTTCTGGATAACTTCTCCATGGCTTTAGCAGTTGCCCATGTTGCATCATAAGCCTTGAGAGCATATGCGCTAGGACTTGGATACCCTTCTTCTTCTTCAGGATATTCTAATCTGTACTTTCTCCTGAACTTAACATTGAACTCTCTAAAAGACTCAGTTTTTACATTAACATTTGCCTTAAAACCAATTACACCTTGCATGTTCAGTAAAACAGAGGGTTCAACAGAGTCAAGAAGACTTGCCATATTGTCTGAAACAATCCATACATAATCCTTCCCCATCATTCCCATTTCTGTTGCCACCTCAAAAAGAACCAAACCAAAGTGTAAAGAACATTGTGCCACCACAAAAACTTTAACATTCTTGATTCTTAACTTCTCCAGTTCTTCTTGAATGAAAGATTTTGAATTTGAAACAGAGAACAAAGGAGGAAAAGCTAAATGATATTCAATAGAAGAGTCAACAAGTTTGAGTGAATCAGAAAGGTGAGTGATTAGCCCAAAATCCAAATTGGAGAAACTGTTACTAATTTCATATAAAGCTATCACCTTTCTCCATTTGAAATGCCCAACTAATGCAGCAAAGCATTGCATTTGGAATTTAACATCATTACTCATATGGATTAGTGAAGTTGGTTCTGTGAGTAATATTGTCGAATAGGTGGCAGCTGGAGTTAGAGAAATAATGGGAATGTCCTTGTAGGCTTCATCATCAAAGTTAGAAAATAGAGCAGCTTCTTGGTGTGTCAATGGTCCAAGGATGGCATGTACTTGCTTCTTCTTGGCAAGATAAGTTGCTGCAAAATTTTAAGATCAATTAGGTTTCTAACCAAAAAGTTCGTGTCAACTTTACGGGGTCGTCGTTTTTTAACATAGTTTTTACTTATTAAATACTTCAATGTGATATCAGAATAGATAAAATTATCGTTTAAGTTTTTAGATGAGATGATATAAGAATTATATGTCATTAAAGCTAAATCCAAAGGTCAATGATTTAAGGAGGAGGCTAGGGATGTGCAAAAATCGAAGCGATTAATTAACAAAATTGAAAAAATGTTATTGGTTTATTGTTATTGGGTTGACGAGTGGTTTTATGAAAAAATTTATCAAATTATTAATTCAATATTGATTTTTAATATTGAGCTATTGGGTAAGTCCAATACACATTAAGATTATAGTAATTTACTACTTTTATGTGTATATAAATATTATATATTAATTTTAATATCTTACTAGTTAGTCTTACTGTATTTGCCCTTTAACCATCAATTCGCACTTTACGGTGACTTTGATTTCACAACTTCGTATTATACAAAACGTCAAAATTTAAAGTAAGAACCTCATTCTTCTTAATTTTTCTTTGTACTACACTTATATATTGTTTCTATTTTATGAGCAGTTGTGAAGTTATATTACTGTCTTATTAGGTCAAATTTGTTAGAGATGTTTTTTTTATTAAACATTTTCTTATTGATTAACCCGATAACCAAACCGTTAAGGATCAAAATAAAAAAATTAATTAAAAAATATCTTATAATATATTTAAAAATTGAAACATGATAATATATAAAAGCAAACTAAACCGACTATGAGGTATAATCTATAGGGTAGTTAAGAGTCTAATAGTCAAGTCTAGTGGTAGTTCGAATATATTAATTTTCTTTATACTTTGATGCGAAAGGATAATTACTTTATAGTATAAACAAATATATACTCCTGGTTTTTTGAGATTGTTTGGTTCGCGGGTTAAGTTATTTTGATATTATAATTTTCGCACTAATTTATCTTCAATAGGGTAGTATGATAGGATAACGTGGAATAAATTAACTTCAACCAATCAAAGTAAAAATTTCAATTACAAATTTAATTAAAAGATATTTCTACCTTATTTCATGAACCAAATCACAATTTCTTAAATGGTATAACTAACTAATATAAACAAGTACTATGACTTTTGAGTATATAAAAATCTTGTTTACTCTCCTCTTCTCTTTATGAACTAATTAGTATAAATGACTTGTTATAACAATATACTTATTTATAAGCTTTTCATATATGATATACACATGTTATTTATACTTAAAATTACCATAACAAAATGCTTGTTTATTACATCAAGTTTTATACAAAAGATTATTTTTCCTATATAGATGAAAGTGTGAACCAAAAGGACTCCTAATGAGCTTGCAAGGACTTGAATGGTGTTCTCATCACTTCCTCATTTCCTCTATACCAAAATAGGTTCGATCGAAGATCTAAAATTTGTAAATTCTGAATTTTATAATTTATGTATATATACTAGTAAAATAATTTTTTTTTCCAGATAAACTATTATATTTAATTAACATTATATTTCACGCCAGAGTGTGAAAGTAAAGAAATAAAGACGATATGTATTATATATATAGAAAGAGAGAAAGAATTTACCAAGAGAAGCTGCAGGGCCATGAGAATAATAAGCAAAGTTGAAACCTAACTGTAAACATTTGGAATTTTGGGCATTGAAATCATCAACAGCCATTTCCATAGCTATCTTTTGCTCTTTGCCAACTCTTGTTGTTGGATTAATAATTGCTCCTATTCTCCATTTTATCATGTTGATGTTACAATCATCATATATTGAATCATTAACATCATTTTTGTTATAAGCCAATGAAAATGTTGCATGATGAATCAGTAAGAAATAGACCAACAAGGAGAAGATAGTGTTAGTAGTAGCACTTCTCATTTTGCTATGGCTAGACTATTGGTTGGCGGTTGATGTATGCACATATATGAAGGGGGGGCTAAAAGAAGGGCCGTAATAATTATGTCTCAGTTTTAAACAAGTTGAAATTAATTATACGAATCTTCTTTAAATTCATATCATATTATCATCATAACAAATAAAATAAAAATGAAAAAAATATTTTTAAAAAATGATAATAATGCTCCACCATCCCCTTGATATATCAAAATGCACGAGTAATCAGAGACAACTAAATAAATAAAAAGTGGACAAGTAATTAATTTGGGACAAAGAGAGTAATAAAAGTTATATTCGAGTCTAAAACTTATCCACAATTAGTAATTATCACCTAGATCTTTTTCTTCCATTGTATTCTATCTTTAACTAAGTCTGTATTTGATACTAAATATTTAAAGGTTTTTTTGAAATCATTTCCTTCGATATGATTTTAGGTCTTTCATTATAATTTCAAATTGGTGTATCTATTAAATAATGTAAAATATATCCAAGTGACCTCAATTTTTATCCTCAATATATGCTACTTGCACTTTCTGATTAAGAGATGAACCAAGACTTTGTGTTTTCCTTTTAAATTACACCTTAATATTAGTTATTTGCTACCTCCCAGCGATATCATTTTATTATTACTATTTCTGAAGTTTTAGGTATATGAAAAGAATCACAAATTATAATATATATTTTCTTTGTGTCTGTTTGAAATTTGTATTTTTGATTTTCTATAATCTCTCACATATTTCATTGGTCCCCAGCCCAATTGCAGAAGGACAAAGACTTTTAAAAGTAAATATATAAACTTGACTTTTTCAAATAATCTTCGTTAGGACTTGTTCAAACTGACTGGACATAATAAGGTCGGTGTATACTAGTCAAGCTACTACCAACTATATTGCTAATTAAATTCAACAAATCTATATTAATTAGTGAGTTAATATAAACATGTCATTAATCACTACCACATCAATATAGCAAGTTCATCAACTCAACAGAACTTGTGTAAATTATGTGTTTAGTATAATTTTCATCAATTTCAAATTCACGCCACACGTATAAATCTTTGAGTATTTTATGAGTATTACACTGAATATCTATTATATATTTTTATTAATATTTATATCATGTAAATTTGTCTACTAAAGTCTGAGTATTTGAGGAAAATCGTCTAACGCTTTTATATATCAGGGTTTGAAAAATTATATTGTATATACAAGTAAATAATAAACAAAGTGATTAAATAACATATTTTGGACACCCTTGACATAACAATATAATGTAGTTTGTATGTTTAAATCTCATTAATAAAGATCATACTAAACTTTAACATATGAATTTCTGAAATAAATACAGAATTATTTTATCTCAAGTTTGATAATTAATATGAATTAGTCTTGCAATTATTTTACACAATTGATACTAAAGTAATTATTAAAATTAGCCACTTATGTAAAATACAATATTTATAATTTCATAAAATATCATTCTCTATTCCGTCTCGTTTACCAAACGTAGGAATTCATGAAGGATCTTCCTCAGGATTTGTTCAATACTTGTTGAATAAGTTGTTTGATTTCTTGATATATATGTTAATTTTATTTAAATTTTGTATCGTTCTAATTAATTATCGAGTAGTTTCGATATTTTTGGGCCATCTAGAATCTGCATGGCCCATGAATCTACACGTAAATAGTAGTACTACCTCTAGTCAATAAATTATGAACATCAAATAATACAAACTTATCGTAGTTGAGTCAGATTAAAATAAAAATATATTTATTATTTATGATTTAATGATAAGAGAGTATATAAAAATATGTATAAAATATATATATATATATATAGCTCATTCCGGGCTTAATATACATTATTATAACTCATTTATTTAATTAGGTCAATTTGGACTATATTATGAGTCCAAATCAAATGATAAGAGACCTTTGTCTAAACAAAGAAAAAAAGATGATATGGAACAATTTATTTAATCTTAAAAACTAGCTATACTCTTTCCTAGAAATTTACTTTAAATGTTTAATTAAAGAAAATACTAGCTCAACTGTTCATTAACCTAAAGTTTAGAAGAAGGAAAAAGAAAAACTATAAATTATAATCCACTCACATAAGTAGTAAACTTAACTTTTTTTTTCTATTTAATTCCAAATAAAATTTAAATAGGCTCATCATGTCTTGATTAAATAGGAGTTTGGATTTAGGATTTAGGCTCAAATTTAAAGTTTTAATTTGCTATCCATGTTGATTCATAAAAAATAATGATCCTGACATATAATGACTCAAAGTAATGTTATTTATTTGTCTTTTTTATTCTGGTAATAAAAATATATAAGTAATTTATCCATAAAAAATATATATTCAACGTTAAAAAATGATATATTATGTAAAATAATTATATTAAAGTATAGTACTTTATAAATTAGGTCCAATTTTTATATTTATTATATAAAATAAAGTTAAATTAATAATTGTTATATTTTTTAAAATAGAGTTGTTAAAAAATTTACTAAATTTTGAATCAATTGGAATGTTAATGTAACAAGACCCGAATCCCGGACCCAATATCCGAATATCCAGAATCCAGCCCGCCCAATGAAGCGGTCAAGCTTACTTCTTTAACCTTATCTTCTTCCGCAAATGGTAAAGCAGCCGGTGATTTCGCCGGAGTCGGAGACGTTATCAACCGGTGAGGAGGATTCCGGTGATGAAGTTGGGGATGGAGAGGGTTAGGTCAACTGGGAGGAACCGAGTTTGATTCTTCGTTCTGGGAAGTAAGGTTTCAATTCTGCTTCTCTTTCAGAATGTGCTAATGTTAGAATTGTTTACTGATTCATATATGTAATGCTATGTGTGTGCGTTTATTTCTAAAATAGGATACAGTACATGTGAAATGATACAAAAATTATACACAAGTAAGAAAATCATATATTTACAAAGAGCACATTAGATTGTTTATTAGACAAGAGAAAAGTAGCTGTTGATCAAATTTCTTACTTCGTTTATTAAGATTTCTGAACTTTTCGAATGGTGGGGTTGATCCTTTTTACCAAGGCAGCAACAGCAGTGAAGAGTAGAAGTCTAGAAGGATGAATTTGTTATATTTGAACTTGGATTAGAGAGCAAAGATATGAGAATTGGTGCAAGGAAAAAAGTTGATATACACCCAAAAATGTGGCCGAGCGGTCAATGAAGTGGTAGAAAATTTTGAGGTTTCAATAGATATAAAAAACACTGTGATTCTTCCATCTGTTCAATTCTTGGTAGACAGAGTTACCTGATAGGTTGGTACTTGTTGCTGGTGGGAAGTGTCAGTTATCCCGTGGAATTAGTCGAGGTGCGCGAATGTTGACCCAGACACCAAGGTCATAAGAAAATAATATTGATATATATAGTCTTTTTCTTTCTGAGAGTGGAGATCAGTTTAATATACAAGGAAGTTCAGTTGTTGGTATGTCAATTCTTCATAATTACTAATTAATAAGTTAGTTGGTATTAAAAGATCTTATCAACTTCTACAAAAAGCATTGGCCTTTTGTGATTTCATTTATGGTACAAAGAAATCACAGATCTAAAAGTTTACTAGTCAAATTAATTTTTGTCCATTTGAACATCATACTCTTTTGTGTATGAGAGTCTGTATATATACATAATTCATATCATAAAATAAAGCGATGACTTTATATCTCCTTTATCCAAAACATTTGTTTCAATCTTTTAAAAGTAGTGTTATATTAGTGTTGATCTTAGCAAGGGTGATATTAGCGGTTTATCAATAGTGATATGATTACACACTTCAACATAATATCAAATTAGATAAAAGTCCTAGGTTCAAGTTTCGCCTATCACTCATTGCGATGGAGGAGTGTGGTGCAGACATAATCAAATAAATGTAAACTATACTCTATCTGACAACATATACTTTTAAATAAGACTTTTACAAGTAATTATTTACAAATGAACTGTTCAATAGCATAGGTGTATATTTACACGTAAAAACTTATGATAACAAAATACTAGCAATTAGTTTTACGTTAACTTATGATTAATGAGTTCACTTGAACTTGTAGCATAAACGGTACGTTCGCGCCTGCATAGGAGAGAAAGAAAAAGGGTAAAAGAAAAGGAAAGAAAGAAGATAATTCTTGATCTAGTTCGTTACACAGGACATGTCCTACGTAAACTCTCTTGTGTGATTTGTGGGCACCCGACGGATAGCATGTAGGTTCCCTTGTCATTTTAAAAGAAGATATATGATATATAGAGAGAGCTAACTGTGAACTTTTGATTTTTTGGGCATTGAAGTCCTGGACAGCTATGTTTTGCTCTTTTCCAAACCTTTGTTGTTGGATTAATAATTGCTCATATTCTCCATTTTATCATGTTGATGTTACAATCATCATATATTGAACCATTAACACCTTTTTTGGTATAAGCCAATGAAAATATCACATGATCAAACAATAAAAAATAGACCAACAAAGAGAACAAAGTAGCTTCCCTCCTCATTTTGCACCTAATTTTTTGTAAGACTCTACTCATGATTGGTACTTGTAGTCATATATGAAAGAGCTATAGAGAAGGACCAAAGACTTTTCTTAAATATTCACATCTTGACTATTCCATCGGATACTTATTAGTTATACTCTTATGAATATGATCTTTTCATGATTCTCATTAATCGTTAGACCAATTGCACAAGGTAGTGATTAAGACTACAATCAAATTGTAGAATTGATTTTTTGAAGAATCTTCCTTGGAATTTATTCAAAGTTCAAAGTGATTAAAGAACAAGTGGACATAATAAGGTCAGTAGAAGATAGTATGATAGTCATACTATTTACTACAACTACATTGCAAATATCTACATGCGTTTATTGAGTTGGTTTAGTAAGTGATTTTCCACGTAGATACTCGCAATTGATTTTCTTTATTAGCATTCTTTTCCATCAGAATTTATCGCATTAAGTTTCTTTAGTGGAACTTATATTTTCTATATGATTGCAAGCTATTGTATCAAAGTAGATTTATTCAAAGAGTAAAAATTGTGAAGTTATGAATTTCAGAAAAAGAAATGTTGCAAATTGAATTAAACAAATCCATAAATAGTTAACGAGTTAAATATAAACATGGCACTAATCACTACTGTATTGTGAATATTGTACTCTTTTCCAAGAAATTTACTTTATTGTATGATTCTAAATATCGATTGTTAAACTAAAATTAGAAAGAAAAAATTAAACAGTTGGACGAGTCATATAAGGACCCACTCATAAGTCATAAAATTCATTTTCGCATGTCCCATTTAAAATTTAGAAAGGCACGATTAGGGTGTATTTAAGAGGTCGTGGTAGAGTCAAAATTTTTACTATGGAAATTCAAAATTTGAAGAAACAGACACACAGTTAGTAGTCGAAGGAGGTACCTAAAAAAAATAATTGACCATGCATAAATACTATAGTTTTCCGTCGAAGGGGGTTCAGATGAACCTCCGACTGTAAGGTGGCTCCGTTCATCCGAAATCTCTCGATAAGAAATAATTATATATATTATTTTTAGTTTCGTAGACATGTGTATATGTTTTGAATCATTTAATTGTACTATAAGTTGACTCAATTGTTTAAGTGAACTGAGTTTCCAGATTCAAATCCTAAAACCTAAATTATAAAGACATGAATAAAGATAAAATACTCAAACGTTAAAGGGATATGTAGATGAAAAACACAATAAATATTTTAAGATTGAAAGAGTAACAACTAATCTTTTGAATGTAGTGTGAGAGAGAAAAGGCACAAAAGAGTCTATTATCTTTGGGTTGAAACTCAAAATTATGCTTATAATTCTTCTTTCATATAAAGCAATAAAGCACTAATGATCACGTTTGCAATATTGATGTACTTTTAATTCTCGTTCAGATTTTAATTCATTTTTTAATGTTGATTTTATCCGCAATATAATGTATTGAATGCTTACTCATCTCCTATTTGTCTTAATAGAAACAATAACTTTACATGAGAGAAGTTGGGAAGAAAAGTACTTCTTGTTCCGCTCAATACATTTTATCATAATTAAATTAGTGCTTACTTTTTTTTTTGAACTATTCCCTATATTTCTCAAGCTTAAAATGCTTTAAAATGTACTCTATAATAACATGAAAATCTCACAAATACAATAAAAGATAGACTAAAACTTTAAACTCAATACATTAAGACATATTCAAATAATATAAAACACTTCACAATGCAACAATAACATAATTGATTTTGATGCTAGTTTGTTTGATCCCAAGTCACTTCACATTTACTTTATTCATATTAGCAAAGAATTTTCTTTTTTCGTCCTATATCATTTAAAAAAAAGTTCATTGAATAGAAAACTCCTCCTTGAAAATATGAGAGTAAGAAATTTAAAATAGAAATACCCATAACTTTCAGACTTAATTAAATTGATTATACACATATATAATGAAATTTTAGTTTCAATTTAAAGAAAAAAAACATATATGATACATTTTCTACCTCTAAGTTTTCAATTTATTATCCCATTATAGATAAATTACATAATAAGAAAAAAAATGAAAATTTTAATTTTTTTTTTTTTTGGTTTTTGTCTAATGTAACTTGACCCGAATCCCGTACCCAATATCCAAATATCCAGAATCCAGCCCACCCAATAAAGCGGTCAGCTTTCTTCTTTACACTTATCTTCTTCTTCTTCATGGTAAAGCAGCAGTTAGTTTTCAGCACTGTACAGTCCTTCGCCACGAGAGACAAAATTCTCTTTCTTCAATTCGTTTGAGTTGATAGTACAATGTTGAATACTGAAGTAAAGCAATAAACTTTATTGAAAGGCGTTTTCGAATTTCAGGCGAAAAATGGCTTCAATTTGTACTTCAAATTTTCACTTTTTATGCAGAAAAAACAATCATAGCCCTATTTCTCATCATCTACTATTATCTCCGTCTTCTTTATCCTTCTCACGTTGCGGGGGATTGCGGTTGTGTCGTTGCGCGGCGGTGAAGACCGGTTCAGAGGGAGGAGGGATTCGGAGTGATAACGCGGAGCTGTTGCGGAAGCCGGTGATTTCGACGGAGTTGGAGACGACGTCAGAAAGTGAGGAGTTGGTGAAGGAGGAATCGGATGATGAAGTAGGGAAGAAGAGCGGAGATGGAGAGGGTTGGGTTGATTGGGAGGACCAGATTTTAGAGGATACTGTGCCGCTTGTTGGTTTTGTTAGAATGATTCTTCATTCTGGAAAGTAAGGTCTCAATTTTGCTTCTCTTTTAGAATCTACTAAGTTTAAGGACTTGTTTATTGATTCATGTATGTAATATGCTGTATGTTTGTGCCTTTATCTCGAAAAGTTAAGAGACTTTCTGGGGATTCTGCTACTGCTTCATGTTTCTTATCAACTGGAAATAACTACTGTATTATATGAACTAGTAAGTAGAAAAAAGGAAACTTTGAATGCAGGGAAAACAAAGTATGCTCTCTTTCTCTTCTTTGACTGCTCATTTGTTGTCCTTCGATGCCTCTTCCCTTGCTTACACAGTTTTTGTTTTCAATAGCAAAGGGCAATTAAATTGTAAAGACATTTTGTTAAAATGTGTGATGATCATAATCATATCAATATGCTCTGAAGAAATGGAGCATTAGACCCCTCATAGGATGACAACGTTAAGCTGCTCCAAGCAAAGGGAGATTTTCTGTTTGGAGCTTTCACCTAGTGAAAATTATATATCTTCTGCTCCAGCAATTCCAAGTTCGTTGAATCTTTTATTATAGCTTCGCTGTTAATCTGAGTCAAGCTGTTATTTTGACATACATTTTGTTTGGTAACTTCAAAATTTTTAAGTGGTTCTCAGTGAAAAGCAACTACTTTCTCATAGCTATGATGTCGACAACTCGGAGCAGAATACCTTATCTAGAAGCTTAGGTAGTTTATGCCCTTATGAGTCATAAACTCCAACTCCTAACAACGTGAAAGCGTTTGGTGAATGTTGACATCTGGTTGATGAATAGTACCGTGGATGAAGTTAGCCTTTGAACTGGTCAATCAAGTCACCACAATGTTTTGCTGTAATCAGAGGAATACAAAAATTATCTTGGAGATCGGGTTATGGTTAAACTTTCTAGTTAACTTGGTTGTCAGTCTGTTTTCATCCCCTCTTCCTTTCTTTTCAATGGAGTTGTTTCTGAGTTGTTGACGGAGATAAGATAGTCATCAGCCTCTCCCTGAGTAGTCTATTCTACAAAAAACCTTTCTAATTATTTTTTTTCAAAAAAGAAGTCCATTCTACAAAAAGGTACTTACTTGCCTCATGTCAGATGTCTTGTATGTAAATGAAATATGAAATAATGCATCGCCATAGTTTTGAACCCCCAAATCCTATATGTTTACTGTGCATACTTGACTTGATAAAAAATGTTTATATATTTCTACAATCGAACCCCAACCCCTGAAAAACATTGATATCATTTTTATTTTTTTTATTTTCATTTCATTTGTTCAATCTACAATTTTGCAGATATGCAATTGGCGATAGGTTAAGTCCTGATCATCAGAGAACAATTCTACAAAGATTGCTTCCATATCACCCGGAATGCGACAAGAAGATTGGCCCTGGAGTTGATTACATTACTGTATGCCATCCTCCTCCTGCTTCATTTACTGATCTGCTTGCATTGTTATCTCACATAGCATCTTTCTCTGTTCACTTGGTTTGATCTCTCTATCTGTCCACGCACAAATTCACCTTGCATGCAAAGAATGACTGGATAACTACCTTGCACGCAAAGAATGACTGGATAACTACCTTGCATGCATTTGAAAGTTGAAACTAGTGTGCAATCTCAAATTAGAGATAAAATAATCTTACTTTTAGGTAGGGGACTAAGAAAGGGTTCCCTATCTTAGTAGCTTTCTTGAACTCTATTCATATCATGGTGAAATATAGTACTATGTGCTTCTTTAGTTTTGATGAGGAAAGAAAAAAATATTATTTGATAGTACCACCAACTATTTCAGGTTATGTTGCAAACATTATATTTTGCCCTCTTGGCAGCATTTTCTGTGTGATGTATAACCCTCAACACAATTGCCGTCTGAAACTTGTAAAATCTGTTGGCCGGGAACTTCATTTATTTCTTGGAGCTCTTTCATATTTGTTGGATATTGTATTGTTTTAGGTTTATGGAAGGTCAACACTACGGGTTTTTTAATCAAAATAAATTGAGCTCGACTAAACTGCCTTTTAGGACTATTACCTTGCTCTATTTATGACTTTGAGGTTCAATAGGACCAGGAGAGAATCATATTGTTACACATACCAGTGCTGAAGCCAAGGGTATCAGAATGTAGCAAAAATAGCAGGAAAACCCAATCCATCACTAGGAATGGACATCTAACCTGTTCTTAAGGTTGAAACAGTATCAAATCCAATGCATAGGTGAATCGCCCCAACTACTGTAGGGGAAGGCGTGCTTGTGAAAAGCTTTGATGGTGCAGGAAGGGATGACACCTTTGAGGTCAAATGGAACTACAAACAGTAAAACAAAGGGAAGTAACTGGAATGTGGAAATTGCGAGTCTGAATGGTGTAATATTTTAGGGAAATCCAATGTAATATATGGTGATGAAGGGTGTTCAAGGAGATAGGTGATTGGACAACTGTGGAAGAATCCATGGAGGACAAAACCTTGTGAAATACTCCCCGTCCCATTTTATGTGCCACCATCTGACTTGACACGGTGTTTAAGAAAAAAAGTAAGACTTTTGGAACTTGTGGTCTAAAACATTTCTTTTTGGGATGGACTAAAAAGGAAAAGGTGCCACATAAAATGGGACGAAGAGAGTAACCATGATGTACGCCATGAATGAACAAGATATGGAATATCAATTGGAATATATTTTGAAGAAATGGTTCGTGAATATTCCTCAGATGACTGATGAGATAAATAAGCCTGTCATTGAAGCTGACAAAATAATGGATCAGATTTATAGTTGAATAAGCTGAGGGAAGTCATGAATTTTTTGGGAATTTCTTGGTGACAGAATAAGAGAAGGCAAAGACATTATAAATGAATGTTGAGTAAACTGGAAAGTTGATCAGAGGGAGGTGGCCAAAAGACCAAGTCATACTTGAAAAAGACCAAATACAATATCGCCAGGGAGTTGTGGCGCTTGAAAAATGGGTTCAGGACAAATTTTCAGTTATAGAAAACAAGATTTTAGTTTCAGGATTTTACAATGTACTCAAGGGATCTAGTAGAGAGTTGGTAGTGCAGTGGAGAACGATTTTATCTTTAAGTTGGACTACATCTTCAGGGTTTGCATACACTTCTACCTGTCAAAAATATAAATAAGTGAACAAAGGAATATAAATAAGTAAACATAACTAAGCTTAGTATTTAAGTGGTGAACAACCACTTGGGTTTTTGGCACCCTGCCAAGGGGGTTTTCTACTGTCAATAAGTGGAAATTACCTATTTAAGCACATTTCAGTAACTTGTAACCCCTTTGTATTAGGATAAGTAGCTCATAGAACTGTATTACTCGAGAACTAGTTTTCGATTGTTTTATGTGCTATTTCCAGGATGTAGACTGTCCTTTTAGGTTTGTACAACTTAACATGTGCACGGAAAGATTCTCTGCAAATTTCTTAACATTGCATATCACTTGGTTTTTGCTTGACAGGTAGGGTACCATCCAGATTTTGAAAACTCAAGATGTTTATTTATTGTCCGCAAGGATGGTGAATCAGTGGACTTTTCATACTGGAAATGCATAAAGGGGTTAATTAGAAAAAACTATCCACTCTATGCTGACAGTTTTATCCTCAGGCATTTTCGGAAGCGGAAGCGTAATGACTGAATGTATCATTCGGAAACTCGTAGCTACCCTGAATTTCATGCAAAGGAGATTCTCTTTTACTATTGCCTAGCACACTATGTTGAGTGTCGATCAAATATTTTTGAAGCTTGTGATATAAGTTCATATTTATTGGGAGATTACTGCAATCTACTCACAGTAGAATTGCCCTTCCAATTACTTTGTCTAAAAATCTACACTGTAGAATTCAATTTACTCTAGTGATCAAAAGAAATTCAAGTTAGTGTAAGTTTTGCTTAGATGGCCAGGTCTCATACTGTTGCAAAAGAAGCATTTTTATATTTTACAAAGTGTTGAATGATAGTATATTATGTATTAGAGTTTTCACTTTGCAACATAGTGCATGTATTAATTTGACATTATCCGTTCACAAATCAAACTAGTGGTGCTAATAAGACATGTTGAATTTAGACACGTAGCATGCAGTGGGCGGCTTGTGATATTTTTCTGGGCAGTTGAGCACTAAAGTTTAGGATATTTTTGTTTACTAATCACTTATGTCATTTTAATTGTCCTAACTTTAACTCATATTATCTAGACTAGAAGGGATTTAATATATATAGAGAGTTTAAATATTTTATAGTGTAAAAAATTGTTATGTTATTCAGGTATTATTTATTAAACATATACTTATCCAAAAAAAAAATTTTAAAAAATACAGAGGACTAATATGAAAACACAAACAAATTTTTGAAAAGAAAATTACACTTGGCACTAATAAGAAGTTATATGTAAAGAAAATTACACTTGGTTATAAGAAGTTATATGTAAAGCAAATTACACTTGGCACTATAAGAAGTTATATGTAGTGTGCTTTGAATGTAGCTAGAATAATGGTTGAATGTAGCTAGAATAATGGGGCAATTTATAAAAATAGTGTTTGAGGTGAGCTAGTTTTAAATACTTGATCTCGCTTGTATGATTATCAAAATATCAAGCTTAACAAAGTTCGATTATTAATTTTAAAGGTTTTATTCCTGATAAAAATCGAGGATTAAAAGTTTAATATCATCCATTTAGAAGATTATTAAAAGCGATAAAGTATTTTCAAAGTGTTGATTTGAAACTTTTTTTTTATAAGGTTTTGATAAATTTAAAAAAAAAAAAAAAGAGGACTTTGACACTTTTACGACATATAAGTTTGGATTGGGTTTTGACAAATGGCTTTATTATACAAATGGCTTTATTATTTATGTCTCTAAAGATAATATTATATTTTTTGATTTGAGTGATCAGAATAATTTTATTATTTAATTTGGTTTCATGTCAATTTCTTAATCATGATAAGAGCTCTCATGCAATACATATGTCGAGAAATTAGTATATTTATATTCTTTAATATAGTAACTTATTTGTATTTAAAAGAAATTTGCTTATTTTTTTTCGAACAATATCTGTACACTAAAAGTCAGATTACATACCTAGATATATATATAACCAAACATTTTGTCACTTACTTATAATACATAATATATATTCACTATACATAAGCAAACTGAACTTTTGGGACAATTACATGTTAATTAGGATTATATGCTTCTTCCTTCATTGCACTTGGGAAATTAAAATCAATGAAAACGATTGATGGACTTAAAAAACTACTATTGCTTTACTAATTATTAAGAGAAATAATTAATGAGTGACACGTGTATATATGCATTCATCATCCTCAATTGTTTCTCAAATTAATGCTTTAAATTCATTAAAAAAATTATGGAATTAAAAATAAACTCCAAAAAGGATATAGTTAAGTGTTATGACATTGTACATTTGGCAATAATTCATAGGTTGTATAATTAATTACATCATTGTCCATCAGAGTTCAAACTTTTCTCTTTCATTTTTTTTTACCATTTTTAGCCATGAGGATAGCCCCAAAAGAAGGAGGAGGAGGAAATTCAAAGATAAGGATATGATTTCCAATTATAGACTCTTCAAATTGAAATTTGATGTTGAGACTTATAATAATATTCGAGTTAGTTTACGCGCATCTTATCAATTTCATTACGTGACTATCAACCTATATATATATATATATATATCAGATAATTTTAATGTTGTTTAGTTAGCTTATAACATACCTTTTAAATATCTCATTAGGTGGCCATCAACAAATATAGATATATACAAAATAGCTCAATTT
Source organism: Solanum pennellii (assembly GCF_001406875.1). NCBI lineage: Eukaryota > Viridiplantae > Streptophyta > Magnoliopsida > Solanales > Solanaceae > Solanum > Solanum pennellii. Next base: position 74,001,159 of record NC_028640.1, on the reverse strand, counting down.
ATCAAGGATTAGACCAATAGAAAAAAAAATTATCTTTAGAAAAATTTAAATCTAAAATTTTTATACAAAAAATTATCAGTTATTGTTAGGTCACTCTTAATTGAGATGTTTGCACTATCTTTATCAGTTTTTAAATTGTGCATTTTCATTCGAAGTAAATGTTTATATCATTATTATATATCTCTTGACAATAGTGTTTGCATTCTATAAAGCTTAGCCAATTTCACAAAATAAATTTAAGTCTAGTTATCCCAAGTATACATCTTTCTATATGTCTCCTTCTAATTGGAACAACAAGCTAATTATTGAAGCATCACCTATTGGGATGTACCAGATGTCTAAATTTCACCAAGTTTTATTTTTATTTTGTTGGAATATTGATCAATTGGATATATATTAACTCTCCGTGCATGCTTGTTCACATTATTAATTTCAAATTTGAGTAAATCGAAAATAACTTTTCCACACTTCAAAGATAGGGATATAAAGATATAATACTATCTTACCTTCCTTAGCTTCCCTATATATCTATGTAATTTTGTACATAAGAGAAGTGACGTAATCGATTACGTTATCGATCGTGATTGGAAAGTTTTTTTAAAAAAAAATTAAGATTTAGGTGACTTTAACGATAATGACAGGTAATCTGTTTAACTATCTTTTATAATAATGAAAGAAAGAAAGGTGATATATTCGTGAAATCACATCAAATATATTATTATTGATCTATGAACTTTTCGCGAAAATAAAACTCTTGATATTTAAAATATATTTAGTGAAAAAAATAAAAAAAATCTTGATGTAAGAGTCATGCATATATAAATCCTTCGTCATATATAGTTGAGGTATTGAAGTGCCAAAAGAAATAAACTAAAATATTTGCAACTTCCGATAAATTTGTTTTTCAAATTGAAAGATAGGAAAGAATTTTTGGCTGTATATTAATGATTTTAATTATACTTATTTTGATAGCCATTTGTGTATTAAATAGTATTTACTAAACATATTTTTAAAATGTATATCTCTAATGGAATACTATTTACTCAAACTAATTTGGATTAATAAAGGACATGATTAGGAGATTAATTAATCTCCATAACATAGAGAAAATGGTACACATTTATATATTTATACTAATCCAAAGTATATACATTCTTGAGTACAGATACTGACCATAAATTAATTAATTACTGAAATTAAAGTAAAGATGCCGTCTTGGAGAGTGTTATGTCAGTATATTGGTGATCGATTAATTATAATTAATTGTTGTTTAACGTTAATGGGAAGCCACATCTTAAGATTTTGACCTTGAATTGAACAATCTTTTTGATTAATTCTAGTTTAGGTAATGCTTATGTAAGCCCTCACATGCTTCACCTTAATAAACATATAAGATCTCAGCTCACTTTATAATTTTTTCGTGAAATATCAGAGTTGGTTGACAATATAAATTTTTACTTTATTCGGGCCTAATTTTTCAGAAGAAATGTATATTCTTCTCCTTTTAGTTTTATTATACTATAATTTCTTATATATTGATCCGTTTTAAACAGAATGATAAATGTATTTTTATATTTTTGAAAGATGAAATCATCTCCTTATTCAGTCCTCCTTCGAGGGGTACCATTAATGAAAAGTTTTAGTACAAACAAACATTTCTATAACCATATTGTTTGTTGTTGTAACGAAATATTATAAAGATTATATAGTATAATATGATATAAAAAGTAGATTTCCAAAAAAGATATAGACCGCTATAATTAATCATCAGATCACTATTATATAAAGGTCTTAGTTTTAAGTTTTATGTCATAAGCCATTATGATTTGTGTTGGTGAAGAAAATGTCTTGTTGTCTGGGTGAGTAGACAATTTATGGAGACCCATATTGTGCTTTATCATTAATAAAGTTTGTTTTTTGCTTAATTAGGTTACCCATTTTTCTCACATCTTCCCACAAATATTCTTTTATTTATTATATTATATAGTATAAAAGTCTTTATATCATTATTGTATATGCCTCACACTTTAATTAAGTTGAAATTCTGCAAAGCTAACACATGGCTATGTGTCTTCAACTTCACATGTCGTAGTCAACAAGAGATAGGTCTACAATGATTGATCCTCTAAATAGAAAAAAACAAATTGTAGTCTAGTTTTACTTGAAATAGTTATGTAAGAGAGAGGCATAGTCCAAATGAAGAAATATATAAACATGAACTATGATTTATAACATATAATATAAGGTAACAACAAAATTCATGGATAGTAATGCAACAACTAATAATTTGACTAAATTATCTAGTATACTTTTTTGGATAATATTTGCTTAGTTGGAGTGGATAAGAGAGATACTATGTTTTAAAATCCAAATATGGATTTTCGCCTTCGTTTTTTTGAAAGTATATAAGAAAAATAAAAAAATGACATCAAGGTTATTTTTATAGTTCAAGTATTTTATTATGTAAAACTAATTCACGTATAAGTTATTTCTGATATAAAAAGAATAATACAATGTTAGGCTACAAATATTATGCCAATATTGTTTTTACAAAACCACCCTAAAATGGTAATTAAAGAGAAACAACTAAACAAATAGCGAGATTGGTCGCAATTTCATGAATATATTGTCACTCTCGTGACACCAAATTCACTCTTAACAAAATAATATAGAGTTACACTATTTTGAGCTTAGCTCTAATCGAAGCTATTATATATATATATATATATATATATATATATATATAAAATGCCTCTACGTTGTTGCAACTTGATTTTAGTCAAACGTTACAATACGGATATCCAATAACGGATGAAAAATAAAATATATATATATATATATATATATATTAAATATAGAAGAATCTCAACTATTTCAATACAAATCTCGGTATAAAAGCACTTAAAAACTTCAATCAAAAAGATCTCAACCAACACTAGCCAATAAGGAAGTGCCAAATAGTGCAAAGCCAATAAAGGATCACTTCCTTATTTTAGTATATAGCCAATCTCTAAACACCAAATGGCCTTCACACAAGGGCTACTACTACTACACACTTTTGGGCATGCCCTATTTTATGCTCACATCACTATCCCATAAACCAAACAAACTAATCTTAACCATTCATTTCCTTTCTACGTGGATGGTTAGATATCATCCCACATTTCACTCAATTATTGGCCCAAAGTCACACCAACCTTTCTCCTACCCCATCACAATTGGCCCAAGTTTTATACTTTTGGGCCCCACAAAAGCCCATTATTGTATTATCCAAAATTATATATTTGGGCTACCGACTTCTTTTAAAAAAAAAGTCCTAATTAGCCACTTGGCACTTTCAAGAACCACTCAAAGCCAAAGAAGAAACGTCTAGCAGTGTACAAGTGAAGGCCAAAAAAAGGAGAAAAAGAAAATCAAGAAAAAAAAAAAGGTAAACAGGAAAACAAACTGTTTCTTGTGTTCCCAAGTCAAAAAGATAGTTTTTTTCTTTTTTCTTTTTTTTGGGTTGGTGTTTTCTTAAATATTGTCTATTTGTGGATAAGTAGTCAAATGATTAGTTTTCTTGATTTCTTATCTTCAAAGTTTTGATCTTTCAGCTTTGTGATTTCTTAAGTTGAGTTTTGTGTATTTGAAGGTCAAAAGGTGTGTTCTTTATTGGATTGGTGGGTGGGGAAGTTGTGTTTTGGGGGTACTTGGTGTGAACTGAAAATACAGTCAAGTTAGTTGAATGAAGTGAATTTCAAATAGGATTTGTTTTTGATGATTTTATTGATAAGGGGTTGGTGAGTTTTAGCTGTAAATTGATTTTTGATCTCTTTCCAGGTATATTTTGCTTCTAATTAACTGTGTGTTTGTAAATAGATGTACATTTATGTGAAGGGTTGAACTGTATGATTAGGAAAAAGGTTTAAAGGAAAGTGAATTAACTTGTTGATCTGATATGTAGGTTTTGTGATTCTTGAATAACACAGCTGAGGTTTAAAGGCGGACTGGGTGAGGACTGAGGAGTTTTAGTGAAATGGGGAGTAATTATCATTTCAAGAACTTTGGTAATGAGCCACCAGGTGAGGGTGGAAGTGGTGGTGGTGGGAAGCAGCCGGGGAACTTTGGATTGCCGCGGCAGCCGTCTATCTATTCATTGACGTTTGATGAGTTTCTTAGCTCAACAGGAGGGAGTGGTAAGGATTTTGGGTCAATGAACATGGATGAGTTGTTAAAGAACATATGGAATGCTGAGGAGAATCAAACAATTGGAGGGCCTGGAATTAATGGGCAAGAGGTTGGTGTTCCAGGTGGTCATTTGCAGAGGCAAGGCTCTTTGACTCTACCTAGGACACTGAGTCATAAGACTGTTGATGAAGTTTGGAGGGATATGTCAAAGGAGCATGGTGGTGGGAAGGATGGAAATAGTGTTGGAGTGCCACCAAATATACCTCAGACTCAGAGACAACAGAATTTAGGGGAGATAACACTTGAGGAATTCCTAGTTAGAGCTGGAGTTGTGAGAGAAGATGCACAGTTTGCTGCAAAATCGAATAATGCTGGAGGAATCTTTGGTGATTTGTCCTATGCTGGGAATAATACAGGGCTTGCATTTGGATATCAACAAGCTAATAGTAGGAACACAGGTTTAATGCCTGGTAGTATCCCTAACAAGAATGGTGAAACTGTTATTCAGTCTGCTAATTTGCCACTGAATGTGAATGGGGTCAGATCCACACAACAACAGCTAAGACCACAGCAACTGCAACAGAACCAACAATCACAGCCACAGCAGCAACCAATTTTCCCAAAGCAGCCTGCTTTGCCCTATGGTGCTCCTATGGCTATCCCAAATAGTGGTCAGTTGAGCAGTCCGGGAATGAGGGCAGGGATGGTTGGTATCCCTGATCCAGCACTCAACTCTAATTTCATTCAAGGCGCTTCTCTAATGGGTGGAGGAATGAATATGGTAGGTTTAGGAGCCAGTGGGGTCACTGTTGCAACAGCATCTCCAGGTGTTTCATCATCAGATGGACTAGGGAAGAGCAATGGAGATACACCTTCTGTATCTCCAGTTCCTTATGTGTTTAATGGTGGTTTAAGAGGCAGGAAATACAGTACTGTGGAGAAGGTCGTTGAAAGGAGGCAGAGGAGAATGATAAAAAATAGAGAGTCAGCTGCTAGATCAAGAGCTCGAAAGCAGGTAATCGCTCGAATCTTACACATAGGCTATGCCTTTCATGTCTGCATGCATTTTGTATTACATGTAACATCATCAATGCATGCATATTACGAAGAATGATGGATCATGTATGAACAAGTCTAAGTAATAAGCTGGGAATCATCGATTGTTATATTCTTTCTTAGACGTAGCTGTGTGCTCTAGTTCACTAGTTGAAGAGAAACGCAGCTACATCTAAGAATCAGGAACTTGTCTGACCTGTTTCTCTAACTACATGCAATATCTTTATGATTTGTGAACTTGATTTACTTTCCAGACCGAAACATAAATCATCTGTCGATTGGTAAAGAGTCCTCACGTTACCAAAAAATTCCTGAAAGAAATGGCACTAGCTTCTCATCAAAGGAGTTTATCTCACATTTTTCAGTCTAAAATTTTCCAGTCAAGTTTAATGGGAAAAGTTTGCTGCTGTTTTGGGGGCTTCATATATGTCTACTTTCTGGTAGCAATACTCTGAGTATTATCTGTCATACAGCCGAGAGACATGAACAGCCAATCTGGCTCATCGGATGTCAAATGTTAATACTAATTTGCATTTATTCCATCAAAGTTAATCTCTATATGACTCTCCAAACCTATTAAAAAAGTTAGTAAAACTCTCCAGATATCCTTAGTGTTAGACTTAAATGTTTTCAGAGGTTTATTAAATACCATGCCTTCGCCTCTGATTTTATGTGGAGCAATATAGCAAAAATACATGTCTGCAGGTGTCAATTTCATTGCCAAAAGCACCAGACAATTTCATAGTCGTGTAGTTCTGGGGTGTCAATTGTCGTTATCTGGAAACATGAGAGTAGAGATCCATAGAACACGAAACAGTAATAGGAGGCTTACTTTTCAACTCAGGATCTCTCTACAATATTTTGAAGGATTGTAAGTTAGAGAGACACTGCGATAGTGCTCAGAGACTTACTTCAAGCTAGGAATGGAAGTACACAGTGGCAGTGTAGAGCCTCCTTGTCTAAAGGGGTCTCAATTTTATTGTATATGTACCATATGTTGAATTCCCTTGGCTTCTTCGTGTGGTTATTTCTTTATATTTTGACTTCCCTTGGCCCTTAATGAAAATCCCTACTCTGCTACTGCACTAGTACATGGTATGTCATAAAGGAAGCAGCAGATGATTTCAATTTTTTCATTTAGTTTTATCTTTTGAATAGCGCAGTTACTTTAAGACTGATAGAAGGCTTTTTCATGTATGTCTAATTCGTTTGTTGTTTGGAAGGGTTGGAAGAATGATAAGCTGTAAAAGATGACATAGATTTGTGTAGAAGGCCTGTAGAACTCAAAGGAAAATAGAAATTAGTTTCATATACTAGTCACTTTATACAGTACGTAATGATTAACATCCTGTCTTTGTTATCCATCCATGGATGTGCATATGAAGCTGAGTGATAGTGCATTGCGATATAATGTGACAAGATTTGAAAGTTCATGCTTCATAGAATAGCTTAGGACCTTGTGTATTTGTCTTCCTATATGTAGCCTAGACCAAAAACTAGCCCATCAAATCCCTTTAATTTCAAAGTATGTGCATGTACTTAACAGTGCCTCGTTTTAATATGTTGTTACACTCGTGTTCAATGATTATCATCTTTTTAAATTTCTCTAGGCCTATACTATGGAGCTAGAAGCAGAAGTCGCAAAACTAAAAGAAGAAAATGATGAACTTCAAAAGAAACAGGTGACCTTTTATTCAATCACATTGCATGTTTTGTCTGTCTCAATGGTTCATCACTAACTAGATTACACTGCTGCAGGAAGAAATGTTAGAAATGCAGAAGAATCAGGTACATAAAGTTCTGGTTCCTCTTTTTCCTTCATGCTTTTATCTTTTCTGCACGATTTTGCTTCCATAGACATAGTTAAATAATTCAGCACACACATGTATAGGAAAATGCACACATTCATCGTGGTACCTGCCTTTATCCTTATGTATGTATAATTGGTAACTATCTCTTAGATCATCCATCCACTCACCATGCCTGCTACTTTAGCCCTATGGGATCGAATAAACACTTCTCAGCATTTTTCCTTGCTGCCTGAAAAACAAAATGCCGTTCTTTGCTACTGAAACTACTCCCTGAATCAACCATCTCAAGTCATTGTTTTAAAGTGGCTAAGAAGGCACCCTTTCTTTTAGCACACTAATTCATCCCTATAACCTGCATTCTAATCTCACTATGTACTTCATCTAGTCAGGCCATCCATGTCATACAAGAATAACAGCTCTTTTCGGTTGATCCTATCCAATTTTTATCCATAGAAGCTCAAAGCTAGTCTACCTTGCTGATCGTGTTGTTTTCTTCTTGAACTAAGCTAGCATAGGCATTTTTGGATCCAAAAACTTATGTAATGCATTTTTGTGACACAGGTTATGGAAATGATGAACCTTCAAAAGGGAGCTAAAAGGCGATGCTTAAGACGGACACAAACTGGTCCATGGTAAAAAAGGGTTTCAGAAATTAGTGGTATTAGCCCATATTTACAGACTTATAGTAGGGTGCCCTGTACAGAAAGGGAATATGTATTCACTGTAGATCAGAAGAGAAGAGTTGTCTTTTTGCTGTAGGTTTCTCATTGTGTTAATTTCTTATTCCCCTTCGATAGCATCATATGCATAGAATAGAGCCAGAATGTAGAAATACCTAGTTGACAGCAGATACACATAAAAATACATAAATTAATGGAGGTACCTCTTGTAATGTGTTCTGTACAAGTGATTTGGAATATTGTTTTGACAGGTTCACTTTTAAGTTATGATGCTTGGATCCTCCAGAAATGACAAAAAAACCGAACAATGTATCTTGAAAGTAATTATCGTAGGAGTCTATATATTTTTAGGAAAAAGAGTGAAACGAATTTCAGTATGCTGTCTAAATGTTTTTCCGAAAGGGTTTACCACACAAACAAAACTTCAAATATCACTGTACTTGCAAATTTTGTAATTTAACACCAATTTTCACCGTATTAGTGTGTAAGTGGCTTAAGTTGAAGATCACTAGTGATCTTCAACAAAAGGCCATTTCTTCGATTTTTCAATTAAGACGAGTTTTGACCCTTCTTCTATATTTTCAATTTTCCATTATAAAATAGGTTATTGGACTGTATCATATGCAAATTTGCATACACATCGAAGAAAAGCGGCTTTGCTTATCAACATCACTCGAGTTGAATACAATCTCATTTTTACAAACTTAAATTAGGTGGTTTCATGTGATCTTGTGATATTAGATACCTCAATGGATGGTTTTTCTTTCAACCCTTTATTCCTCAGACGCTATCAACGTTTCATGTGATCTATAGCTAAAAGGCTTTTCCCATGCAAACGCTGAAGAAAAAACGGTATTTACACAGCAATAATATAAAAAGAGGTCGACCAAACGGTATACATACTATTGCACAGTGAAAGGCGCCATGTGGTTGACATCTTTGAAAGAACGCTCTGTCAAAGTAGAGGTGGATCTGAAAAGGCGCTCTATCAACAGCTTATTTTCGGTCTGGAGAACATCTTTAATGATGTTACAGACTGAAGATTCTAGCAATACAGTTTCAAATACCTCTGTCAGTCGACAGAAGCAGGCCATGGCCATATAAACAATCAGCAAATTGCCAAATTGTCTAAATAATTCTGAAGAAATTTGGGAGTGTAAAAATTAGCTAATTTATTGAATCATCCTTACAAGCAGCACAAGGCATCAACAATCGAAAAGAAAAAGGAGACGGATGAATTAGTGGCTACATCAGCCTCATCAATTTGAAAAGATAGGCAACAAATAGCATCTTAATGTCATCAAGAGCCGTATGTTGCAATGTGAATCTCAGTAGTACATGGTATAGCACGAAAGACGAATCACATGGAATTAAACAACCTAGCACACTCGAGAAATAAAGCTACAATATGTAACAACATTTGGGATATTACCTAGTACGGATAGCCAGGGGTGCAAGAACCGTCTTTCCATGAGATCATCTTCCTATGATCTCTTCCTCTAAATGATCGAGCAACAAGCTCACCAGTCATAGGTTTGCATAAACCAACATCAATCACAGAAGTGCTCCTTCTCTTCTCAGAAGATGAACCCCCATCTTCAACATAAAAGTCAAACAACAATGCAAGACAGCGAACCTGATGAGCTAGGACTAAGTTTTCTTCAGCTGCAGCTATAGCATTTAAGATGTGAACATTGACCTGCAACAGATTAGACAAGCTACTTCAGTATAAGATTGACCATAAACTTTGTTGAAAACTGACATCGACTATCTCAATTAATGAACAAGCCAGCAAATTGTCTGACTCCTTAAAACTACAGTGGGTTAATGAAAAATTTCTGCCAGCAATTAAAGAATAAGCCTAGTTTCCTTTTGAATAAGATAGTAGCCACAGGTTTGCTGCTGAATTACATTTCACTGCAGACCTACCTTACATGGATCAAAAACACTCAATACTTTTAGATCTATTTAAAACATAGAAACCCATTTAACACGGTCCAGCAAATAAAGAATCCATGTAACATAGCTACAGGATGCAAAACCAAACCATTAAGTTTGTTACTGCTAACCTCTGCTTCCATGCTGCGAAGTTCATTGTACCACACAGAACTATCCACCTTGTAATAGCTCTCCGCCTGTTTTGCCTCATATAGGCTCAATGTGAAAAGAGGAGGCCTCAGTGGATACTCCTTGCTGATTTTGATCTGCCATAAGAATTGCCCAAATGTCAACCATGAGGAGGAAATTTAAATTGAATTTTGAGATAGAAACTGAGAAAGGAATGATGTTAGACCTTGGATTCCAATTTCATTTTTCTTTCCTCATTATCCATCTTTCTTGTCAAAACAAGACAATATTCCTGAACCTTGCAGTCCACCCATGATGTATCACTGAACCCAGCAGATCCAGGTGTATTATTACTCTCCTGCTCAATCTGCACAATGTCATCCATTTCACTATCTGATTCCAGAATAAGGTCTGTATCATCTCCGTATTTCTTAAAACTCGGTGACTTCCCCTTTGTAATTGGAGAGCTGGTACTCTTTGAAATGAACGCCAGCTTTGTAGAATGATCAAAATCAGTTCTTTTAATTGGTGTGACATTCGTATCATTTATTGAGGTGGTGGGAACTAAGGATGGAAGCTCCCCATCTTCCCTCGTGCTTTCTACCTCTTCTTTAGAAGAGGCAGACTCTCCATCCACCACAACTTTCGTAGGATGCTGAACTTGTTCCGTTTCTGTGAGAGTCGATGACGGAACCTGACTAGGAGATGAACCAAGAGGGAACCATGCATGCAAACTGCAGCGAGGATCATGAGAAGCCCAAGGAACTCTTCTACCGGCTAGAGCTGGCCAGTTTAGGTTCATTAAAGAGTCAAACTGCTCCCTGTAACTCAGCCAAAAAAAGTTCAAATTTCCAATATGAGTCAAGACCTTGCTTTCTGACCTTAAGGGCGAAAAATAAAAGAGGAATAGGAGTAAAAGACAAGTCTATAGATGAAATTTCAATACTGAAAAACAAGGAATACAAGACATCACACCATTATCCGTGCACAAAAGGACAGTAGAAAATAGAAAGAAGGCAGAGTACGAACTTGCAGAGCAAGTAAAACAATTGCTATATTTAATGAATTCAAACATCTTCAGCAAAATAAAACTGCACGTAAGATCATCTCTGCCAGAAGTCAGTCTCATCTATGAGACTATGACATTTGTCCCTACAGATTCTAAACATACAGTTCAGTGACTCACACTAGAGCCAGCTGAGCCTTTTTCCGAGCACGAACTCTTTGCACAACCGTTTGCACCCGATTTTGTTGCCGATACAGCGACAGACCAGAGATAACAGCAGCGTGCTTTGATGTCTCATCATTTGAAGTCTCAAAACCTCTAAGCGACGGTGACACCTCAGGTAAAAAATCGATGCCTGCCAGATGCTGCGCCCACTTGTATGGTCGTGAGGTTCTCCTTTCATCGAACACAATTGAATGATCAATTAGCTTTGCAGACTGCAGAAAACAAAAGAAGCTGAAAAAATCAGAAAGACTTGAGACAAAGAGGTGAAAGTAAAAGGATTAATAAGTACTCCTATATCTCAAGTTGAAAACCTGGTGTGGAAGCTCAAGGCCCGTGTCATCCGGAAATAAATTGCATAAGATGTCATTATCAGCATTCTCTTGAGAGCCTTCAACTCCAACACACACACTATTCAACTTAATTAAGTACTCAAATTTCAAAGTGACAAGTTTTTTAGATTGTGAATCAGATTTCTCGTCATCATGTATATGAAGTGTGACTTTAAGAGGGTGAGTTTGATAAATTCCAGCCTGCTCCAGACTTTCCTTGCTGGGTATCTTTTTGGGACGCTTTCTTCTCCTTTGTCCATCATCTTCATCATCTATATCATCATCAACTTTCGAGCTCTCTAAGCTGGCAGAGACACCTTTACATGAATGAATTACCATTCAGATAAGAACATATAGAACAGCAAAGGAAGTAAAACAGGTACCTAACTAGGAAAAAAAGGAAAAAAATGATGAGTCCAAACAAGAAATACAGAGAATTGGACTAACCAGTGTCTTTATTTGCTTGCTGGCGGGCAACAGCTTGAGCATCCTTCACACTACCAACAATCTCCAGATCCACATTTTCTCCAAAGGCTTCTTTTTGGGCCATGAGCTGTGAATAAATAACATAGAGAGGCGGAGGAAGCAACTCTGCATATTGCACCTGCTTCAACTTTTTTGTGTGGAGTACTCCAAGCTGGTGCTGCACCGGCAAGGATGCTTTCTTGAGTGATTTTAGGTGCGATGGGAGACTTGACAAGAACTTCTTCCTGTTTGCAATGGTCTCCTGTAGAGCCTTCTTTTTCTGTTCCAGTTTCTCACGAAGCTTGCATAATTCTTTGCGCTGACACAGCAAATAAGTAAATTCAACACAAAGTTACAGTCAGACTTATCACACCTAAAAGGAGGAGCTTCAGCCACTCCTCCAATGACCATATAAGAGGTGGCCGTTATACTAAAAGCAACATACAGCTGATACATATTGTCTAATACAAGTTCTAAATAGAGAAGCATAGAATTTGACCTCAACTTTAGCCAATACTAAATGGTACCAAGATCTTTTTCCAGCTCATGAAATAACATTTTGCAACATCTACATTATAAGAAGATTATATAAGTGCAATATGTGCAGAATCCACTGAAAGCACCACTATAAGGGAAGTCAAGGTGGGTATATTTTCAGAATATCTCTATTTCCCATCGACGTACAAACCTCCGTGTGACCTCAAACTTAGCGACATAAAAGAGTCAAGAGACGCATAAAATTTGACCTCAACATTAGCCAATACTAAAATACCCAAGATTTTTTCGAGCTCATGCAGTAACATGTTACAACCTCTACACATACATATATTTTAAAAAAAAAGAACAGATAAGTACAATATGTGCAGAATCCACAGTCAAAAGCATCACTAAAGGGTAGCCAAACTGGGTATAGTTTCAGAGTATTTTTATTGATCGTAACAACATTGGGTATGAAACTTTCTTCACAACATCTACTTCTGGAACCAGTTTAGTAATTGAAATAAAGAAGATGATTATAATATTACCTTTTCCAAAAAAAAAAAAAAGAAAAAAAAAGAAAGATGACAGTACATAAAGACATAAGAGTTTAAGAAGTAAGATAAGAATTTGATAACCAAGCAACATGAAACACCTAAGAACTCCGTTTAGCACAACATGCTGAGAAACAACACTAGTAAACAATTACTAATGTGGAAATAGAAAGGAGTGCTCGCCAATTACTAATCCGGAAATAGAAAGAAGTGCTCGCCAATTGCATTAAACTAGTTTACCTGGAATAGCTCAAAATTCAACCGCTTTAGCATCAAATTATGTGAGTTATCATTTGACAGAACAGTGTTTTTTATCTCCAAGGGTGCATCTCTAAAGAATTCTTCCTCGGGAACAAGTTCAATATCAGGATATTTTGACCTGAAATCTTTGCAGGCCTTTATAGCTTTCACATAATGACTTTTTTCATACATCAAGTTGTGGAGCTGCAGCGTTGTGAAGTCCACAGGAGCTTTTGCACGTTCAGTTTCCCCCTTCACACGATCCTCTTCGAGCAATATTGATCTATTTGCCTATGGGATGTTTAAGGTAGTGTGAAAAAGTCAGTCGAACATATTATAGATTTCCAGGCACAAATTAGTTCCGCGCATAGATTTAATGGCACAATTATTTTGCTATTCCGCAATCCTAACGTTGGTTTATTGAAACAACTTAATAATGGTTAGATGAAATAAGAGAGCCCAAAACGTTCCACAAATTTCAAGGATTAGTACCTTACTCAAAGTGTGGAGCTCAAAAAATCAAATAAAAATATATGAATCTAAACTTTACATGGAATATGTCCAGCCTAACAATAATAACTGCAACCCTAAGGACATTATATGCGCAATTTGCAGTGAAGCATGTTCAAGTTTGAGAAGTAAAGCAATCAAGCAACAATATCATTCAATTAGAATTCGAGTTTAAACACAAGAGGATACAACCGACTCTCCAATATTAAGGCTACAGCCTAACAACTAGACCTAATCTTCGAGAAACAAATTGTTGGAATTCCTAAAGTAATAACACTCTCACAGGTCCATATATCTTCGTGTTGAGCAACGCTGATTACAATATCGGGTAACCCTGTCATATATTTAATCCTGCCCAGATATGTTTGCAAGCGAGATAATTGTCTTTTCAAAAAAGCTGCATCTCTTTCAAGAGACGGTTGAGTCTCCCTGTTTTTTGATCTATTCTCATGTCCCTGGACTTATAAAACTTGTTTTTATAGAGGGACAATTCGTCAACATACTGCCGAGCCATTTTTCATTAACATAATGACACCGGGCCCTTATTGCAGCCCACTCTACAGAATCAGCTGCTTATATTATTGTGATATAAGGCGCCATTTAAAGATTCCATTTCCTAGTACCATGACCAAAATGAAATAAATTGTTATGTCATAACATAGCTGTACCTAGACACAGTTTCATCCTATGGCTGAGTCTACAGGGGAAGCTAAAAATTAAAAATTTATTCTTGAGATGGGGACTCGTGTATATCCTGTTTGCATCTTCTGCAGCACTTCAGTCGAGACTGGAAGTCACCAATTTTCAAGTGTCAGTTTACTAAAGATATATAGAGTGACATACTCAAATGGCAGAAAAGGATCAGGGCAATACTGGAGTTGGAACTTGAATGGAGTTGGATGCAACAAAATTTCAGAGGCGAAGATCCAAGGAAGATGATACTTAAAAGTAGTCTAACTATGGTGGTTTATAGTATATAGCCAGAAAGAAACAGACAGATTTTGCAAATCACATCCATGCACAAGGAGAAACTAGTACACTAGATGAAGCTCTCTCTGAACACAAGAACTAGGAATAGTAGGATGTTGTTTAGATATATAGAATCACTAAATGAGCAGTTAACTATATTTGCCATTTAGTTTGGTTTCTAGCAGATGAGATGAGAAAGGATTGAATTGGTTAATTCATATTTCATCCTAGCTTTGTAAAGAGTTCACTTGGTAGTTGGAAATTAATAAAATGTTCCTTTACTTGCCAAAAAGAGAAAGGAATAAACGGAAGCACATGTACACAGTTCTTTTTGTTTGTTATGTACACGTAGATCAGAACTACTCAATAAATAAAATTGAGTTGAGATTACCAACCAGAGTGATCAAAGATATACAATACTAACAGGTGTTTTGCAGGATGAAAATAGAATATAACGGAGAAAGGTCGCAGTTTCCTAAATCCGGCCAATTAACTACGCATAGACTCCCTCCATGATTGTACCCAATGAACTAGTGCCAGGGCAGCTGTACCTAAAAAGCACAGGTCTCCGGTAAATCTACCTACAAAGGTTTAGAGCAACTCTCACTGAGTATTGTAGCTGAGTCCGTTGAATTACATCAACCAACCTTCATAAGGATGATACATATATAAAAATTGAGTCTAGAGTACTAACAGTACATACTTAAACTTAAACTCATCTTCGTTTGACTGGTCTAATCACTTCGTTAACAACAAAATGCTACCTTTACTTCAAAATCGGATTGACGAGCGGATTATTTAATTGGAAACTGGACTCATAGAACTTTCAAAAAAGAACAATTGGAGATGCAATGAAATATTAACCTGACGGAGAGAGACGAAGTTGATGAAAATCTGAGTGACAAGTTCGCGAATTTCAGATTTCGGCGTGCTTTCTTTCTTCATAGAAAGCATTTTCGAGACGATTTCCTCTACTGAAGCTTTGCTTTGCTGCAGAACCTCGTGCGGCGACCTTTCCGGCTTGTGCTCCGGCAGTATCTCGCCGGGTTCCCCCATGGTTACGTCCATTTTCATCTTTACTCAGTCGCTGCCTACAGGTTTAAGTGGTACATTAAGCTTCTGGATGTGTACGTTACTAGGGTTTGATCCGTTTACGCTCCCTTCGGTCTTCCCTTCTTATTGCTGCTTCTTTTTTCTCCTTTTTTAAGCATTAATTTCCTTAATTTAAAAGGAAAAAAAATTAGGCAAAAGATTTTTTTAAAAAGAGATATGTTTTTGTTTCAAGATGTTCTTGTATTACTCAAAAATTATTTTCTATGTGATACATTGTTTACTTATTTAAAAAATATTAAACAATTTTAGCAAATTCCTTCCTTTCATATTTTATTTTTTAATTAATCAAAATTCTTTGACTTTGAAGAAGTTGGGGAATTTATGGTCCGTCGTGATTTTCGACGAGCCAATAAAGTAGTAAGCGTTCTGTTCAAATTAGGTTTCAAGCTAACAATGATCGATCAATCGCTTATCCTAATAACTCCTTCAGATGATGTAATAGATCAACTCAAGACATATCAAAATGGAGAATTATCTAGTAAACCAGTACTGTGTAATAAATTAGCATGTTTTGATAATCTATTTGTAATTACTAATACTAAAAGTGATAATATATTGTCTAATGTTTAATAATATATAAAAATATCCCTTTTTTATCCAATAATAATAATAATAATAATAGTTTGACTTCAAAATTGTAATATTACTTTTAATGTGATGATTTACCGTTAGACACAATTATATTTTCAAAACACTTCCTTTTTTTCTTCATTTGTTTAATTGTATAAAACATACTTAATACCCTTAAAATGAGATATATGAAACAAATCATCACCCTATAATAAAAGAGAAATCTATGTAGCATTTAAAATTCAATAGGAAAACAAATTTTCTTCAACTACTTATTGTTGTCCATTCTTTTAATATTTGTGGCTCTCGAGAGTTTTTTTAAAGGAATGATTGGTCAAAGTTACGTGATAGTCTACAAATATTATTGCCTACCCAACACAGTCATACACAGTCAAAATTTACTAAACGCGATGATCACAATGAGATGAATAAAATTATAACACGATTAGAGATGTTAAAGTTGACTCTCTAGCCTATACGTGTGAGCAAAAAAATCTCAATTGAACCATCATAATCAGTGAACAAAGTATAAACTTAATTGTTCAACTATATAAAATACTGACCGCACAAACAACAAAGCTATTAAAGTGAGGGCAGGAAATAACGGATGTTGCAAAATATTTTACAAAAAATTTAACCAACCAAACAAGAGAAATTTAGGGGGAAAAAAATATATTTTCCTCCGGTACCAAACATACCCAAATAAGTGTATATCTGAAAGCACCTTCACAACACCATTCACGCTTAGCATTCGACTAAACTAAAAAAGGCATCCAACTGATCATGGACAGACATTGTTCCAAATCAACTACTCAGCAAATAAGCAAACATTAATTAGCATGCAACAGAAACTGCTTACACACTAGTTTCAACACTAATACCACACTAATAACACCTGTTGCATGGCGTAGACTCTTCATTCAGTGACCAGGCCCCAGAAGAGATAGAAGAAAGGTCCGATAATCACCAGAAGTCTCCGAATGAACAGCATCATTAAGAGATTTCTTATACTTTTTCTGGTACTCTGCTTTAATATACTGCATATCAATCTCAGTTCGCGTGACTATTATCCTTATGAGAGTTGTATCATTCGTCCCCAAGCCCTTCATTGCCTTGTGTAACTCCTGAATCCATTTAACATATGTAAGGAGCAGTACAGCCACAGAGTTTATACAATTTATTCATGTAAGAATTAGCATAAGAGGATGGCTTACTAAATCTAAAGACAAAAATGATTACACAGATTATAGCAAAGTACTTGAGATTATTCTGAAGCCCCCAATGAAGGATGCTATAGTAAAAACATGAAAATCTTTAGAATCCCATTCCATGTCAAACTTGAGATATAGAGACAACAAGAATAAGAAGAATTTATTACTGCCTTGGATCCTTAAGGAAGTCATTTTCCACTAATTAGAGGAAAATGTGATCCTTACCAAAATGTTCTCTCAAATATGAGCAACGAAACATGAGAAAAATGGAAAACAATACGTGGATAATGTTTTCCTTCATACCAAACACACTAGATACAAATGCCAAATACATATATAGACCAATTTAATAGATAAGTGTTATAAGTCTGACTTTAAAGTTAAGTTGGTTCATCTAAGTCAAGGAAGGTAAAGAGAAAATAACAGTAGTAAACAACACCCATATTACCAACCACAAACTCAACCCTCGCATTAGAATAAAGAATGAAAAAGGGGTCAATATCATTTAAGAAAAAGAAAGAGCTAGTCAGAAACATGAGTTCAAGAATATATTAATATTATAGGCAAAATGGTCATCATGATTATGACTTGATAAGAATTTAAACAAATGTAACTTGTACCTTTGCAAAGTATATTGCTGGATTCTCAGCACATTGCAAAATAGTCAAGAGAGCAAACTCGAAGAGTCCAGAGGTTTCACTTTTTACAGCCTGTAACAATTGCAATACACTGGTTAACTACAATTGGAAATTTGAATAAGTTTCCCAAATGAAGTCAGCTTACCTTTTTTAACTTCCTGGAATACATGCTGTGATAAGCAGAACTAACAGCAGCCAAATGTGCCCTACTTCTTTCAGAGAAAATTCGTATAAAAGTCTTCTCATCAGTTCCCAGTTTCTTCTCCCCAGCTTTGTAAAGAGCTTTAGCATCATGATCAACCGAAGCTCTGTCAACTTCTGGGCCTTCATAGCGCATTGTGCTTACATATGCTAGAAGCAACTGTAGTGATAAAGAGACAATAATATGTCTATCTTTCATTCATAAGATTCAAGCAATACGTGTAATTAGCTGTATAAATTTTAGAGATCAAACAAGCTAGACTCCCATTTGGATAAAGCAAGACTCAAACCATACTAGACTCATTTAGGGCCAGACAAATGCAACTCAGTTCCATTCAAAGGACGCATAAGTGCCCAGTGCACTAAGGGTAAATGATATAAATACAAAACTTATTTGAGAGTACTTCACTTTCCCCTCATCTTTCTCAAAGACGATAACTTCACAAATAAAGTTCCACAAACTACTATTACCCATTTACTTACTTTTAGGCAAGGTTATGGTTAGGTAATCCAGAGCTGTTTTATGTTCTCTTCTTTCATGTATTTCTAGTCATCATTTAAAAGTGACTAAAGAACTCAAGAGGAAAAAAGGATTATTTCATACAAATGCAAAGGGTGACTACCTTTTTGTGATCACCAGATGCGTGAAGCTCAATATCATGCTCAAGGTAGATACCATTCATGGAATGGTAAAGTTGTTTGAAATGTACTATTTGAGAAGGAGTCCGTGAACATATCACTTCAGTGGCAGCTCTGAGATCAACGGCGTCAGCACTCAAAGCTTTCCTTGCTAGGATAGCATCCCTTCCTGCTGGATCATACATCCAAAGCAAGATTGCTTTCTGGAACCATTCAAAATGATTAAAAAAAAGATGAAGAAAGAGGCTTGAAAGAGAAAAGTCAAAAGGAGGAATTGCAAATTTTGCCACATGCAGTTTCATTTGTCTTTGATGTTCCTTCTGCCCTAAATTTTTAAATCTTTTATTTGAATGCAATAAGCTTCAGGCTTCTATAATTCTTGTTTATTGCAAATTATAGACTTAGCAAAGTTATCCCAGAAATTTCTACCCTCCATCAATACCTCAAGTTTACCGCTAAGCTCTTTGACCAAGCGTTTGTTTAGATCTTCAGAATACATAGTTCTGTATTCCTGTTGAATAAGAGCACGCTGAGTAGCATCACGATGGGAAAGGATGTTAATGACTGCTGCTTTATCACATCCAAATCCTGCAAAACACAAATCAAGTAATTCACCAGAAGGCAAGCTGAACAGAAACACACTATAACTTAATGAATATTACAGCTTTTGAATTCACCTTCAGATCTTCAACTACTGTATGCACTCAGACGAAATTACGTCAGAGATAACTTGACTTTGCAATTATTTTCTACTTTAAAGTACATACATTATAACCCCTGAAACTAAACTAAAATGGGATGATGACATTTATTTGTTACCCTGATTGCACTTAAAGTTGAAAGTAGTATAATGTCCTCTAAGAATAGTTTACTAGGAATTCTGGAAGCAAAATGTAATCTTTGTGTCTTGACTGATAAGTTGTTTGGTTAAACGTACTACATGTGATACAGAAACTATAGAGCCTGCATGAATAGAGAAACAAACTGTGAAGGTTAATTATTATTTCAAGGATAAACTACTCTAATGCCTTGGAAGACACCATGTAAACATTCTGCCAAGCGAAAAAATTGCAATTTCAATCTGATATATTGATAATCATGGTGTCCAGGCCAGCTCTCGCGTAACTCTGTCCATCAAGGTTGGGACATGACAGATGGGAATAATCACCTAGTGTTCCTATCTCGAGATTTCAAACCTTAGACGTCATGATTATCGACCCACTTTATTAACCACTAGGCCACACTCTTGGGCGTTCAATTTCAATCTTATGTTGTTCTAAATTTCATCGACTCCATCATCCTCTTTGTTTACCTAGGGTTATACCTTTATAATTCTACAAAGCATATACACAAATCTGTTTGATAATAAACGCTTCTCCTAACTATTTTACAAGTTTCTTTTTTTTTAAAAAAAAAATACATGCTAGAACTACACATGTGATGTGCTTTCTCCACTGGCACAACAAAAACAAGCTATTAGCCAGCCGGCCTTCTGAATTTTCCTTTTTACCATGCTTGAAGCTTAATTCAATGAAACAGCAACTCATCCTCAACAAAATTTAGCCACAAAAAAAAAACGAAAGGTATCCACAGAACAATACGAATTACAGTACAAAAGAGAAATCAAAATGAAGCGGAATAGTAGTAAACCCTAGAAGGAAGAGATCGAAATTTAACCTTTGAAAGCTTTGTAAAGGTGCATGGCGTCATCACGAGGCGTAGTTATAACTGGAGGAATACTCAGAGTAGCCATTTTCTCTCTTCTCTGTTTGCCCCTTCTTTTTTTTTCTCCGTTGAATAAAAAATGGAAAAAAATGAAATACACACGGTTTCGTCAACTACTCCCAACAATTTTTTTTTTTCCTAAAAAGGTGTCACTTTGAGTCCACGTAATAATCCCAACCAACTTTACTCTAAACTTTTTTTATTTCTTTACACGTCAAATATAAATTTGATTTATTTATTAATCTATCAAAATTATAAATAGTATTCTCCATTTTAAAAAAAAAATAGTTCTACTTTCTTTAATCTGTTTTAAAAAGAAGAATTATTTCTTTTTTGCAGCACATTTATTTTAATTTTTCACGTGACATGTTTAAGACCATAAGATTAAAAGACATTTTGGTACATTTGACAGAACTTTAATTTAGAACCACAAAATTAAAAAAAAAATTCTTGAATTTCGTTTCAAATCAAACTAGATTATCTTTTTTGAAACGGAAAGAATAATATTTTCCAGAATAACTTATTTTGGAAGGAAGAAAAATATAGTCACAATTAAATAAATGATATGATTTATTGAAATGTCTCATAATATGAAACCTAACTATCTAAGTAATGATATGCAATCTTTATTTTTAAGAATTTGTCAACAAAAAATAATACTGGAAAATAATTAAAGATACGATCTTTAATACTCAAAATTTTGGCATGTAAATATAAAAAGAAAAAAAGCTGGACTACTTAACAAACAGAGGTGGAAATTTTATAATTCTTTTTTTTTTTTGTAATATTGAGTGCCTTCCAAATTTACAATTGCACATATACTTTTTATAGGAAATTTTGTGCAGAATAGCAAACATTTGAACAATATTATTTTGTTATGGCTACTACTTTGGAAATTTATGATTTGCAGTTATAGTTTCTCTAATTCGTTTAATGTGTATAATTTATATTTTTTTGTATAATTCATCTGTATACATTATAATTTTGTATAATTCGATTCGTAATTGTAAAAATTCAGAACTTATACATACTTGCCCTAGCTACTTGTATACAGTTTATAAAAAATATCACAATAAATTACCTTGTTTGTATATTTGCAAGAGAAATATACAAATGGAGCTTTGAAAAATTTTGAAATATACAAACACAAGATTTGTAAATACTTACCCTACTTATATGTTCGCAAACGAAATATATACAAACGGACAAGCGAAATATATTAACTGCCCGAAATATACATATCACAGCCTTCATAGCTAACAAAAACTATAGTTACAGAGTGCAATTATCAAAACTACAGTTATAGAGGCTTATTATGTCTATTATATATGCTGAAATTTTCTCTTTTTTTAACACAAAAAAAAATTGGAACCTTTTATTCTAAGTGCTATACAATATGAAATTGGCTCAACCTATAACAAACTTTATTCTCTTTCATGTATATGGATATTATATATAGTGTATATCTAACCAAATTTATTCTCTCTCATGTATATGGATATTATATATAGTATTATATATCTAACCTATATGCAGATTCCTTGATTATTGGGGAATTTATACGATATGATCTGCTAATTTCACTTATTCGAATCTGGCATCTTAGTGGCCCAATACAAGAGATCCTTTAGCCCAGAATACACAACGACCCTTTTATCATCATTTTCAGACTAGATAAAAAGGTTGCTCTTCTTATTTGATGAAATTAAGGTCAAATATTGTGAAAACCAACTTATGATTGTTTCAAATTGGCAAAACATTTAAAAGAAATGTTGTATATAAATACACAGGCCTTATACTTTAATGGTGTGTTTTAAAATTGTGTGGTCCTAGGTCTAAAGCGAATAATATTACTAATGGATTGGGTCGTTATCGATGATATTAGAAACATTCGTATGTCAACTTTATTAACGGAAAGGACTTAAAATAACCTTAAGCTTGAAGTATTGGAAATGGTATAAAATTACCCTTCATCCACCTATTGGCTCCAAAACATCATTTCCACCCATTTATTGGGTCCAAAATACCTCTGTCATCCACCTTTTGATTCAAAATTGACCACTTTTTTCACGGTTATATTTAAATTATTTAAATTTTTTTTAATACATGGCGCTCAACTATTTGTTATAATTTAACTTATTAGTATAATTTATAAAACAACAGAAAAGCTACTACCAATTGAGTGTTTTTAAAAATTTGAGGTGAAAATATCTATAGTAGTAAATTATCATACATTCAAATGTCTAAATAAAAATTACTGATAAACTTAAAGTCTGACTATGTTCATCTTAATTATTCTTACATCTCAATTATGTGATGTTACTTCATAGGTAACTTTTTTTTTTCAAAATAATATATTAAAGGTTTTAAAACAAATCATAAATATTTATAAAATAATATTTTTAAAAAGTGCATGAATTAATTCGGGATATATTACTTATTTACCATTAATCATAAATTTCTAATTCAATCTTGAAAGAGAATCGTATTGAAAGTCTCCTCCTAAATAAACAACTCAACCTAAATTTAATTGGGCTTAAATTTGGACTCGAATAATTTTGGATGTTATTTTCAGGAATCTATAATTTCATCGTGTTTTAGTAGTGTTTATAGTGATTTTGATATTATGATTGGATTATTAATTGGGTGGGGTTTAGTTAGTAATGAGTGGATAGTGAGTTGGTTTATAAATTATATTAATAAATTAAATTATAACCAATCATTGAACGCCAAGTATTTTAAAAAATATTTAAAGAGTTTAATTTTAAAACAATTAAATAGGTGGTCAATTTTAAACAAAAAGGTGGATGACAAGGGTATTTTGGAGCCAATAAGTGGATGAGAATGACATTTTGAAGACAATATGTGAATGAAGGGTAATTTGTACCATTTTCAATATTTTAAGAATATTTTAGACCCTTTTCCGCTTTATCAATGTGGGCCAAAGTTCAACTACTTTTAGGTAATCATAATAAAACTGTGCAAATCTGTAGAAATTTTTCATATGGTGGGGGTGTGGAACAAACTTCAGTGAGGATTAAGTCCATAAAGAAGATATATATAACACCCCAATTTAAATAAGAAGTCTCACATAGATAAAAAATAAAAAATAATTTATTGAATATATTAAATAAATTTTACAATCTAATAACATGTTTTAAAGTCGTACAAATATAACTTTAAAATGGATAAAATGATATCAACGGGCTTCTTTACTCATTTATCATCATCTTAGTTCCAACGTATACACTAAGCAACTAAGTAATAACCAACAAAGTAAATATCGCAATAATGACATTACATTACATATTGAGAAGAGGGAAAAAATTCAACTTTCTTTATGTAAAATGATGATACTCATAAACTTTACATGTTTTTAAATTATGTTAATTCAAAAGGACTCGTTGTTCGAGAGAATACTATTGTTGGTCATATTAGAAAGAAAACCATACCCAATTTTTTTTTAAAAAAATATGGTCTAACAAAGATTGTAATAACGTAGTAAATATTACTTCATATTTAACCAAAGGTTGAATTCTGCTGAATATGAAATTGTTTTTATTAAGTAACACTTGACCTTCTATTGTAAGACTTTCAAATCTAAATTCAATAAGATTTTAACATAAATATCAAATTCGAACAAAAGAAAAAAAGAAGATGAAAAATAGAATCACTTTAAGCGTAAATCCAAATATAATGAACTAATTTGAGCTTTTTCTCTATTGTTTTCGAGGTCAAGAATGTCAAATCAGTTACACAAAATTTCAAACTAATTATGGCACCATCTAAATTGGGATTTTTATTATTATTTTTTTTGTGGTTCAAATAGACCAGATTTAATTTGTTCCCTTGACTTGATTTTCCTATTTGTGCCGTACCTAAAATATTTAAAATGACATCCTATAATTTATTTTTTTATAATAAGCTTGCATGCAAAAGTAAATAATTGTGCAATTGGTTAATTTATGCTGTCTCTTTCACGCATTGTCTTTAATTAGGTGCTAGCGTGCTACCTTAAACTTAATCAATTGATCACATTAATTTTTTATTTGTCATGTAAATATTTTTCTCCGTACATTGATTAAAATAAAATTACAAATTAAAGATTAATTTAATTAAATTATCCTCATTTATTCTCTTTTTCACCATATAAGAGTTTCTATTTACGTTTATTAAGGATAGAGATGAAAAGAAAAAAATGTAAGTACTTAATTTTATCTTGATCTTGTATAATAACAATTATTTTAGATCATAAATTTTTAATAAAAATGACAAGTAAAATAAATCGCAAATTAATAATTCGATTCATCCAGATAAATTAAAGAAGTTATATGCTAATAAAGAAGCAATTCAGAAGGTGGCAAATGTCAAATTCTCGTAATAACGAAGGTTGATGAGTTCAATCAAATAAATCAATAAGTATGAAATTACAACAATTAAAAAAAAAACTATTACTATATCGATAAAGACAACCTAATATTTTAGGAACTTGATATCTTAATCAGTTGACTATCTAAATTTATATCTTGTTATCGGGGTATGATTTGCCATAATATAACCTCATTACCCCTTCCCTCCCCCCCTCCCAATTTTGAAAAGAGAAAAAAAAACTCAATATTTTATACTAGCATATTCAGGATTTGAAGTTTTTTAATTTTATTGAAGTACAATAAATTATCATTATTTAATTATCAATATAATAAAAAATATTTTTAAAATATTATTTAAATTTCATATCATTTATCTCTCGGAAAGAAAATTACGATAAATAAAAATTTAAAAAAATATATAAATTAGGATAAAAATTATTAAACTTTATCAATCATTATTTCTCATATTAGCTCTGCTCAACACATATTTTTAAGAGGTTACCATTTCTATTTATTTCAATTGATTTATTTTGAATTTAACACGAATCAAAAATATGTAAAATGTATAAATATCTTTTAATCAATATAATCTTAAACATATTAACAAAAATCTAAAATTTTAAAAGTATCAAAAATAAATAAAATTATTATCATGTTCAAATGAAAATATTTTTTAATTGTCGGTTCTAAAAAGAGAACATTATTGCTCATAAAATTTTATTTTGTGTGAGGCACACATATTATCGATTTTGTGAGGCCTCTTTTTTGCAATATACGGGAACCATAATTTCATTTACTTTTTTCTCTCTCTGTCAATTCAAATCTTTTCTTTTTACTTCCTTACTTGCTTTTTTTTTTTTGGCTTGTTAACTCTTATAGTAATTTTATTTTATTAATAAATTTTATATATATATATATATATATATATATATATATATATACATATTTTTAAGGAAAAATTAATGTAATATGTCAGAAAAATTTAATTTAATTTTTTTAAGAAATCGAAGAAATTGAATGATGTGAAATTTTAAAAAAATAGAATTCTCATCAACAAAGTAAATATTCACGTAATTAACTAATTAATCTACTAAAATTCAATCAGCATTATTTATTATAAAATATGCAATTTATTTAAATTATTTAAATTTTAATCATTAATTTATTTTATGAAATTTCAGCTTTAATCACTCAATTCTTAATTATTCAATATATTTTTATTTTATTTATTGTATAACCACTTGATGTATTTAAATGTTTAATGTTATTAATTATGTTATAATGACATCAAACACTCAATTATCTTTTCTTTTTTGTAATTATCAAATTCTTTACTTCTATAGCATGTATTGAATAATTATTGCCAATATTAGTTTTGTGTTTTTCATTCAAAATTTTATTTTTAATTATTTTTATGTTTAGTGTCTTAAAATGTAAAAGGAAACTGATATAAATTCATTTTTTGTTGGGTTACAAGAATTTAATTTATAGAAAAAGAAAGTTAATCAAATAAATTTGTGAAAATACAAAATAATAATAATATGAATATATTTTTCTACACAAAGAGGTAGCACTATTAAAAAGAGCTCTAGAAATAGAGGTTAAAATAGGTGCAAAAGATAAAATAGAAAATAACTTTTTGCAAAGAAAAAAAATGCAAATGAAGAAAGGACTAAAGATTGAGAAATAGAAGTGTGTGTGAGAGAAAGTGTGATAATTAAAAAAAAAACCACAAAACACTTATCAAAAAAAAATAATCCCTTCATACAACTATTATTGATCGTACCTCAAATATCATAAAATTTCTTATTATCGCTCGCATTCCTCTTTGAATTGAAACTGTACGTTGCTGGACCCATTAGTTGGTAGATGAGAGTCGGTTCCAACTGCCAAAACGCTTTCATTTTAATTTATTTGTCATATTAATTAAAAATATTTTGAGTCTAAAATTAAAAAATTATGATAAATTAAACTAAATCAAATAAATTATAAAACAAAATGTTTGCTGCAAATATGACTTGTATATATATATATATATATATTTATTAATATAGATTATGATGTACTGGTGGGAGTGTTTCACCCTTAACCAGAGATCTCGACTTCGAGCTCTGGGTATGGAAAAAATTCTGTTGAGAGCGTCACCTCCAAATGATTCCTACAATGTGCAATTCAAATTTAATCAAAACTTTAATAAAGACTCTAAAACACCGATTGAAAAAAAATAATACATATATACATACATACATTTTGGGGCCATTTTCATGCACGTCCCCTTTTTGACCGGCTTGAAACCAGGCTGTCCAGCTAATTCTATTAATTAGGTAACCTCTGCTCACGAGGCCTGCAATATTTATTTCTTTCGACAACTACAAGTCAATATCCGATTTTATTTTATTTTTTAATTTTTATCTATCGCTTAATATTTATATTAAAGTTCAATTAATTTAGAATTACGTTGAATATGACTCTAGGTGAAGTGTTCTCTAATTAAAAGATTTTATTGCATTCATGACTTTAACTTGAAATATTTAATTAAAGGAAAAACAGTCTCATTCACTGCATCAGTGTCTTTTAATAATCAATAACCAATCAATGAATGTTATTTTAAATTATTTATTTTATTTAAAATAGTAATAAATTGAATTTAAATTAGTTTAGTTTGACAGAGGATTGTTATCTGTGTATGAATGTGGATAACGTAACGTATTATAGAAGTTTTTGAGGACAATCTTGATTCAAAGTAATTAAAAAGATTTTTCTGTTTGGCCTGCAATCTGATCCCGCAATTCTTGTTGACCTAACAATTTTGCCACTAAGGGTGAGTTTGGTAGGGTCAATAATTCAAGAAAATGGAGAAATTGATGTGGATGTTATATATGTTCACATTCGATGTTTTGTATGATATAGGAATGTGCCTTCGAGTCTTAGAGGGTAAATTTTACAAAGGAATGGTTGAATCAAGTATGTTGTGTCTGGTGTAGTGTTAGTTTGGTTAAAAATTCGTACTTTTAAGACGATGAAAGTAGCGCAAATGAGGATATTGAGATGATGCTTAGGCATACAATAAGAGATATGATTAGGAATAAATATATTTAGGATAAGGTGGAATCGAATCTATATGCGGTGGACAAAATAAGAGAGATTAGTTTGAGATGGCTTGAACATGTGAAGAGAAAATACATACATGCCCTAGTAAAAAGGAGTAAGTGGTAGAGATAGGGCACCGAATAAGTATTGAAACAAGGTCATGATTAGACAAGATTTGACATACTTGTAGTTTACTGGAGGGCACATGAGCCTAGATTGGAAGACATGAAGGTCGACAATTTAGGATATAATGCTAGTAATTAATAATCGAGTGTTGTCTTAATTCCTTATCAATGTTGTTTTTATTACTCTCCTATTGTTTATATACTTCAATCTTAACATTACCTATTATCTATCTGTTTCCTGTTTCCGTCAATATTACATTATATTTATTATTGCTATAGTTCTTTTCTCTATAATTGTTCTCAGTACAATTTTTTTATCAGCGTATGATTTTCTGTATACACCATCATCCTAAAGCATCATTTATAAAATTACCCTAATATGTTATTACTATCATATAAAATTAATTTATTTTTCAATATGGGTAGGTGGAATATACCAGAAGTATTTGTGTTTTATACAAACAGCATTTTAACTTTGAAGAAGAATTAGAAACATTAATAAAATAATTGCATAGGAAATCCAAGGGAAAGGGACAGGAAATGGCAGCAATAAATGTGGGGTTTTGTCATTCTTATACTCTTTGTGGCTGTGAATTGAACCTAACGTAAAATATAACCAATTTCTGACTTAAAATCATTTATTGATATTTGGTGCTACACTAGACAAGAGGGGTCATTCCTCCATGCCTCTAAAATTTGACTCACCAAAACCAAATAATGCTGAGAATCACAGGTGAACCACTAGTGAAACATAAATCATATAAGGCGAACTCTATTTATCAGTTGAATCTTTCTACTTATCACTTGACTAGTTAAATCGCTAAATATTTCTTTTTATTACGAGTAGGAGTATTTAACTGAAGTGACTGTTTTTTCTTTCAAAAAATTACTAAAATTTGCATGAATTAAGCATACACATTCATTACATATATACTAATACAAAGTTATAAATTTTCTCATGTCAATTTCACGAATTTTTATATATTTTTAAAAACATTAATTAAAATTTATATGATTTAAATTTTTTTAAAAGAAAATTAGCTGGTGATCCGGGCTGTTTCCCTCTCGACGATGAAGCTTATCCCCCATCGTCTCACTAGCCGACCTTGACACCTGTTATTTTGAGGTCATATCTAGTATTCAGAGTTTGCCTTGATTTGGTACCGCTCTCGCGGCCCACACCGAAACAGTGCTTTACCGCTAGATGTCCAGTCAACTGCTGCGCCTCAACGCATTTCGGGGAGAACCAGCTAGCTCTGGGTTCAAGTGGCATTTCACCCCTAACCACATCAACATCAGTCGGTTTGGACCTCCACTTAATTTCACCCAAGCTTCATCATGGTCATGGATAGATCACCCAGGTTTGAGACATAACAACTGATTTAATTGAAGAAACTTCTAGCTCTACTTCAAAACAATGGACCATAAATTAAGTAGTTAAATTTTCAATTCTTTGCTATATGGAGCTCATGCATTAACTCTTTGGTAATATTTATTTGTTTACATTGAACTTTAAATATTTTATTTTAATTAATAGATATTTATATTAAGTCGTTAAAAAATAATTTAAAAAACAAATAATTAATAAGAAACATAATCCCCACCCCACATTTTTTTTTAATTTTATGAAAAAACAACAGCATCGATGTTCTCCGAGCCTACGTACTCATGACATTATGCTTTTTTTGTTTTTTCTTTCAAACTTTTTGACCACGACATTATATATAACTACTGTTCGTTTTCATTTTTGTTCTTGGGATGTGTTGAAACTGTTCCTTTAATAGTTGGTGTTGTTGCCTTTAATTTCTCCTTAATTCATGTTAATCAAAATAGTAAGTATAGATAATTACAGGAGCCACTTATCTAGTTTATAAGAGTTACTCATAAAATAGTTAAGCAAATAATTTAACTTAATTATAAAAATTAATATTCACATAATCTAGAGACTGTTTTACTGTAGTTGATTGGATTTAACTTAAAATTTGCTAAATGACTTTATTAGGATGAATTTTTTCAGTCAAATAGACGAAAAAGACGAAAAGGCATCGATCATAGAAAAACGCAAATCCCAGTCTGAATTGTGCCTAAAATAAACATAATCATTTAACTCACTCTCTTCCCTTCAATTAACTAAAAATAAATAATTTATTTTGTCCTTTCTACTAAGATTCCATTGTTACAAACTTACATATTATTAAAAATTATAATTCTTTTATGAGTTATTACATCGAAACGAATTAATTAATGGACATTCAAAGAATAACGATTCGGATAATTGTGGGGTCAAAAAGGAATTTTGTTTTACATACCTGCATCATCTTGTTAAACTGGTGACCAACACGCCGTTTATAATATATTAGCAGTAATAGTAAACCATCTTTATAGTACAATATACTTTCTATAATATATATGGGTTACCGTTTTTATGTAACTTTGTGAAGATTTTCTCTATTGTATCGGTTTATTACTACATTTTTGGTGCGACGGCGACGGAGATTGAGATTCCGGTGTGATGACGGAGAAGGTGAAGTTGTGAAAGCAATTGAACAATGCCGGAGCTAGGGTTTCAGGATTCGAGATCGGGGTTAGGATTTAGTAGAAGTGTTCGTGATGTAAGTCCGGACTCTGTTATTTACACCGGTGATTCCAATTTCAGTATTTTCTCATCTGCTTCCGGAAGCGTTGACCGGTGTTCATTTGCTTCCGATGCTCATGATCAGGATTCCTCTGTTTCCGATGTTTCTCAAGTACTACTTCAGCTCCGTTTTACCTTTTTTTTTTTTTTTACTTTTCACAGTCTCTGTTTGGTTGGATTCTCAGCATTTACGTGTATTTTCTGCTATTCCTGTTCGGTGCAATATTAAAGTGAAGACAAATTTAAGCTTCCGTAAGCTTAGTACACGCGTTAGAGAAAGCTATTCAGATCTCATCTCACAATTTTGGATAATCAAAATAACCTGTGAAGTTGAGAGAAAATATGCTTACAACAATTCTCTGTACTGTGAAATTAGAAAAAATTAACAAGCATTGGCTATAGTGGGTTACTAGCTCTACTTTTTGGAGTTTGTCGACTTCGAAGACTCTGAATTTTTTTTTATTGAAGCAGCATTTGGCAGGGCATGAATGCCGTGAAGCTTCGGGTGGTACAGTTACAGATCCAAACAAAGCAATGTTACACAGAAATAGTCACATTGGCAGAAAGGAAAAAGCAAAAGGTACTCTCTTGACTCTTTTTTTTTCAACTCTTTCAGCTGGCTTCCTACAAAAGCCTCATTAAATTAGATTCTTCAACATTTCATGTGATAGTCACACATTCACTGTCTTCCAGTTCAAAAGGCAGAGAAGAACAGCGAGATTGAGACAGAGGATGAGAATCTGTCTTTAGATTCTGCAAGAAACTCCTTTTCTCAAGCTCTTAAAGGTACACTGCTGACTCAAGCTTTTCAAAGCACAAAGCAATTTACCTCACTGTGAGGGTAATCAATTTTTTTGTTTTTTTTTTTGGTCTTTGGTTTGCAAAATTCATTGGAATAGAGTGTCAAGACCGTAGATTTGGGTCGGGATCTTTGCTGAAGAAACCAGATAGGCGAAGACCTGCTTCATTAGATCTAAACAATGCTGTGATTAACACTTGCCACTCTTCTTCTCCGCGTTTTGGAATCATGAAGAAAACCCCTATTACGACTAGCCGAGTTGGTACATTTCTGAGTCCAAGAACGCCTAATTATCGCCATTCCAGTGTTGGGGTTCAAAAAGGCTGGAGTTCAGAGCGTGTGCCACTGCATTCAGCTGCTAATAGGAGGCAGGTAAATACTGCATTGCTGCCTTATAATAATGGAAGGATATTACCTTCCAAATGGGAGGATGCAGAGAGGTGGATTTTTAGCCCGGTCTCAGGAGATAGTTCTGTTAGAACTTCATTACACCAGCCACAGAGGCGGCCTAAATCCAAAAGTGGGCCTCTTGGTCCTCCTGGTCAAGCTTACTATTCAATGTATTCTCCTGCACCACCTGTTTTTAAGGGAGGAAATGGTGGTAATCTCTTAGCCAATTCCCCCTTTTCAACCGGAGTGATGACAAATGATGGTTTGTCAATTAGATGTGGAGGCAACCTGGGAAGTGGAAACTTCCATGCACTCGCAGAACCATGCATGGCAAGGTCAGTTAGTGTACATGGATGCTCTGAACTGGTCTGTTTATCGACCTTGCCAATTTCACAAGGTACTGATTTATCTTCCCAGTTGATTGGTTGCTTGCATAGTCTAACTAAGAAGTTGCACATCGATTAGCATTGCAGCATCATTCTAGTGAAACATAGCATAATTGCAGATGGTAATTCCTAGAAGAAAGAGGAAACATGCAAGAAGATTACGAATTGAGCCCACTAGTTATCGCACTACTTGATTGTTTCTTTGGAAGATTTAGATCTGTATATCCACTATTGAGATCACAATACTTATTTGTCACTACCTATTGTCAATTCTGAAATTCCCCCTACATTTAAAAAGATATACACATCTTTAAGGTCATCCCTGCCACCCTTCAAATCCTCATAACTGTCGGTTGTGTAATATAGGAAGAGATGATGACAGTGCCTTCAGAATTTTGTTTAACTTTCTTGTAAATCTGTTATGTAGATGAGAGTGGCGATGATATTCAAGATGAAGCCAATGTTGTGTCACGAGTTATATCAAGGAGGGATATGGCCACTCAAATGAGCCCCGAGGCAAGCCCTTCCTCATCTCCTATAAGACAGTCATCCTTCTCTCCTTCAACTCCATCTATTCTACCACTTGTAGAATTGCAGACTGTTCCTTCTTCTAAAGCAGAATTGAGAGATGTTCCAATTGATGAGCGGGTTACAGTGACCAGATGGTCAAAGAAACAGAAAGCTCGAATTCCCGGTAGGAGCATGGAACTTGATGACTGGAAAAGGAAAGCTATGGAGATCCGTTCTTCAGGTTGGGATGTTTCAGACACATCAACGAGTATTTCAAAGTAAGTGGTGTTATTTTTTTTGTTAGCTTGTAAGTAGATTATTTTGAAGCATTGTCAATTAGAGTAGCTTTATAGTAGTCTAAGGTGATTGGAAGTATTTCAAATAGAAAAGGAAAAGCTGATAGATCATATATCTTTTGTAGAAGATGCAAACACAAGGGAAGGGAAAACATCCAGCTGACATTTAGATCCTTTCCTTGTGTTGTTCTGTTCATTTGCATTGTTTTCCTAAAATATTGGTTAACATGTACATTGCCTTAATAGTTTATCTGATCTCAAGTTGATTATTATCATTAAAAATCTCAATAAGCTGTACAGTTCGGAAAAGGATAGGCCCCATTCATGCTCTTTAACCTCTCTCTCTCCAAGTATCAAAATGCATTTGTTTCTTAATTCATGCTATTAATTGTCTTGTTTATGCTCTCTTCTGAAATATTAGGATTAAGAGGGAAGAAGCTAGAATCACTGCATGGGAGAACCTGCAAAAGGCAAAAGCAGAGGCAGCAATGAGGAAACTGGAGGTTGGTCTTTAATCACATACTTCCACCATGCACTCATTAGTTTCTAAAGCTTCTTTATGTTTCTCTTAAGCTTATTTGACTCATCAATTATATGGCTTCGATTGAGTATATTGCACCTGAATGCAAAAACTTGTTAATTATGATTTCAATTAACAAAAACTTGTTAAAGTAGTTTTCTGAATTGGAAAAGGCTGCTTATGTTGAAGTGGTAACCATCTGGTAACTTCCACCAGTGCTTGTAAGATTTGGTTTATCTCAAAGTCAAACCCCCTCTGTCGGGATGTCTGGCCTAGAGAACTAGGCTTGTATAACAAAGGAAGGTTTTTGTTGTTGACACAGGGGATTAGAATGTAGGGTCTTCAAGTGTTAAATAGGCTGACCTTTTGATATTCTTCGCTCACTGAAATTTTGCATTATTCCAGATAAAATACAACTTGAAAGATGAGCGGTGGATTCTAAAACCGATATAACTATGTTAGGCATTGATAAAATTTTGGGGGTGCGGTGGAGGTTGAAGATTATATGCATTCTGTACTTATCTCTCATTTTCTCATGTTATGGTTGATCTTAGTGATTCGGGAATCTTACAAGATTCTGAAGGGGATGAGAGAAGATATATCTCGTTAATTTGGTAATCATATGCTATTTGGCCTAATTGTATAGAAATATCACATCTTTCTAGGTATTATCTTGTGCTAGCGTTCATGCATGATTTGTTTAGATCAAGTCCTGAATCTTTCCAAAAAATGTACCTCCTAAGTCCTAACTGTGGATGATTTCTTCTCTCCCATGTTTACATTATAAGCTTAAGTTGTCTTTGAAAGAAAAAAAAAGGGTTTTAGCGGACAGTTCCCTTATCTTTTACTTCTTTGAAATTTTGAATTGGATTATGTATAGTCATCAAGATATGTGTTCTCTCACAAGGAAGGAAGATTTATTGTTCACATTTCACAATTATATAGAATATAGAGGACAGAACTTACATATACTCTAATAGAATGAAAGCGTTTTCTGTTTGCAAATGAAGACATGTTATCTGTATAAATATAATGCAGATGAAACTGGAGAAAAAGAGATCGTCATCCATGGATAAGATTATGAACAAACTTAGATCAGCTCAGAAGAAGGCCCATGAAATGAGAAGCTCAATGTTAGCCAACCAATCTCATGAAGTAAGAAGATCCTCAAGCAAGGCATTATCTTTCCGTCAGACACGTCAAATAGGGTCACTAAGTGGCTGCTTTACATGCCATGCATTTTGATGTTACAACCGCCCTCTATATATCAGGTATGCTCCTATCTTTACATGTATATCCTTGCACAAGTTTAATTCTGGCATTGAATGATGGAATTATTTCTTTCCTGAGTGAACTTTTCTGCATTTTTGGTAGTGAATGGGTCAGATCATGTAATTCTGGTAACAAGTGGCAGTAATTTGAAGATGGTATTTTCGAGATGTGCTTTCTGGAAATCGGTGCTGTAGGGTAGTCGAATTCCCCCATGTACGATGGTATCTGCCTGCTGAATGATTTATTAAGTCAGAGGCATGAACAGAATGGATGTCGAATAGTGTGAAGTGCAACTCAAGTTTCATCTTGATGCTCCCATTACAAGGATTATATTTCTTTCTTCTTCAAGCACCTACATCTTCAACCAAATTCTCTTTGTTCTGTAAGATTCTAAAAACATCTCCTTTGATTTGTATGTATGTAATGAATTGTCAATAATCCACGAGTTCTTTTGAATTGAACACCTGAATGACAAATTTCTACTTTATAATGTGAATAACAAGCTTATGGTTTGGAAACAACATATCCCGTGTAAATTTACAAATGAGGTTTGGTGGAGTAGAGAGATTGCTTCTGATAGACCCTCAACTCAAAAGAAAAGGTTGACATTTGCAACGTGAATGAAAAATCGAACTGGTTACATGTTTTTAAGTGGGCATAGGAACCAGGCTAGAAGTTAAGTAATATGTCAGTTTGACCTGATTCTACAACTACCATTCAGTTCCAAATAACATAACAATAGGGTTGGTTATATGAATCTACATACAAACTCATCTCAAGCCAATACGATGCAATACAATAATAAAATATTCAACACTGTAGGGTTGTTTATTTCACAGTAGCTTGGGATAATTTTATTTTTTCTCACTTCAAAATGACTCTTGATTCTTGAAAATCAATCGTCTTTAAGACGATCTTGGTCATGACGAGCTGATTGTGGAAGGTGAAGTACTGATCCCAATCGAGTTAGATTAACATAATCTATAGTAGTATGAGCTGATAACCCAGGAATCACCAACCCAACCACCCTAAACATTTTCTGTAACCAATCTTCTCTGTAATGACTGCCTTTTGTCCAAGGAAGGATAAACCCCCTAATAAACTCATATACTGCAATCAGCAACATGGGCAAAAACCATAGCACAGAGAAGTAATTCTTGTTTGGTTCTTCCTCCACCACCTGCATCAAAACAATAAGAGTTCAGCTATACAAAAAATTGATACACAAGGTCTTTCCTTCTGCCTATGCCTCGACGGAGATACTTTACCTTGCCATTGTAGAAGCTGTTGTAATAGAGACATGATCCAAAATGTTTGAAGAAGGTTGTGTCATCATATGGCAACCTAGGAACCATGTCATTTGAATAAACATGTCTATAATACTTAACATCATACTTATTAAACTTATCCTTCATGAAGTTCCCAAATTGTGGATCCCCAACTCTAGGTTGTCCAAATGTGTAAACTCCTTCTAATCTATCCAACAACCATTCCTCTTCATGCAAAATCAATATAGCAGCAAATAAAACTGCTAATGCTCCTCCTAAACTATGCCCTGTCAATATAAACTTTGCCTTTTCATTTTTCATCAGTATCATTTTCAGTTCTTTTCTGATTTGGTAATAAGCAAATAGTTTTTGGTCTGAGCTTTCATCAATTTCTTTGGGCCATCCTTTGTTCTTTTGTAAGCCCAATGCTTTCATAAATCCCGCATGTAGTTTACCTACACCTTCAAGCTCATACCATGAAAGGTCCACATCTGTGATCCAGTGGTCTGCATTGTATGGTATGGTACCTCTAAATGCAACCACAACTAGGTTTGAATCTTCAACTTTGTCTTGGAACATAATAGCTTGTGTGGTGTATACTTCCTGGTAAGCTGCATATCGACACAATATCGAGTATAAATCATAAATCGTGATGAACCTCATAAGAAATGAACCTTTGGTTTAAGTCATTTCTAAAATCTAGCTAAATGAGATGAGAATGTAACGAGTCATCAAACGTTTGACATCGACCATACTTCATACTTCAGAAAGCAAGATATGGGTCCTAGTAAATCTTCAAAATATCTTTTAAGGAAGTTTCCTCAATAAAAAAACGTTTGATACTCATAATTAAAAATAATAAAAAGATCTTAGAACATCTGGTTAAATATTAAAGAAAGATGGCTCTGAATTAACCTTACCATTCCAAAAGCTGTAAAATTTTATGAAGTCCATCTGCAAAACAAAAATTTGAACATTTATAAACTCATTTATCTTTCGAAATTATGAAATAATACTCCAAAAGTTTAGTATATAATCTATGTATATCGACTAGCAATTATAAATAATATATTACCTGCCAATTATGTGTGATAACTTTCTTGGTGAAGGCTTCATTTTCATAGGATAATTTAGCAGCCATAATCGCTAGTGAAGGACCATAGTAGTTGTCACCCACATTTTTAGTCTTGTCTAAGTCAACCCTCCAATCAAGTTGTCCGATCATCGACATAAAATTCTCCGATTTCATATCTGGTCTCATTACCTCTCCTGAAACGAATCATAATTATATAACTAAAAATTTTCCTCAAATACAAGTCAATAAACATGTCCATCATTTTCTCACTTCATTAATTTATTTTCTTATTCAAGATTTAGTTCAAGCCCTATCACAATTTTTCTCAAGAAAATAGAAAAACATCAATTGTGTCTCAATCCCAAATAAATTGATCGAGTCAATAATGAACCCTAATTGTTAGTATTATTCTTACAATGTGAAAATTGATCGAGTCAACTATATGAACCCTAATTGTTAGTATTAATCTTACAATGTGAAAATTGATCGAGTCAACTATATGAACCCTAATTTTTTGTATTACTCTTACAATGTGATTACATGAGCTTGCTCATATTACTAATCTCAAAATCAAATAAAAATTGCATTATAGATTAATAATCGTAAAATTAACCAATAATTAGAACACTTGTTTTAATAGTGAATTTCAGATGAATCCTCAAACAACAACAATAACATACTCAGTAAAATCTCACAAAGTAAGATCTGAATAGGGTATAGTATACACAGACGTTACTATTATCTCTCCAACGTATAAATACTGTTTCCAAAAGACTTTCGACTAACTCAAGCAAATGAAAGAAGCAAAACATAATGAAAACTAGATCAAATTTACCTAGGATTATGTTGAAGAAGAGCTTGAGAAGACCACCATTGCATGAAGGATAATTCAACAAAAGCTCAACTTTAGAACCTATAATGTTCATTGGCTTTTTCACAGAAATTAAGAATCTCTGCATAGAGACAGATGCAAAAACAATCCATCGACGTTGAATACCTTGTATGTTGTTTGTTCCTTGAGGAGCATTCAAAAATTTTCTTTTTTCTAATTCACATGAATAAAATATCCTAAATAAATCATAACAACTAGCTTCTTCTGCCTTCAATTCAAAATAATCTTTACAGAATTCTTTGTTGCAACCCATTGAGTGTGTACTTAGTTAATGTCAATTATTTCACAATGTCAAAAAACTTTATTTAACTCTTAATATATAGTAAGCTCACAGTAAAGCATATGGCATATTTTATTTTTGATTTTCGTGTCCGGTATTTGTATAAGGGTTGACTAAATTTGGCTTTACATATTGGAGAGTTCATTTTAGGAGGCGACGCTTTCAATAGGATTTTTTTTCCATTCACAAGTGTTCGTACTCGAAATCTCTAGATAAGAGTGGAGGAATCATGAATCGTCCCATCATAATCTATGTTTATTATTTTTCCTTTTTAACTTGTTTTAACTTGACGCAAAACTTATGGAAATAAAAAAAACTTTTAAATCTAATATTTTTAAATTAAAAATATGTTAAATATATCAAAATATTCTTTAATCTTATAATTTTAAGTAAGTCACATAAAAGGTTAATAATAAATAGTTGTTAAAAAAGATAAAGGAACAACTATTAATAATTACTTTGATTCAATAACTAGTAGTTTAGTACCCATAATATTTGCCTATGAAATATTTTTATTTTTATCTGAAAAAAGGTATATCTCGTGTATCTCGTGTGAGTTAGAAAAAACATTTTTTTAAAATGAAAGCCATTTTCATAGTATTTGATTATTGAAAACAAATTTAAAGGAAATCAATTGCTGATCGATAGTCAATATTATTCTTATTCGTAAATTATTCTTCCTTAAGAAAAAAAATCATTTACTAATTAACGAAACACCAAAAGAGTTTTTTTTTTCCATGATAAATATATTTTAAGAAACCATGGAGATCTCAAACGGCAGGATTCGTTCTCCAATTAACCAAACATAAAATAATATAAATATATTTCATGAAGAAAAACATATTATTAAGAAAATCATGTAGATCTCACATGTAGCACAACTCGAGCTGTTTCATATTAACAATCTTGTTTATTTGTTGGATCGGGAAAAAAATGTTAAATATTTATTTGCACATGGTGGTTTATATTAAAATATAAACATATAATAGTTAAATAAATTAAATAAAGGTGACAATGTATGTTAATTAATAAATGATTAAATGATAAAAATTTATGTAGGTTATATACATATATATATATATATATATGTTAGAGAAAAGTATGAAAACACCACTAAATGTGGCATGAGTTATTGTCTTATTTTTGAACTGTTGATAGTTTTAAAAATATTCTTTTACTTGATTAATTGCACTTAAATTAATAATCCCCAATCTTGCCATATGAGCTATATAGACACCTAAATTCTCGTCAACTTTAGGAAGTTTTCAACACTTTCTTTCGACTTTTTACTAAAAGTTCCATGTTCATATACGAGTTTAAAATTAATTGCTATATTATAAGGTAGATTGAAGGTGTATCTAAATTTAGTTAGTTAAGTATTGAATGTTTTTAAGCCGTTAATTGTTCAAATACAAACTAATTATTCTCATAGATTATACTATTTATTTTATTTTTTATTGAGCCGCCTTTTGAGAATACTTTTGAAAATTTTGTAACATTAAAATATAACACGTTTTAATTGAGACTTTATATGAAGCGGCAAGTTTTCTGAATTAGAAAAGATAAAGAGGTTAATTGATTATCTATTTTTGTCTGATTGAAAAATTATTTCGATTAATCATCGATTGAAGAAATAATATAAAATTTAATAGAAAAAAATTGAGATATTGAGATAATGCTTTCCACGACGTTTTTTAACAACATTACCAAAAAAATAATATTGAAATAGCGCTTTATTAATGCTATAGTTGTTTGATTAATTTTTTAAGTTTATTTATTTATTTTAAAAAGTATTTTTTGAAAAAAAATATATTTGAGAATTGACTCATGGATTAGCCTGATCATTCATATTATATACGTTTTATTTGATTTTTTTAAAAAAAATTATTCAGATAAGAGATAACTCAAACAATAACTCTGTGACAATTGAAATGAATAAGCATCACGAAATACTAACCCAGCCTATAAATTCTGCTACTTCCTAACTATGTAGTATGTATTTATTTAATCTCACCTGATTATGTAACCACAATTTTATATTTATTTTTGGTCGATTTCGTCGTTCATCGTCAATATTTTTCAGAGATCTTTATTTATCATATAAACTAGGAGAATCAAAAAAATTTAAATAAATATGTTCCATTTTAGTGAGCTCAAATGAAGCCCATTTTCAAAAACATTTTGCTTTGGGTTTATTGGACTCCACAACTAAATAAGCCCTCTTGTATCATATATTGGGCTTTTATTTTACCGGGATTCTATACCACGATCCACTTAATTTTCTCATTTTTCTTTGTGAAAATGGATTATGTTATACACTAACATATTTAAACAAATTAAAATAAAATCATCGATTAAAAAGTTAATAATCAATTTTTTTTATTGATTTGGTATAGTGGTGGCAAAATATGACTTGTCCAACCCAATCAAGTTTGATCGATTAACGTTCCCATTTATTAACTAAGTTCGATATGATACTTTCAAATTCAGCTTATCTAAAAGTAGGGCAAATTAGGGCCAAGTATATAGCCTATGAAAATTATTGTCAATATATATATATATATATATATATATATA
>NC_028640.1:73950772-73959395 GCF_001406875.1 Solanum pennellii | reverse complement strand
TATATATATATATATATATTTTATGATAAAGAAAAAGAAGAATTTGTATTCGTTTTGTTTGGTAATTAAATATATAGTAAGAAAACAAACAAACAATTAGATTAATTTTTTTTTAATTAAAATTAGACGAGTCGAGTTATGATCTATTATTCAAACACTTTTTAACTTGATCAACCTCTAACCTATTTAACAATATGGAATGGATCCAAAGACACTTTTGAAAAAATGAATTACTTATTTTATTTTTCATATTATATTAAAATTTATAATGTAGACAAAAAATATTCTATAATTTTAAATTATTATATTTGTAGGACTTTAGAAGATTTTAATAGCGATGGAAGCAAAGGGAATACGTTGCACTTAGCACAAGGGACAAACATAGAATTTAGGACTTTGTTTGGATGCATTAGTTGTCCTTTTCAATGTTTTAAACAAATTAGGCCCATTTTTAGTTCTAACCCGACCAACCCACTTACCCCATTAATTTTTATTTTTTTTTAGTTTCATGAATCCATAGTGGAGAGATCGAATCGTCAGTATATTTCATCTAAAAATTTAAATTATCAATGATATTTATTTATTTTATAATTGAATTTGTGTATCAATATACGCTTATTAAGAAAAAATGCTTATAAACTTGCACATATATGGAAGAAAATATCGGGATCCAAATCTATGTACTAACAAACCTTATATTTTTTAAAATGTCTTTGTCTTTTGCTATGAATGGTCACGATAGAGATGCGAATGGAAATGTTTCACTCAGTTCTGTTTTGTAAGAACGATCCTGAAATATAAATAAAAATCTTCTATTATAAGTAAAAAAATACTCTCATATTATCACCTAAAAAAGTGAATTCAAGGAAAAAATACAAGAAATTTTTACAACTACTCTTTTGAACTTTGAACAATAATTTATTTTGAATAATTATGAAAAAAGTTCTCTAAAACCTACTTTATATGCAATGGAGGAAGTAATATATTTGTATGATTAAATTATGTTTTCGATACATCCTTTCATGTGTCATTTTTTATCTATTTTTTTTGCTTTTATTGTTACAAGTATAACATACAAAAATTCTTTTGAACTAATGAGTGATTCTATAATGAAATTCGAACTTAAAATATTCATCTAATTTATAATATAGTGTGTCTATTTATAATAAATAAAACAAATTAAAATTTTAAAGCATACATGCATATGTAAGTATTTACTCGATTATGTTTTCAACAAAAGCATTATCCAAGAGGAAAAAAAATAATCTAAGCAAGAGAGTTTATATTGATGCAACTATATATGCAGAGAAGTTGGTAGATGGGAAGAAAATAGTGAATAGGAAATTTCCTAATCAAAACTTCTCACTACATGAGGTGACATTTGATTTTTTTAAATAAATAGGTGACAATTCTCTTAAAAAATAAATTATTTTTTGTTGTTCTATTTTTTGTTTGGTAGTGTTTAAAGGATGTAACAAATGCATATCCCTCCCTCAAAAAATGGCATGTTCCTCGATTTATATCTTCCATGCTATTGTCTTAAAAATATTCAATTTCCCATAAGACATTGAGGATTTATATTTACTTCAATTTTTTCTTTATTTATAGTTAATATAGTATTACTTTTTTCCCCCAAAATATATATAATGCTTTCTTTTTATTTATTATAATATAATATATCTTCTTTTTACTTCTTGTATTTTCTTTTGCAAACCGCTTTGAAGTCTTTAATATAAGCTGACATTTCAAATATTTTATGAATTCTTGTAATATTCATAAAATGATTAAAATGTAGTTTGTTGATATATTTCCTTAAGCTAACATTTCAAATATGTTGTAAATTTTTATAATATTCATAAAAAAGATCAAAATGTTGTCAAATTCTTCTTGACACTCAGATATTTTAAGAAGATTTACAAAATAGAGATAAAACAAAATTCAAAAAGGTCCATATCATATATTTGAGAAATACGCTACTAATAATTCTGAAATCATGAAGAAACATATTTATACTCACAACATTAATAAATAAAAAATATTTCTTTTTGTCTTATGATTGTGAATATTTATGAAAAAAACTTACAGAAAATATCATTCAAACTAAGAATTCTTCAAAAATAATCTCTCGATTTATTTTTGTCTTTTTAAAGGACAAATAAAGGAATAGATATTAGAATACAGTGTACCAGGATTGGAAGGCATCCTTTTGTATTGTCTAAAGAAGCTTCTTCTATATTAATTAAGTATAATGTTGGGACATTACTGAAAAGTCTCACATGGGGTTTTCATCTTGTGCTTTGACTACTTTAGGTATTTCATCTTTACTCTATTAAATTTATTATTACTATTATTATTATTTATATATCACATACAATATGCATATATACTATGTACATGTAACTTTAATTTTTCAGCATATAAAATAGTATTATCATATAGTAGTATAATAGAGTGCAATGTTCCTAGATTTGATAAGGTTGGGTGGGGATATGGATGAGAGGAATAAATGGCTTTTAGTGAAGCATGATGCCTTAGACACAAACATTACCTTCTTTGGATCCTCCCATGGAAGCAACCTAACCCCTATTTCTCCTTCAATTCAATATTAACAATCATAATAATTGCGTTTCAGTTTCAAATAAATTAATCTTATTATAAAATATTTATCGAAATTCCTCAAAAAAACACTTATTGAATTCTATAATATAATTTTAAACGTAAACGATAGATATGAGAAAGATTTTCTCGTTCCACCACCTTCAATATGTTGTTCTCTAAATAAATATCATCATACAATGCAAGAAAAGACAATCTAATCATTGATCTTAATGGCGCATTTGGAAGATTTTTATATTTTGTTTTGGTAGATTGATCATTAAATATGATTGATAGATATTTTATGGATTTTTTTTTTTAGAGTGAAGGAGACAATTTTAAGAATTTAAAAACTAACTCACGAATAGATACTTTTTAGTTTGTATTATTAAAGAATATAAAAATTCGAGCTCCACAATGAAACTCCACTATAGTGATTTCTAGAATTTTATCAAAATCACGAAGCTTTAATTCATTAAATATATTTTTAAATACTTGATTAATTATTCAGAATAATTATATCGATCAATAAAATATACTAAAAGATTTATAATATTATAAATTAATTAAAATATTTAATATTAAATCTCTCGCTCTCTCTATATAAAATATTATTTTGACAGACGATTATACCAGATACGAAGTTCACCCTCACCCACCTATTCCTTTTCTTTAGTGAGTGTCGGTGCATGATTATGATGATACACTAGAACTGAAAATGGCTTCCACTTTAATTTATTATCATACTTATTAAACTTTGTAAGAATTGACTCTTTAAGTT
Source organism: Solanum pennellii (assembly GCF_001406875.1). Classification (NCBI taxonomy): domain Eukaryota; kingdom Viridiplantae; phylum Streptophyta; class Magnoliopsida; order Solanales; family Solanaceae; genus Solanum; species Solanum pennellii. The sequence goes on along the minus strand of NC_028640.1, from coordinate 73,956,019 downwards.
TTGTTTTCTATATCAAAATGCCTTGTGACTTTTTATTCTTTTTTTAAATAAAAAGATATACAATGCAACACTTTAATATATTTTTTAAAAATTTATTTTTATCGAAAATAAGTGATTTGTTTTTTTAAAAATTTGACGAAACAAGTAAGAAAAAACATGAAAAGGGTATGAGGTGGAAAGCCACGTAGGATGGATATGAGGTGGAATGCCACGTAGGAAGATGAATTGACCAAATAAATTCTTCTCAGGTGGCAAAGAGGGATTTAAAAAAAAGACGTCATCATGAGGACCTAATTAAAAATGTAAATAAATAATAATAGTAATTAAAAATGTAAATAAATAAATAAATAATAATAATAGTAATAATAATGGTAAATAAAAGAGCACCGCATATTGTCAGTGTTTTCACGTGGTTTTCTCATGCATTTTCCCTTTCCTCATCCTTTTGTCCCTTCCTTTTATTTCACTTATTATTATTATTCAATTTCATCATTCTAATTAATTGATTCACACATAATTAAATACTATACTCTATAATATACCCACCATCCTATAAAATAATAATAATGAGCTTAATCGTCTAAATTTTGATTATTATATATTATCCGTTAAGTACATGTTAGATATAAATATATATATCTCCCTTCGTGTGTTATCAGCAGATTATGTATATTCCATGGTATTGAATATTACTAAACCGTACTATCATCTCATTTAAATTGCTAAAAGTCTAATTGTCTTATCTAATACTACTATTAGATAATGAAAATATCACCATACATTAAATCAATATTTTAATTAGAATGAGAGATACGTCGATTTGTCAAATTCGTAAGAGTTATACGATAGATATATTTAACTATATACTATATATAGATCACCACGAGTTGAAGTGGTGATGATAAAATAAGTTGTTAGTAATATGTTAAATTATGTGATTATCGGTTGAAATCTAAATGTTTAATTAGTTGTTTGAAGAAGGTTATTTTTATTATTTATTTAGGTCTATCCTAATATAATGGAGAAGTTTTGTCAATTATTTGTGCCCGTTGCATCATGAAATTGGCCATGTTCGAAGCATTACTTTAACCGCAAGGAGGCCAATGAAAAGCTATATATACTCAGAAGATCGTGATAATACGAGTAGCGTTTGATGAAAAGGAGTTTTTTGAATCTCATTATAAGGCTTGAACAATTCTCCTCTCTTTATATATGAGTTCTACGTCACTATATCACGTATTCATGTGTAGAGAAAATTAACAATATGGTATTTACTAGTTAGTTTTTAACTTAAAAGTGATATTTGAGTTAGACTACAACAGAGTTAGATATTGAAACTTGCAATTTCTATTGTAAATGATAAAACATGCTACTATATATTAGCATTCATTATCACAAGTGTTTTTCTATAAAAAATTAAATTATTATTCATTAATTAGTGAATTATATTTCTTTATCAATGAAATATTCAGGATATGTTATCTTTCAATTTTTTTGGCAGAGGCACGCGGGGTTGAAAAATATCAAGTTGACTTTTATCATATAGTAAATTTTACAGCTTTGAGTTTGCCATACTATATACATTGAAATTTGCAAAAAGAGAAAACTGCAAAATTGTGAATCAAGTCGATAACGTCATGTTCTTTACATATAGTGTTATACGAAAAAAATATGTGATTTACTATTTGAACTTTTACCCTGTTAAAAATGATTACAAGGTGGATAATCAAACGATCCTCGCATAGTTTACTTGTGGGAAAAATGGCCAATAGTTTCAATTCTGTTGCTTTAGCTTCGTATTCGTCAAGAAAGTAAACATATGATGGTCCAAGGCAAATAATAGTCCCAACAATTGTTGCATTTTCAAAAATATGGGAACCAAACGACTCCTACAATGTTAAATATGGGAACCAAACGACCCCTACAATATGTTCAAAATGGGAACCAAAAGACCCCTAATAAAACTGGGGGTATTTTCAAACAGGGCCCTACAAGTTGTCTTTCCAAGGGGCATGACTTGCTATTTGACCTTGAGTGTATATGTACAACCAAGTTCTAAATGGTCCATTTTATCATCTTTAATTGCACATAGACCTACGTCGAACGATTCAGTGTATAAAGTATTTCATATTTATATAGCAATATAATTATGATGTAGACAGTCTATTTTAATATAAATCAATACTGATTGCATTTACGGTTCAAATCCATAAGTTATAGATCACACGACAATAACTTTATTATTGCTTCAAGAGTAAATAGACAAGAAATAACAAAGAAAACAAAATCTTATAACATATCTAGTTTTCAAGATTTTTCGTTGAGATGTTGCAAAGATAATTGGCACATGGCTATTGTCATTGTCAACCCACAAAGATAATTTCAGTTTAATTCTTTATACATCTTAATAAGAGGGAGTAAGAGCGTTAAAAATATAATTAAGTAAATAAAAATATGTTTTTGTATCGTAGAAATTTTAAATGAGAATCACTTTCAATTTAAAATGAGTAAATAAATATTTGGATTCAAGTCTCACTCCCTCTCATCATCAATTTTTAAAAAAACTTTTTGGATTCCGAAAGAAAAATAATTAAGGAAACATGTACTCTCCTCTAAAATTATTTGTTTAGAGCTCGATTGATCTGAATTATTATCAAACAGTCCTATTTTACAATAAAACTCTTTCTTTAAAAAACGACTATATTTAACACACTCAAACACAAAAAATATTTAATAAAGGGTGAAAAGATACTTACCAGCTTACCATAACCTGATAGATGGTTAGATAATAATTATTATACATAGAAAAAGAGAGAGTGTACATGAAACACAATTTTATTAACAGATCAATAGGGGTCTCTATATACCATGGTTATAATATATAGTATAAATTATTCTTCTACCCAATACAACATGCATGGTTTCTAATTTACAACCCCACAACTTTCTTCAATTTATACTACTAATTAATTAAACATCTGCATATTGTTGAATATTTTGATGGTGATAATTTTTTGTACTGACAGGCAAATTATAATTCCCACTCAAAGACATTGGTACAGGGAATCCTAATCCTGCAGCTGCAGCAGTAAGAGCAGTACCATTAGCTGGCCTAGTTGCACCTGCCCTTTCCAGTGATTGCACCTGATTTTTCAAAAATTTCACATAATGTATTGCCTCATCTAACATTGATGCAGTATCCATTTTTGTTCCTCCTGGTACTAATCTCTGTAATATTCTTATCCTTTCACTTATCCTTTCTCTCCTGTGTCGCGCCGCAACGCTCTGTGGATCCGTTGATATCTTAACGTTCCTTCTCTTTGGTGGTTTCACTGATTCAGGATCGATGTTAATCGGCTGCATTGCTGCAATTCTGAATATCATCTCCCTCATTGCTGCCATATTGCTTCGATTCGAAGTAAATCCACCCGAATTAGGTATAAAATTAGGTGAATTTTGATGAATTGGAGGTGAGTTTGTGAATGAAATAGTAGAAGGCATGTTGAGAAAATTAGGTGAATTTTGATCCATTTGTTGGAAATTGTAGCTGTTGTTGCTGTTGCAACTTCCTTGTGGACTAAACTCCATCATTGGTAATTCAGAACAGTTACCTGTCGCGACATAATATAATTAATCAGTTACTAAAATATTGTAATTCCTTATATCAGGTGAAATATTCTAAAGGACATTGTTTTTTTGACAAGCCTGTAATTTTAGATGAGATAGTCACACAATTCAACATTACTGACCAGTAGAAAAGTCAGGAAATTTCTCCAATTGCATCATGAGCATCATTTCCATTTGATCTTCAGAAGTTGCTGATGATTTAAGCATATCAATATCCATGGCTAGTACTTTTTTTTTTTTGCAAGTCCAAATCACTCTCTTTTAAAAAAGTGAGTAATAATTATGGTTTATTGAAGCAGAGGAATGAGAAAGAAGAAAGAGTGAAGTGAGAGTTTTATCAGAATATTGCAGTGAAAATGGTAGTACTACTATTGGTAGTATGTTTTTTGATATAATAGCTAATAGAGTTGGGGGAGAAGTGAAGAAATTGAAAGGGGAATAAAATAGTGTGATATTGGAAACAGATCATCTAGGCTCAAGTGGGAATTTAAGGCTATATATAACGAATTGTTTTTATTTTATTATATACATATATTTGATATTTTCTTTTATATATAATATATTACTGCTATCGCAGATAAATAATTCAGTAAGAATATAAATATAATACCATTACCAACTTTTATTATGTCATCAAAGTTGGTAAACTTTTTTCCTTTCCTTTTCAATGTTTATTTATATAAATATACAAAAAATAATATTCTTATGCAGGTTTACAGATTAGCTCTATTTTCAACAAATTAATAATTTTGTTTACAATCATTACTCATTTTTCTTTGTTTACCATTGTGCGCTAGCGCATCGTTTAAGGTTCCAAGCTTTTTATTTATAATTATTTTATATTAAGAATTTTATTTTTATATATATAAGTTTATTAGTATACATTGCCCAATATAAGATTTCATTTAAGAAGTTAATTATTATTAACCAAGTATTTTCATTAATAATAAGCAAGCCGGAACTACTACCCTATCTACATGTTGCATATATGTTATAGTTTTAGCTTCAATTTTATATTTGTTATTAAAATTCACTTCTTTATGATATTACATCTTTTAACTTTGACTTTTTTGAGACATTTTTGTATATCATTCTTAGTAATTTATCTAGGAGATAATATACGTAGAATTCTGAATCTGTAAATTTAAAATTCTACTTCAGACTCTATTCGATTTTATTCATATGATTCAAATTCTAAATTTGTCCACATCATCATATTTTCTCGATAATGTTCGTGTTGCTTGTTCTTCTATGTTACTAGTAATATATTAGCTTGAAAATAATTAACCTTTCTAGGTACATATTTAATTTGTTTGACTAATTTAAAAGATATTGTTTTTTTTTTATTGTATTTATATTGTGAGAAGGTAAAGATGAGGGGGGTAGGTAGGTAGGCCCACCATTTGGAGGGTTTAGATCTACCAACTGTAGCAGTGATATCATAAATGTTTTTCATGCAGGTGCATGAAACTATATACTATACTGATATTATTATTTAAATTAAAGTAAATAAATGTATCACTCTAACTTTGGCTTAAATTTTCACTTTGTTATAAAGAAGACCTTAGCTAATACCCCACATACACATGACACAAGTCAGAGGTCTCGCCCCCCCCCCCC
>NC_028640.1:73949143-73950615 GCF_001406875.1 Solanum pennellii | reverse complement strand
CCCCCATCCTCAATGAAATAAGTCAACTCACCGCCGGCCAGTGAAGTCGGCGGCAAATTTTATTTGTTATCATGTTAAATTATGTCTTGGATTTAATCCACGCGGATCATATCTCAAAAACTAGCTCAAAGAGAAGAGGATTTTTCAACCCATCGATATGAAACTTTTATTATTTTTTAACAGTTATTATATTATGTATAAATTTATGTTATGTGTATATCGGAACTAAAATTGAAACTCTGAATCCGTGTCTGATATATGATGTGAAAATAAGTGGGGAAGAGGTAGAGAGGTGGTTGTATTATTACTATTGGGGTTATTACTAGTATTATGATAAGACTGCAACTTAAGTTTTTGAGTCTTTGTTAGGGTGTGGGGGTTAGGGGGGTGGGGGGTGGAACGCATTTCGAGGTGGATCAGCTTGTGCAGTGGAGTACTGTTTCATGTGCTGTTTTTATGCTAACGAACTTACCTGTGGTGAACTGCTTCTTCAATTAATTTCTTCTGCCATTAACATTTAACACCTCTACTTATAAATTACCCACGGTTAATTCTACTTTTCTACCACACAAACTTATATATTTACTCTTTCAAGTTAATAACTACCTACACCATAATAACATTCTATGTTCATAATATAGTCGTTTAAAGAGTTTTATTTTGAAAAGAGTATTATTTCGATAAATTTTATTTTTTTATATTAGTTTCTAACAAGTAGGCAACATGACTAGATCATAGTATAATTTTCTTTGTCCTCTAATATTATTGTTATCAAGATTCGTAATTGTTCATTCTCATGTAAGCTTGTTATTTTGATCTCAATATGTCAATTTATTAATGGTCCAAGTGTATGTTCTAGAAATGTCTAAAAGTTTAGTCATATATATCAAGCATGTCAAATTGTTTAGTCATACTCTCTTTCCCTAATAATAGTTATTCAATATACTAATAACTAGTTGTTCAATAATATTTCTCCAGTTAAAAAAAATAAATTTTTTTTTAAAGCATTAAATTTAATAAATCAAAGGATAATTAAGTAATACCCATATTATTTATTATTTATTAAAAAAATATGCCAAATCAATAGAGGACAATTATTATTAAAGATTACTTAATAATTCACTCCACAGTTAATAAATGTAAGTTAAATTCTCACCATGAAATAACCCAAAAAAAAATTAAGAAAAAGAACGCAACTAGAGATTTTAAGATAGTGAGGTTGATGGCGACTTTAACGGGCAGATACAAATTATGTGTTTTTAAAAAATAATTCTAAGGAAAAGACCTTATCCCAAACGACAAGTGCTAATTACAGTAAAGGACATGTCACTTTCATATTTAATCAGAAATCAGGTACTCAAACTCGAGATGTTAAAAATAATTTATTAAAAACATCACTTTAGATTACGAATTTAATCGATCCTGAAAAATGTAAAGAACATGCACCTATTTAGTTATCACTCAACCAACAA
>NC_028640.1:73850273-73948301 GCF_001406875.1 Solanum pennellii | reverse complement strand
ATATATACTCTACTGAATTAAATACTCAAAAGCATTTAAAATGGATTTATCTTTATTACCAAATAAAATTAAATAGGAACTTCTTATGCATGTTATACACTGCATGGATATTAATTCAACGCAACAAATTAATGGAAAGCAGCTATATATGACTAATTTAATTAACCCTAGATTCCCGTTGAATATTTTGTACGTCTTACGAAATTATTGTTTTAAAATCTGCATTCAGCATCTTCAGGTTGACAATTATAATCGTTTTCATTTACACGTAATTTTTTATGTTGTGCAATTATATTTTTCAAAACATAGTGTTCAAGAAGTAGTTATAAAAATATCATCGAAAGGAAATATTTGTTCTTTATATATTAGTTGATTAATTTAGATTTTCACCGTATAGAGTCAGATCAAGAGAAAGACTCTTTGTCAATAGAAATATTTTATTTATAAGGTTAGAATTCAAAATTTTTAATTAAACGTATAAAAATTTCTTATATAAAAAGAAGAAGAATTAACCTAAATAGCAATCGAACTCTCCTTTAGAACTATTTATGGAAGTTTTAATCAAGTAAAACTATTTATGGAAGTTCTAATCAAAGTAAGATCAACCTATACTATCACAATTTAAACACACAAACTTTAATAAATAAATTCTTTATAGCTTCTACCAAAATTTGAAGTGGCAAAACTAGAAGAAGCTAGAAGATATATTTGGCTCATCATCAAGATGACAGTTGTACTTTTGCAGTAGATATGGTACAAGTAAAATATGAAAGGGAAGCAACAAACAGAAAATAAACATGTGTGTTTTATTTAAGATAACTCTTAAAACCTATCTAGTTTTTAAACTAAGGCCGAACTCATAGACAAATCTCTAAATTTGTTGAGTTTTTTTTTCAGGTATCTTAACTACGTTATTTTCCTATTAAATTATTGAACTACCCATAATTTGTTCCTTTTAAACATTGTTGGTTGATTTTGATCGTCTTTTCTATTAAATACCTTCAATTGTATTTGAATTGTAATGATTTTGATTGAAGAAATGAAGACAAATCGTGTTCGTCTCATTTGTTTCCGAATGTGTTCAAATGACTTAAGTAAAACACAATTATTTTCGAACATTTTCACTATCAATTGGATTAATGAGTTTGGGAACAACATACGTATCCTCTATCAATGTCCCTCACAAATTTGGTTCCACATCAGCCAACAATATTTGTTTAAATGGAATAAATTATGGGCGGTTCAATGATTCAATAGAAAAATAACATAGTTAAAGTACCTGAAAAAAAAATTTAACAATGATTCAATAGAAAAATAACATAGTTAAAGTACCTGAAAAAAAATTTAACAAATTTAGAAATTTGTTTATGTATTTGACCTTAAACTAATTATTTTTTTGATGATTTAACACAAGTGCCACTGATGGCTAGGGAGTGGGGGTGGGTGGGGGACCTCTTTTTTTTAAAAAAAAAAAATTAAATTAATTTGTTTCTTTTGAAGCATTAAAAATGGATAGAATAAGATATTATATTTTATAAAAGGAAAAAAAAAGAGACATGTTCTCTGCAAGAAGGGGTTCGATCGGATAAAAAGAAGCCAAAAATAGGCAGAATTTGTTGTTGGGTGGGGATGAATTTTTTTACTTTGTATTATCACCGTTGCAATCACCTTATCTTTTGTTCCCTTATTCCTATTTTTATATTCTTACTTTATATTTAAATAATATTTCCAAATTTCTTTTCCTTTCTCATTGGGACTTGCAGATCAAGTGCTCTGAAGAATTCTTTTTTTACAAAAAAATGAAAAAAAAATTAATACAAATATATTTATGAGTAATTGTTTTTTCATTGTCGGTATCTATACTAAGACTAGACTAAATACAAATTCACGTAAAAAAGTTAAAAATTGAAAGTAAAACTGCTTCCTTACAAAATTAACTTCATATTTAGAGTTCGAATATGAGACATCTAATTAATAATGAATGAATATTTTCTAGACCAAATCCATATTCCTAATTAATGTGGGACTTTTACCTACTCTAACACCCTTCTTCACGCCAACAACTAGAGCTTGGACTAGCAGCCCAGATACTATGTAAAAATATGACACATGTGCTTAACTCAACCCAAAAACTTAATTCACGAGAAGAGTTCGCTCAAATCTATATAAGCAAATCACCAAATCATTCCCCAATCGATGTATGTGAAACTCTTACCAAATCTAACAACAATAAAAACATATAGCTGATGTAATCCTATATAGTGTGATCAGAGAGAATAGAGTCTTACGTAGATCTTATTTCAACTTTATTTTCAATAAACTATCAACTCAAAAAAATATAAAAATAACAAAAATAATAGTCCAAATAAAATCAAAAGCAATCAAAAAATGAGAAGTGGTCCAACTTTTTCTTTTTTTGATATCTTTTCGACATGATTTTCATCTCTACAAGTTGGGAAGAGGATTGTTGCACTGCCAAATTGTGCAATCAGAGTGAGAAAAGCATGATATGCCAATTGTTTGGTTCCAACCCCTTTGTGCTCTCATTTTCACAATGTTTCTACCACTTTTCTAGGGAAGGAAAAAAAATTGAATTCCCTTTTATTACTTCACTATTTCTTATTGGTTAATCATCTTCTGTTTGTAGCTGAGGGTGCAGGCTTTGAACATGTCATCAATTACATTGTTTTCTCTGTATGGAAAATATTTGAGCCAAAACTTGTAGCTTTTCATTTCTATTTTAGATCCATGCACGTGCTTTTCCAATTCTCTTTTACATTCATGCTAACGTATTATATTTCAGGTGAATTCAATAACTTTTGTCCTTCTTATATATATCTAAATATTTATAGATATTTAAATGTAAATCTAGTTAATATTATAGTACGTTACGATCAATTAACTTGAGGTTGATGTGTAGGGGCGAGTCAAGTGGATTCAATAACTTAGTGATAATGTTGGTTCCATCACTATTGATGTGGAAACTCACAAACTTCAAATTCTAAATCTGCTAATACTGATTTCCGTCACTATTGATGGGGAAACTCACCAACATCAAATTCAAATTCTGAATCTGTACATAACGAGATGTTCCGATAATTGTGAGGAATGTAATAGTAGGACAAGAGGGGTTGATTACAATAAGATTGAACGCTCATTAATCATAAGATTTCACTCTCTTGTTTGTTTTCACATAATTGAGCAACAGTGTGATAATGAAAATGATTTTATCTTGCTAGAGTTGAGTGTCCTTGAGGTTTATCAGAAGGGGACCACTAAACCAATCCTTTCAACTCTTTTGTTCTTGCAATTTCAATTTGTCTCATCCAATTTTTCCCATCTATTCAAGATATTGGATTTTCAAAAATTACTGCTATTGGCTTATTTTCGTCATGTTTGTTTGTTGCAAAGGTCATCTTCAAAATATGAACACAGCCTTTTTACACTTCGAATTCTCTAGCATGTAAAAAAGAAAAAAAAAAGAAATCTTTGACAAACAATAAGATTATATCCCATAGCAGCTAGTAAAATAGTTCAAGATCTTACATTAAGATACATAATCAAACGTAAAACGTAATCTATTTGTTCGCGGAATCAACTGAATCCAAATGTTCAGCAATAGTTTAAATCTGTTTCTTCATGGCGAACTTCTAGTACATGTAATCATTATGTGAAAATAATTTGAACTGCTGCAGCTAGGAATTGGTATGTCATAGGCCGGGGTTGAGAGCTAGCTAACTTGGTGAGCACCCTCACATACACCATCATGTAGGCGGAAGCTTCAAATCTAGCTTTACCCTTTCGTCGTTCCGCTCAACATGTTTTAGAAATATATGTTATAAGACTGTGTCCCTAAGCATTTCCAGCTTTTTCCCCATCTAATAGCTCGGTTACACAAAACTGATGTAGACTTTGAAACTTTGTTTCCCACTGCTGAATCATTTGCATGGACCTGCTGCGGTCGAGCTTTAGCCTTTCGATCTCCATTTCAGCAGCAGCAGAAGAACCTTGTCTCTGTATGCAGGAAAAACTAGCTGTTAATTGAAATAGGTGATAACTTTTTCAGGCAATTGTACGACATTATCTATTGCAATGGGATTAGCTTTTAAAGCAGCAATTGAGGGTGAGACCAAACTTTTGTCAAGTACAATACAAAAGTAAATATATAGAACACAAAATTTTCAAATGATACACGTCAATTATAGACGATTCCTAGTGGCTAAAACATTCTTCCATAAAAACAAAAGAAAGTAGTGCAGCACATGAAGAGTTCCCGACATTATTTCTGCAGAGCGACTAAATTGGTGGATATAATCCTGGATAGTAGGGGGTCAATTGCAGACAACTGTGAGATGCCTGGTGGACAATTCACTTGTTTCAAGTCCAGCAGCATCTATGGATGCACCTCTAAGGAGTAACATGATATTTAAGAATTGGTTCAAAATTGAAAAATGATCCGTTTCCAAATAAAGTGGTTGATGGGAGGTTGACAAAGGATAGGCTCTAGATCAGTTATCTGATTTCGAGTCATTGATGTGGGAGTAATAGAGTAGAGGCTGTTTGCTGGAGCATCCGATCATTGATCTGAGTTCTGACTTCTGACGCCTCGAAACTCGAAAGATATTTTAGGGACAATATGTCCTATTGAGTTTTCTTGTTATGTATAAATGCAGTTAGAGCTCATTTTAAGAGAAGTTTTTGCATACTTTGAGATTGATAAACATTGGTTTCACCCAAATTGTTGCCAGAGATCTTTTTGTTCTGCAATTACGGTTGGAATTCCTATCCAGTGATCTTCATTAATCAATTTATTTTTAATTATTTTGCATGCATCCCGAATCATATCAACTGATCTTAAAGGATAAATAAAGAAGTAAAGAAAAGTTGTATAGAGTTTGGTGTCATTGACATAAAGCTAAATCATCATATTGAAGTATCTATTCCCCATCAGAAAGACATGACGAAGTAAAGTACTCCCTCTTCCCCAGAAAAGAGCCTTCTGGTCCTTTTCTACCGTCCCAAAATTGGGTCTAATTCCAATAAGATGTTTGACACATCTATAATACAAAAAAGACCTTACCAATTTTACTCTACTACTTAAAAGATCTACCAATTTTCCTTTCTTCTCAGAAATAGTCATGCCAAGTCAAACTAAGACCATCAAATTGGGAAGCAGTGAATAAGAATTTACAGCTGTAAATATCAAATTTATAAGCAAAGACATTTGAGAATGTCAAACACACAATTATAGTGAGAGGGAGTTGAAGGAACAAAAACACACAACAGATTAATAGCCAAAGAAAATCTAACCTGAAGTTCTAAGATTTGATTACTTAGGGACTGAATACTGATATATGAAGCTTCAACACATCTATCAGGATCGATCCGGGGGCCAATTACTGCCTTATAGTCATTTTCATCAGCTGAGTTAGCACATTTTTCCAATGGTGGAGGTAATGATACCCCGTTTCTCTTAAAAGAAGGCATTTGGGAATTCATGGTTCCTCTGTTACTCATAAGAGATGATTGTCTAACAACTACAACATTGTTAATTGGACCTGTAAAAAGTTAACACAAAGAGAAGATGTTTCATTAGCTTGGAAAAAAGAAAATAGAAGAGGTCGAAACTCGATATAAATAGGTGACCATGAAATGAATCATAATGCTCAAAGAAACATCAGATTTATCATATGCCGATACTACCTAGTGTCCTAGTCGAAATAGCTTTAGCCTTATCCTTTCTGCACTTATTAACTGTTGCAAGACATTAGGATGATTTCAAGAGGGAAGACACCGTTTTTCAAGCCTTAATCGTCCGCTGGAGACATTAAGTGATTTATCTTTTCAAGTCCACAACCCTAGATGACAGAACTCTTAACGATGCTTTGGATAGCAATCTACCGTACCACTATGGAATCACTTATAGACAAACCTTGAACTTTTAGAAGTAATGCAAATAAACAAACCTTACATTTAACAAACAGATTTCTTATGCACGACTAACAATTTTTCAAGAATTTCAAGGAGCAAACTGTATTAGTATGGTAGCAACGAGTCATTTGAAGTACTCAGAATATCAACTGTACCTTTTGCATGCCTAAAAATTCGGGTGATGTTATGGTTTTTGGTGTTCCACACTCGAACCATGCCATCCTCTGATCCAGAAATTAGCAAGCTGCTGTCCGTACTTAATGCTAAGCATGTAATAGCCTTGCTGTTTCATGAATCATTATAAAATTATTCAAGGAAAATAGATAACAGATAAGGGAGGGGAGACAAAAAATAGCATGTATCTGCAGGAAATAAGGTAACTCCTGCCACAGAAATTCATACAGGCATGTCCTCATACAGCTGAAAAGTTTCAGGGAATATTTAGCCACAGTCCATAAAGGATATCTTGAAACTATTTTAACTCCCAACATATTGAGAGTAATGCCCTAGTCACAATTTCAACCATGCAATAGCCAGAACGTAAACTCCATACTACATGCCTAAACTATTAGATTCCTACTAAATGACTCTTGAGTTACAACATTAAAGAACAATATGGAGATTCCAAGCAACAACCTTTCATGCTTGACACTTGAACATGAAGCTACAGGTGATGCCAACAAAAATTAAGCCGACCCATATAATGATTTCATGTACTCCACAGGACAGAAAGAACCATATAGAGGTACTAATGAAACATAAGAAGTCACAGAGAAGCTTTTCCGAACATCTTAAATATAAAACAAAAAGGAAAAAGTATAAGGGTTTACAAAATGCAAATGTTCTCATTAGTGCGAGCACACAACTATTTATATAACAAATCATAGATATTGCAAACCTTTGCTCAGAGAGAAACCCAAGAATGTGCAATCCATAATTATTGTTGGGGTCTGCAACAGCATTTAGTGCAGCTATGTATATTTTCCCATCTCTACCACCAGCATAGAAGACATCTTCTCCGGGGTCTAATGCAATTGCGTCAATTATTGATGGAAACACGATGCTTCTCAACAATTTTCCTCTAGAAAGACTCCAAACCTATGAAAAATGGATAACTAAGAATATTGAGAATCAGGCAAAAATATAACTTGCATCACTAATTATTTATTGACAATCACTACAACATTGAGCAAACAACAGTTTGAAACCATTAGAAGAATGAACGAATTGTCATAGAGTCACTTGACTTCATTCTTTATGATTGACGACAAACATAGCGGTCAAGTTCATTAACAGTTTGTTCAACAAGTTTACCAAAAAGCACGAACAATTACTTAGCCGTAAAATACAAGGCAAACCTTGCAAGTTCTATCTTCTGAAGCAGAAACAATAATTGCATTAGCTCCACCGTACCCAATCACAACATCAGTCACCTTCAAAGAATGCTCAGAGAAACTAAACTCATAAGGTTGTCTTGCTTTACCTCTCAATAAGTCATCAAATACCCTAATGTCAAATTGTCAATCAATTTAAGGATATTAGACCTCAGATCATCAAAGATAAGCTAGCCAAGACATATGAAGAAAATAATACATTATAAGAGACCAAACTCGAACAGATCCATCCTCTGAACCAGAAATCAGAAGTGATTGATCATCATTGAATAACAAGCAAGTAACCGCCCTATAGTGAGCATGCCACTTCTTAAGCAGTTTCCCAGTCGCAACCTATAAATAAAAATAAATATAGAACATTTAATCGGATTGCTTGATACAACGAGTTGAATTACTAGAAGACAGATTGACTTGGTATAAACCTGCCACAAGTAAATTTCGCCGGATGCACCTCCTCCGGCTATATAAGTTCCCTCACTATTGGAAACAAGTGGATTTATAGGTTCGGCTGGGAAGCTTTTAACTTCCACTTGAGGCTACACAAATGTAATTAATAAAATATCAATAATTGCAGCACTATAGATATACATAACAGTTCTAACAAAACTAAGCTTTCTAATAGGCAGTTAATCAAACAGCTTAACTAAATTCTACAAAAATGTGAATTAACAAAGCTACACGTAATACGAGTGAAATTTTTGTTATTTACCTTGTTCCATGACCAGTACAGGATAGATCCTGAGGAAGATTTAGTTTCACGGAGTTGAGAGGAGGCCAGAAAGCGGCCGCCGACACAGGTGAGGCCGTGAGAAGGTGAGGAGCAAGTTCGATATCGGAGATGCTCGGCGCCGGTATGGAGGTCCCAACAGCCAATACCGGCGTCGGTCGGCGATGAGGCGATTACCAATTCCGGCTCCGTCATTTAGTAGGTTTTGCAAGAAGCACTCACTGTATTGTTGACTGCCGGAACAGTTTTGAGTTTTTGCGCGAGTTTGAAATTGTTTGAAGAACGTTGGTTACTTCAGGGTCTATTAATATTTGGGCTGGGCAAGTTTGGGCCAAACAAGCCCATTAACATTGCAATTCTCTATAACAGCTAGGCCCATAAGGCCCATTAACATTGCAATTCCCCCCTAACAGTTCGGCCCAAGAAGCCCATAAACAGTTCAATGGATATGTACCACTTTTTAGACCACTAGGCACTAATCAACATTTACCTACTATTTAATTACTTTTAGTATGAAAATAACATAACAATTAGTTAAAACATATAAAAATAGATAAATAGAGTTTTTGGCTAAAAATATGCTTAAACTATACTTCAAACTTAAACTACCTCCTTAACCTATCATTCTTAGCAGAAACATCCTTCAAGTATTAAAAAATGAACAATTTTCATCCTTTTATATTTTGAATGACTACTTTTATAAGTTTCAACTTACGTAACATTAACATTGTCCTTCAATTTCACTTTTATAAGTTTGAAATCAAGGATATCGTAGTGGAATTCTAAATTAAAAAAATATTATTTCTTTAATTTGATATATTTCTTCTATATAGTCATTATTACATATTTCACTTATGCCTTAATTATGATCTTTGGGGGCATTTGTATTACTCCAATTTGATAAATATTAAAAAAAACACTTATTAATGACATTATCACCTTAAAAAAGGGAGTTGGAGCTAATTGGATGACTTTAAGGATATACTAGTTACTATTATGAAACTATACATGCATAAAAACTATCTTGATGAATTTTGAAGAAATTTAACATGTGTAAAACACAATGATCAATTATCACACATGTATAAGAGAATTTGAAGTTTGACTAAAAATGGCACTAAAGACATTGTTCCTTAGAAGGTGCACTATTAATTGTGTTTTGGATTAATCCTCACTCTATTATTAGTCAAATAAGTATTCAAAAACATGCCCCCCCATAATTTGGAAAAGTCAAATAAAAGCAATCAATTGGTTTGTAACTGATTAAGACACTAAAATCACAAATGAAATCAACATGGATTCTTCTAATAGGGCCAGTGTTTTTTTTTTTTTTGAATTTATATTACATTTTCTTCAAAGTAGTAATAATTATAATATTAATTAATTAATTAGCATTTACAATTATCTAGGAAACAATTAGTTCCTCCATGATTGCACGTTTCGAAAATTGTAGAAATAGAAAAAGTTTCAAACCTTCTACTCGTTTAAAGTAGAGAAAAAAAGATTCTTCTAAAAACTTTACAATATATACATGTAATTTAATTAGTAGTACTTAGTACAAGTACTATATATTCAAAGTTTATTAAATCGTCAATAAAGGTAGTATTTTCGAAGGAAAATGTCAATAAAGTGTACACTAAAAAGACTCGACATAGATAATTCCAATCTTTACATTCACTTTATTAATAATAAAATGCAAATATTTATAGAAAAAAAAATTATATATTTTTTTTTTTTTGCTTTTCACTAATTTCAAAAATCGTGTCATGGTCCAATACGGCTGTTAAGCAACACACCAACAATCGATTAAAGTATCTTTAAACCGGATGATCCGTATTTTACTTTTTTCTATAGACCCAAATATTCCCATTCCACCACCTTTAATTCCTTTTTCTTTTTCTTTCGAGCAATTGTCGTTCATAGCTGATTTGAAGGTGAGTTAAGCAGACGTCGATTCAGTAATATTATATTTGAATAGCTAATTTTGGAATAAGTTATTCATGTATAGAATCAATATAATGTTTGATTTGTAATTTAGAAATTTTATATAAATAATATAAGTCTAATTTTTGCAAGAATATATGTATTATTACAAACATGATATAAAGTAATTGACACTACAAAACTACATGCATAACATAATACATATATATCCTTGTAACTAATCTATATGTTATTAGTATCTGCGTAACTCTAATCAATTTATCGAATGATTTTTTTTAAAAGTGAATGTATATATTCTTCTACAAATTCTATGTATTACACGTGCAGCTTCCTACCACGTGCCACTTCCTTGATAGAAAAAGACACAAGGAAAGTCTAAAGGAACCCACCCTTCATTCAAACTAGATAGGTAGGTTTAGGGTTATTATATATTTTTTTCACTCTTATTATTAGACCAAATTTAATAATTGCATGAGCCAAGATTTTCTCAGCTTACTTCCCTACCACTTTTTGTTATACAAGATTTGGTAACCTCTTTTTTTCTACATCTTCTTCTTCTTGCTTTACATTTAGCTTTCAAATAATGAATTTGTCTTGAGGTAGATCTACGAATTCGTTATTTTCGATTCGAATTATACGAATAAATAAATTACAAAAGCAAGTACATATAATAAAATATAATAATATCAACTGTGGGGTATATAACAAAACAAGTCTTAGACCATAATAATAAGTTTTATAGCCATGTAGATATTGGATTAAAACAGACTATATCACTAGTGGGATATCCCGCCCTTACATAAGATCATATAGTAATCATGTGTAGAGCTACAATATTAAGGTTTGCATGAATTCAATGATAAAGTATATAGATGATCATCTCATCTAAAAATATCTCGTCTAAAAATTTATATAATTAAAGATAATCACACTTTTATCTATACATTTAATTATATCTCGATACTAGTACGTTAGCTTTTGCTTAAATTAAACTAGTGTCAAACTTCTAATCTTGACTCTGCTTTTTTCTATAGCTTTTGATAAGCTACTAAGATTATACTTATTCAAATCTTTGAATTTACATTAATTTGTTAGGAGAAAAAAGAATAGTGAAAAAAGGGGGAAATTGAGAGTAGTGTAGAAAAGCAAAAACAAACTTTACTTGGTATATGATTGTTACACAAAGGAACAAGTAAAGTAGGCATAGAAAAGAAAGATATTTGGTTTTCTTAACCACCAGTCAAATGAAAAGAAAAAAAAAACCTATCTTCCCCTTTCACTTTCCCTTTCCCTTAGGCAAAAATCCAAAGAATGACTAATGATAAAAGAAGTTAGAAGAAGAAGTGGACACATAGAGAGTTTCAAACACAACAAAATTAGATGCTTAAAGTAGGAAAAGACATAGGTTTTTTTTTTCTTCAGAAGAAGTATAGAAGCCTTGATAGAAACGTATCAAACAAACAAAAAAAAAAAACATTTTCCAGATTTTTTTTTATAAAAAGAAATAATTTCATCATCATCGAATAACTAAACATTTTTTAAATATTTTATTTATTTATTTTAATCTTTTTGCTAGGTTCTGTACATGATTTTGTTCACATCTCTGTGTTTTTTTACTCACTTTTTTGTGTCTGACCGTGCAAGTTCAGTAAACGAGAAATTGAGATGCACCACAATATTCTTAATAATCAGATAGAAGCCATAAATCATAATAATAATTATGATCATAGTTTAACTTTCTTACTTATAATGATAATAATAATAATTACCTCAATAATTACACAATCCTTAGTGCTAATTCATCAATATTCACCGATTAAATTTAATTTTTTGAAATAATTAATCATGTATTTCCAATTGTCAAATGATGATGTATACACAGTCTTATCTAACAAACCTACACTAACATAACAAAGATTAAAAAAAACTTATTTCTGATAAACTCTCGATTCAAATATATTTAACCATCTCTCTCTTTTTTCTTGATTTCAAAATTTTACTTAAAAATAATTGTTTATATTTGTACGTAGAATTCATTAATGTATTGATCAGAGAGAAAGCCCCAGAGAAAAAAAAAATTGTCAATGGACTGAACGTTATTATAAGCTTTTTACATAAGTTGAACTGAAAAAGAAGAAAGCATATTTCAGAGCTAACCTTATAATAACTTTCTCTCTCGTGTGCATTAATAAATGCAACTGAAATTTTCTTCAGATAAATCAAAACCAGAAATAAAGGAGAAGAAGAATTAGAACACACATAAAAATAAGTGACATCTAAAAAAAAAAACTAATTACTTTTTTTTCTTCCAATTATAACAAAAATTAACCCACCTGCATTCATGGTTAAATAAGTTATATTTACACAGAGACCAAAAAAAAAAAAACTCACAAGTACAACATTTCATAATCCACTAATGAAACAAAAACTTGAACTTTAATAAGGTAGTGTGGGTGTGAATAATAATACTAAAAAAATAAAGTCTAAGATGAAGAAGGAGGCATGAGATTTAACCCTAGATCATTTTTTTCCAAGACCATTAATCTTGCCTTATTTTTCTCCACCATATTGGTAGTAGAATAATATGAAGATGAATATTCAGGATGCACTCTTTTCTTGGACATAAGAGGAACCCCAAATAATTTTGTACTTGTATTATCACCACCATTACCTTCATCGAGTATCGTCACGCTACTGCTTTGTGATGTCTTGCTTGGTGATACGATGTTGTTGGTGTTAATGTTTGAGATAACAATATTTTTAGGGTTTGTAATTTGTTGATACCCAAACTGATGATGATGAATATTCATATTCTTCTGGACTATAGGTGTAGCTGAAGCAGGTAATAGTGAACAAGTATTGTACGAACTGCTAGGGGTAACAGGTTTGACGTGATTTTGAACGAAATAAATAATGTCGTTATAAAGTTTCCTCATGTGTGCAAGTTCCGACATTAACATGTTGTTGCTTCTACGTAACCGGTCGTTGTCCTCCGACAACGCCGTTACTGTATTGCTCGCATTATTGTTGTTGGAACAAGGCGAATCACACCAATTGATATTTTGTTGTTGATATAATTGATCATCCGAATCAGGTGGAGAAACACTCAGCCGCGGGTTATAAGTACTCGGGTAATTTGGAAAAAAACCCGAATGGGGATGATTCATTGACATACTTTGTACCGGTTGAGCTGTTTTTCTCCGATGGATTTCGCATAATAAATGTTTTTCGCCTCTTTTGAAAAACTCATTAGCGAACTCCCATCGATCCGGTACGATTTTTCTGAAACCCTAATAGATCAAGAATTGTATTTTTATATATAATCAGTACTATAACTAAACCAAAAAAGACGAAAAATTGTTTAAAATGTTAAAAATGAAAATACTTACATAAGTATTGAGTTGACGTACGAAGCTAGAGAAATTGTTGTGTTTGAAGTAATTAGGGAGTAAATCACGAGCAAATTCAGGTGGACGCCAAACAACAAAAGTAGAATCATCTTCACCCCAAGAAACAATATGGTCAGTAGAAGGGTCATCAACAAGTTGATATGTTTTTGTTAAAAATGGAGCTGGAACTGATTTATGTGAGTCTAATGAAAGTAATATGCCTTCACAATTATCTAGCATTAAAGCCATTTGAAACAAAGAAAAGGTGCAAATTCTTGAATATAGAAGATGACAAGAAAAAATGTTAACAAGATGTGAGAATGAGGGAGGTAATAATAAGGAGGTTATTTTGAGGTGGGGGGTGGGGGTAAAGAAGTTTTATTTTTATAAAAATGAGTAAATATATATTATTTTTTTAGAATATTATAGTAGAGGGAAAAGAGACCTCGGTTATGTAGTGAGAGAGAATAAGTGTCTGTATGTCTAGGACTGTGAAATAAGGGCCTTTCAAGACAAACCCGTGACATTTCTTTTTCTTCTCTTTCTACTGACTTTCATCCTCTCACGCACACTACTACAATATTATAAAATCCGTTTTCGTTTCAAAATAAGTGGTGTTTTTATATTAGACGTAAACTTTTAATCCTCTCATGCACACTACTGTAACTAAATAAAGTTCATTTCGTTTTAAAATAAGTAATGTATTATAGTTTAAATACGTCTCTTTAAAAATTATTCATTCGTGTAAAGTTTAAAAGAATAAGATATAATTCCTTTCTTGAAATTCTAAAACACTACTTATATTGAAACGAAAAAATTATAACACACTAAATTAATGATTTTACTCTTAATATCGACCAAATTATACAAAAATGAAAAAACATATTCGTGCATCCTAAGGTGTGTATTTAAAACGGACAAACTATAACGCAGTAATTTAATTAATCACTTTACTCATAATCATGGCCAAATTGAACAAAATTCATAATCATGCATACACTGTGACAAAATTATACAGAAAAAGAAAAAAACATAATCATGCATACGAAGGTGTGTATTTAAAACGGAAAAAAGTTTATAACACAGTAAATTAATCACTTTACTCATAATCATGACCAAATTGAAAAAAATCCATAATCATGCATACGAAGGTGCGTAGTTTAGAGTCGGAGCCAAGAATTCATCGGGACTTTATTCAACAGAAAATTGTATTGTATAAATAAATTTAAAATTAATATGTTTTATATACATATAATATTTATAAAATTTTAGTGAAAATTCAAACAACTTCTATATAAATAATGAAAATGACGGTGCCATCAATTTTATTTTTTGAGGGTAAAATAAAATCAAAATCTCTCTTGTAACTGCTACTTCTGTAAGAAATAATAACACTAGTGTTACTACTACAGTTCCAAACTAAGCTAAGTTTCATCATTTTCTCTATTTTTACCAACCTTTGACTAGCTACGACTTTAACTTTTTTGACGTGTGACATATATATCAAAGAAAATAGCATAGCTAAAAGTTCTAAAAAGAAACGATTCTAGGAAAGTTTTTCTTTTTTATTTGGTCAATCCAGTAAGTTCGGTCAGAAGTATTATTAATTGGGATGTATAATTAATAATTATAATATGTTTTGGTAAGTACTACTACAAAAATTACTCTGTGTGAATTTTCTTCATCTTCTTTTAGAAGTTTTGACCAACTTTCTAAAACTAGTATTGGATAATATTTGGTACTCATATGTTCCTTTTGGCTATATTTCCCATATGATGTTATGTTTAGGTAGAAAATTTGGAACATTGTTGTTTTAATCATTTGTAGATAAATCAGCTACGAAATCATCACTATATTATTCATAGCTAACATATCGTAATAGACTATTACATTGAATTATCAACGATTAAATTATTTAACTACAAAATTTATGGATCGTTATGTTCAGTCAAAAGTAAATTTTATGATGGGAGTTATTAAGTTCTTAACTTAGGTATATATAAACTATGAACGGTTGTATCAAGTTTATCAGAAACAATCTCTCTAAGAGTTATAAAGCGTGTATATATTTATACACACACTCCACGTTCAAACTTCACCTCTGAAATTAGACTGGATATATTCATCTTCTTCAAACTTCACTTGTGGAATCATACTGGATATGTCTATCTTCTTCAAACTTCACTTGTAAAATCAGACCGAATATATTATTATTATTGTTTGTCGTATTTAATAATTATAAACTAAGAAGGGTAATTTAGTCATTTTGTTAGATAGTTTATAATTTAGAAACCAACTAGAATCATATGAAAACTAGAAAGAAATAGAAGTAGAAGAAGAAGAGTGGTCTATTTTAACTTCACGTCTAACGAGTGACTTCATTTTGTATGTATCTATTTGTTGTGTTATGGCACCAACCCAACAACACCACACACTTACTCTCTTCCCAATTTCGAATCTAATCATTTTTTAATTTTTCTACTTCTCATCTTACTGTTTTTTTTTGCAGGCATATATAAAAGCATCATATGGTAAAAATAAAATTAAAAAAAGCATCCATCGAACTACGTGACATGATTCAAAAAAGCCTGTTCCTAAGTGACAACATTTCACTTCTTCTTCTTCTATTTGCTTCTCTTCTTCTTGTAAATATTCCAAACTTCAATATAACATTAACTCATACAATTATTATTATTTTTATTTTGAAATTTCTCACTTTTATTATTTAATAGAATATTTTTTTATTTATATTTTTCATTTCACTTTTTAGACTGTTTCTAGGCTTCTTTGAGCTTTGAACCATTTGCCTAACTAACCATTTTTTTTTGGTTCACTTTTTGACATGCCTCAGGTGGTGCATTTTGAATTATTGGCCTAAAAAGTTTTTTCATGAATAGCTGCAAAATAAATCATTATAGCTTTTTCTTTCCTTGTAATGGCCCAAGAATTTCTTTTTCACATTTAATTTTTTTAATAAAACCAAAGCTATAACTCCTATAGTATTTTTAACTATGGATTATTTTTTTATATACATCAAATTAAGAGTCACTTCCTTCTACCTTAACTTCTTGTAAGAATACGAACATGATTCATAAAAATGCATGCATTATATATCATTTATGGTGTATTCGAGTTTTTAAGTTCGACCTGATAACATGAAATCATTTTAATTGAGTTTTTAATATAAATATCGAATATCATGAAAGAAAGAAATGGTCGATCCATTTTTTATAAGTGGTAAGAGTTGACAGTAAAACGTAGGGACATATATAACATGGCCCAAAGTGAAACCATAGGGAAAATGATGGCTAATTATTTCAATAAGATACCACAACTGATTATTTTGATCATGGCTATCTATGATACTCGATTAATTATTATTGTTAAAAGAAAGTAAAATTTCTCTATTTCACCATGCCAATCATCACTTACTTAACTTTTTTCATTTCTTTTTGGCTGTTCTCCACACTAACTTATGTACAAAAATCATCCAAAACTTCTTTAAAAATCATAACAGTAGTAATCTTACTTAAGAAGCTAAACCAAATTATCCAAAAGTGTTTGCTTTTTTATTTTACAACATTATTATCATGAAGACAACATAATATATAGTATCTTATGCGTTACTTTTTTTTTTCATGAAACACATCATTAATTTTGTAGACAAACCTTAATCAATTCGAGCATTCCTTAATTTCATGGTCATGATCTCTCATAATAACCCTTTAATTTCTCCGAAGTTATAGCATGCTAGTGGCAAAATTATCATATCCAAGTATATGACGCAGTTGTCAGGAGCGGTTCAAGCATATTAGTGGCCTAAAACAAAAATTAAATGGGGTCTTAAATTTGAATCGTCAATAACTTTATATAATTGATTTCTTCTAGTTTTCAATTGATAGTATAACTATTCTTATTTTAAATTATTTTTCATGAGATATAATGCTTTAAATATGTCAAATTTCTTCTATAATTTCTTCATTTTTCATGAAAAGTTTATCTTTTCTACAAATTTGTTAAAAAATAATAACGTATAACCTATTTATTATAAAAATGAAGCCCCTTAAATTTAGGGACTTAAAACACATATGTCTTTTTCTTTAACACTGTCGAGTCACCCCTGCAGTTATTAGTGGAGCGAGTTGAATGAGTTCTCAAATTTAAATTTTAGCAAAATAATATACATTATGTGATTTATTCTCATATGTCCTCGGTCCTAACCTAGGTGGACGGAGTACTCTAGTTTCCATTAGTGATAAAATGTGACATGTATCCCATAAAATCAATCGAAATATATGATTAGGACGACTTCAGAATAATGACTCAATTTTTTTCATTCAGAATTCATAAATTCAAAATTTTAGATCTACCTGTCTTAACAATATAAAATTTTTATACTCTCAACCTAAATATTATTGACGAGAAAAGGTTAAGAAAAATATTAAAAATAAATATAATCAGGATAGTTGTTTCCAACTAAAGTGGTAGGTTATTCCTATTTTTTTGATGAGCAATATATACAATTTTAATTATTTCAATTGTAAAAAAATATATTTATTTGTGAATTATGCAATGAACAAGTTCGTGTATTAAAAACACGTCAACAACATGAGGTGTAGACCTAATTTTGACCATATATACAACATGGATACCGAATAGGACATGAAGTTAAAGAAACTATGAATATCGGTACATTTGTTTATATATTTCAGGAAAAATATATTAAAAAATACCACACACATTAAAGAAAAACAATTAATTTTTTTTATGTAAACAAGAGTGTCAGCTTTTGAAAAAAAAATTAAAAGAATCAAGTTCCAATATTTTTTTGTTAATTCTAATTCTGAGAAAATGACTCCTAAACCTTCTCTTCTTCACTGTTTTTTCTTACTCTTTGCGGATCGTTTGGTACAATAAATAATAACAAAAATAACTTTTTAACAATAAAATTATTAAAATTATTTGATTCACTGTTGCTAACTATAGATTCTAAGAATATTTACAAAATGTAACAGTTAACGCTAAAAAAATATTTTTGTATAGTAATAGTTTAATCTTTTTCCAAATTTTTTATGTAACGAGAGCTTTAATGTATCGAACTAATTTTTTTTATCGCTAGTTTAGTGTACTAGATAAATGTAGATATTTCTGTAATAAAATTTAACTAATATATTCTTTTTATTAGCTAATCTTAATATTGATTATGTTAATAGTAATTAATATTATGTTTGTGAGATAGTAGTTCAAATTTTTACCGTTCACACTCCATAGTCACTGCAAACTGTACACTGTTTCAGCGGCTGACATGGAGACAGGGTCCTTGTTTTTTTACTATTATTTTATGTTTTTATTTTTTTACTTTTGATGTTATAGTATATAGTATTATTTTTATTTATTTATTTTAACTTTGTTTTATTATGCTATTCTCGTGATTCTTGCTTTTTGGAATTTTCCACATCCTCCTATATTTATTCCCACCACTCTATTCCTCTATTCATGTTACATACTTATATGTGGGAATATTTCACATGCACCTCTTTCTCTTTGCATCAATCTAGATGTACCATCTCAAAAGTACCTTCTATTTTTTCACATTTTTAAAACTCATATCCTAATTAATATTAATTTCATGTGTCTTAATTTTATGTAAACATGTTTGATCGAATATAATAATAATGTATTTAGTATAATTTTATGATTAATTGAATAAAACAATAGTATATTCAGTATAGTATTATAGGTGCATGAGATTTGAGGAAGATGGTGTATACATATGGAGTTTTATGTTTATCTTGTTAGAATAGAAAAGTTGTGTTCATGTGTGTTTGTATGGATACAAAATTTATATATAAGAATATAAGACTAATATATAGAAATAAATCATGGAAACTTTTATATCAAAATATTTTATAAAGAATAAAATAGGAAGAAAAATGTATCAGAAATATAAATTGAAGAAGATATCAATTTTAGATTAATTAGAAATGAAAAGAGTGTTATGTAAATGAAAACGGAGGGAGTCATTATATAAATGTCCAGAATTTTGTGTTGACTAGTTCAATCATAAATTTTTTAATTTTCTTTTTATCTCTTTGAATTTACGTTGAAATTCATTTGTTCAGAAAAATCACATTGAAAATAAAACACTTCCCAATTAAATATAAAGATTTCATTAAATTCGTAATTAAAACTCTCCACGTCTAACAAGTTCTAGAAAATAATATTGCTCATGATAACTTCCTTGTTTATTTTATATTTTTTCAAGTTTCTAGCAAGTAGGTAGGAAACAAAATGAATGTTATGATAACTAGCAAGTTATAGTCTGAGTTTATGATTACTTGTGTGAATTATTTAATTATTATGAATTAGAGGGGTGTGTTGATCAATCAGCCAATTTAAAAAAAAAACATGCACTATAATGATCAATTAACATATTTTTCAGTTGTGTACGAAAATAATGATCATATAATTAAGTTATTGTGTTTGTGATGTCATTGTAGATAGTTTTCATTTTGAAGCTTTGATTGGGTAATTATGAAGTAGTTACAAATAAAATAATAACATTGACATATACAAATTTAATCTTCTCTATGTAAAAATAATTTCCTTTTATTTATAGGTGTTGAATTATTAGAATAAAATAGAATTTAAACTTTTCATGAATATAAAAACCTTGGAAGAAATTGAAAAAAAAAATCTATTAATTAGATTAGAAAAAAACAAAGGAAAAGTGGAAAATCTAAGAGAACAAATAGAGGGAGCCCACTAATAAAAATTATAAGATAATGTTTATACATAGTTTTATTAAATTGATAGTATCAGTAAAGAACATGCAAACACATTGGTTTTAGTTTTGGGTATATATGTAAAATTCTTGGGAGAAGTAAGGGATAGTGATAGGAACCAAGAAGATTCTATTCTATTATATATATATATCATCTCATATATATTTTTTGCAGTGAAAACTCAACCCCACTTGTTCAGTACCCTCTCTCTCTCACATGACCACTTACTATATAATATAATTACAAAAATAAAATAAAACAATCCTCAAAACCATCATGGTCATTGTTATAATTATTAGACACAAAATAAATTATATCTCAGTTAATATATATATATATCCTTCTATTTTGAATGTGTATAAGAACACATCGTCTTATGGGATATTCTAGATGATAGTTTTCATGAGAAACATTTGAATTCATATCTATATGTCAAATAGAATGTATACAAATTAAGATCAAAATGTATATTGCTCCCTCTGTCTAATAATAGTCGTGCACTACTGACTTGACAAGAGAGTAAAGAAGCAGTAATTTATTCTTATTAAATATAAATTATGTAAACATTGAAATATTAATAGCAAGAGTAACATAGACACAAAGTAATGAATTATTAATTTATTTTATAAACTGAACAAGTATTATTGGAAGAATTTAAAATAAGTATTGTGAACGGATAAAAATAGACGGAGAGAGAGAGAGAGTGAGAAGTTCAAGGAGAGACAGCTTAAAACAGAGAATGAATAAGGATAAAAACACCTAGAGTCTTAAACCTAGAATAGATACTCTAATTAATTAAATATTTTTATTAAGTTAATTAATGTGAATAATGACACCTTTTTTGATAAATTAAATTTTTAGAAATAGAAAGAATCAAAAAGAGTTGAAGGTAGGACAAGCTACAAGCTTCTTACCTCTGTCTCTTCCCACACTCTCTTTTGTCCTATTTATTGGACCTTTTCTGCAGCACTCAGAAACTCCACATTTTTTTTTCCTTTAAAAAACAAAAAATAATTACTATTTAAATATATATTGTTTTTAAATTATACTAATTTCTTGCATATTCAAGATTAATAAATAAGCTGTTTCCAAAGCAAGCACTTGGTAATAGTAGTATTTTGTTCTTCAAAATTTCAGCCTACCCTATTAAGATTCCCTACCATTTACCTAAAATGATGATTTCGATAACAATTATATTGTTAAACAATAAAATTCATCGTTAATTTTATTTAGAGACAAATTAGCAATAGATATTTGTTAGCTGCGAGGGGATTACCGATGAAATCTGTAATAATTTATTTCAAAATAAATAATGTTTCACATTATAAATAAGGTTGTATTAACGAAGTTTTCCAAGTTTTTATCCTTACAAAAATACAGACAATTTTACATAATTAAGAAAACTAAAAAAAAGTTATTATCTTTTCCAATGTATTTATAAAAAAGTAAATTAATTTTTTTAAAAAATAAATTTTATTTTCTAAGGAATGAGTAATGGAACCTTTCTAAGCTAAAATAACGTAATGGAACCTTTCTAAGTTATAAAATTTGTGAATTTTGGATCCTAGTCTTTGTGAGTTTCTAGGTTAAAAATTTAATAATTTATACGCCTTAAATAAATTTATTTTATAAGAAAAATATTATATTCACATAATAAGGTGAACTTAATAATTTAATTAACCTGAATATATCAAATATGTTCCATGCCATTATATTCCCATAGTAAGGTGAACGTTAACTATTTGATGAATTCAACATAAATAATTTGGTCAAACAAAAAAAATTAAAACATGTTACATGATACATTGGTGAAATATTTCATTCCATCCATTAAAATACATCAAACACAACTTGTTACGATAAAGTAAAACATAATCGACTATAGAAAATTTTCATTAAATTATCGATATATATAAGTTAAATTTTGACTTATCGTCCAATCAAAATTTGTAAAACAAGGTTGAGTCAAAGTTGTTATTCTGCAAGATGCATGAGACTGTCTAGGTACTCAGCATTTTGGAGATGGGGTGGGTAAGAAAAAAGATAAATAGGTCACGAGGGGGGTGGGGTGTATAATTAAATGATAAAATAATAATTTAACATACATATATGAATGAATATAATTAATTAGAAAAAAAAATTAAAGAGTACACACGAGGAAGTGGCCATCTGAAATAAATGGGAAAGGCAGGAGAAGAAGGTACTATTTATTTATTTATTTATTGTCATTTCTTCTACAGAAATATACACTACACTGATGACTGTCTTTCTTTTATTTGTTTTGTCCTTTTATTATACTTTCTAATAATATGACAAAATTATTCTGCACTCTTCTAACCATTTTTCTCTACCTATTTTTCTGTCCATGTACTCTATATTAATGCATCCACATTATTATTATTATTATTATTATTATTTCAAAAATTCGATGATTTTCTTCCTTTCCAAAAAATGAGACAGTCTTCTCATGATTTCGAAAGTAGAACTTGATGTACCCTTATGAATTTTTATAATAACATATTTCCTCCGTCCAGAAATAATAAACAGGTTTAGATGATGCACATCTCTCAAGAAAACTTTAATATAATATATAATTTGACTAATATAATCCTAGAAATAATTGTAAGGTTTATAACAATAACTCTAATGACTCTTACATTTAAAGGCAAATGAAGTTTATACAGAGGATGAACTTTTGGTATACAGAGAATGAATATTTACGTGCTACTACTCTAATGACTCTTAAAAAACTGTACTTAGAATGCTTGATATTTTATTGAAAACTGCAAAAGCAACCTTTTATAAATTAAAGTCTTCTTGTAACTTTAAATCAATAATTATTAAAATGAATAATTATCAAGGGTAGAATTGGAAAAAACGAGTTAACTAGTTGTTGATTGTTTAAATTGACAATTAATCTTGGACATTTATTTTTAGTATACCTGATAATTATTTCTGGACGGAGGAAGTAGCTTATATTTATAATCAAATATTTAAATGAATTTGAGCAAGAGTATAGTTTCAGTGAACTTATTAACTACTGGAGAAAATATGAAATATATTCAAATTTTGATCGAAATTATTGTAACAATATCGAATTTTGGGATGGACCTTTTACTCCCTTCACTATTTAATAGTGTATTTAAAAGGTATATATTACCCATGTGGACATCATAAATATCGCATCATTATAAATAATAATGTGTCCACATGGACACATATATATTTTTAAAATAGATTATAAAATAGTGCAGGAGAAAAAGGTCCTTCACGAAGTTTGATATTGTAACAATAATTTCGACCAAAATTAAAATATTTTCAGACCATTTTCCCTAATTACTACCTTCATTCATTAATTCTACTCGTCACATTTAGATCAGACTTGTATTATGGTAATCAATTGTAGATAAAATTTGCTTTACAAACGTGTCTCCTTAAATCGAAATATTAAAGGGTATAGGTTGAAAATGAGTAGATTACTTAAGTTTCTTCCATTTATTTTTTCTTAGAGGAAGGAGAAAAGAGTCCTTTTGTCAAACCATATGACCAATCAATCAAGATTACCTATCAAATTTTTATTTTATTTTTTTCATTTATAAAGGAACACAACAAAACTAAAAGTTGTAGTAAAGAAAGAAAAGAAAAAGGTGTAACTTTGTTTCAAATATTGTTGCTTTTTAAATTTATTTTTTCCTTGGTCACACTAAGCAAAAAATCATCTAATTGATTAGATAAAAGAAAAGCATATATAAGTAGAAGATGGATTAGAATAACAAAGGGTGTTTTTTTGGTTTGGCCTCCATGCAAAAGCTCCTTTAAGTGAAAAATCACCAATAAAAAGTAGTAGCTTCCTCTAATAGACCATCAACCGAATACGGTGTAGCAGATGAGACTGATCCTTCATTAATAAGAAGTTTCTGACTTGAGTCCTACATATAAAAAAATTCTTAATAAGGAGCACTTTAATCAGTGGCGAAATTGAAATTTTTATTAAGAAGTTCAAAATTTGAAGAAGTAAATCACAAACTAATCAAAGGTGATTCAACATCTATTATTATAAATAAAAAATAATGTTAACTATACATAAATATTAATATTTTATCTCCGAAGGGGATTCGAATGAACCCCCTAACTCTATGCTAGATACAATATAAATATCAAATACTAAATAAAAAAAGACTTCCTCCAATAGAATATTTTCCCACTCAATGTATAGGTCGAAAAGAAATTTTAAATGTGTAGATTTGCATGCATGGCTTGAATGTTTAATTTTATTTTTTATTTTTTGAACACTAAAATAAAGAAAGTTAATTTTAATACTATACTTTATTGGAGTTACATTAAAAGGGGAGAAAACAAAGGTCGTCTTTCCTCCATTTTCTTTTGTTTGAGTCTTTTCATTTCTCTTTTTTTCTTCTTCTTTTCTTCTTTTATTCTACTTTTATTTTCTTTCTTTTTCGATGACCCCTCTAAGTAATGAACAAAATATTATGTGTATATTCCTGTAAAAAAAGGGAAAATTTTAAAAAAGAATCAACTACCTATTAAGAATAAAGAAAAAGGAAGGTTGGATTGATTTAATTTGTAAGTCATCACACTACAAGAAAATATGAAAATTAGTACGAAATTTTTCAGTAATTCAAGTTTTTATTTTCTAGTAGTGTCATATATAATAAAAATATAGTCTAATGTCAATATTTTTTTAAAAAAATAATATTATTTACACTTAAAAAAGATCGGATACAAAAGATTTTTATAAAGCTATTTTCGTTTATATTTAAACAATAATAAAATTATATCGAACTATCTTCTTCCTGGGGTACAATATTCGATGTGATGTATACACTAAGGGCCCGTTTGGATGGGCTTAATAAAAGCAGCTTTAAAAAAGTCCTTTTGAAAGTGCTGAAACTTATTTTTAAAATAAGCAGTTATGCGTTTGGATAAAAGTGCTGAAGTTGCTATGCCAAACGTGAAAAGGGAAAAATGGAAGAAAGAGATGTTAGGGTTATGTGGGTAATTTGGAGATTGTATAAAAATATTAAGGGCAAAAAGATAAAATGGGTGGTCAACTTAAAACAGCTTATAAGCTAAAAAAAAAAAAAACACCCCTACCCCAGCTTTTAACTTTTAGCTTAAAATAAGTTTTTTTTAACTTAAAATAAGTTATTTTGAGTATTGCCAAACAGCTAAATAAGTCAAAAATCAGCTTTTAA
Organism: Solanum pennellii; assembly: GCF_001406875.1. Taxonomy (NCBI): domain Eukaryota; kingdom Viridiplantae; phylum Streptophyta; class Magnoliopsida; order Solanales; family Solanaceae; genus Solanum; species Solanum pennellii. Next base: position 73,922,915 of record NC_028640.1, on the reverse strand, counting down.
GTCAGTTTGACCAGCTTTTAAGCTGAGCCAAACAGGCTCTAAATTAATTACCACAAGAATATTTAGCACATGCTAATACGAAAAATTGAAATTTATTTCTATTAATAACTTCACGCTCGTCATCAATCGTGTTATAATTTATTTATGTGTTTCATTCACAACTTCACATAATAATTCATTGAATTTTTTCGAACTAGTAGCATATACTATCAACATGCTCATAAGCGTGAGTGTATATATAATTTCATAATATTATACATGTATATATAATTAAAAAAAAAAAGGAGAAGATTTATAAAAAGATGATTGGAGTTAGGTAATTGACATGATATGATAATTTGGGACCTACAAAATAAAGGGGGTATGATGGATGAAAGGAAGATAGAAGTTTGTATGATTGAACAGAAAAGTAGAATTAGTGAGAGAATGTCAAAAAGGAGATGAAATTAAAATAGGTTAGAATTAAGAGGGGAACATAAAGGCTGTTGGATCACATGCATATTACCTCTTTTTCTTCTTCTTCTCTTGTTTGCTCTTCTTTTTATATATTACTCCGTCTGTCTCATTTTTTTTGTAAATAGTTGATCTATAATACTTGTCATTTCATAAAATTAATATACAAAATTACTATATAGTTCTTTTTTCTTTATCCTTGTAAGTAATTAGCTTTGAAAATATATATTTGACCAACTTAGAAAAGCTAATTATATGATTCATGTTCATTTGTTAAATTAATTAATCAAAATAAATTATAATTCGTTTCATTGATTGAAAACTTGAGTTAAAAAAAAAAGAAAATAAAAGGGTAAAATTATATAATTTTTTTAATATAAGTATAAAATAAAAAAATAACATATAATATATATATATATATTCTCTCTTATATGTGTGCACCTCATCAAAATAACGTTGAAGATAAGAAGTTTGTCATTAACAAATAACATGTCCCACACTTGCCAAGGCTACTTCTCCACCTCCTCAATCCAAGGGATTCTTATAACTATTTAGGATTTCATTAATATATACTCATAACTAATCGCTAATTAAAAAGATAAAAGAGATTTATCATCTATTATATAATAGTATATTCATAACATAAATTTTTCATGAAGAGGATTTTGATGAACCCGCTGACCCTTCTGTTTTGGTCCATGAATGTGCTCAATCACGCAGAGTCGTGGAACTCTGAATACAATAATGTGAGATTTTATTAGGCTTGAGCAAGAACCCAAAATATAAGAGTTTCGCTAAACTCAAAGATTTAAGTCTAAATATTATATTTGTGTTAACAAATTTATTTAATGTATAAATTTTTAATTATCAAATCTGATAATAACTTAAAGAATTAATTAAAATCTCAAATTCATAAAATTCAAATCATAATATCACTACTATTTATAAGTATTTTTTACCCTTAAAATAAACTTTGAACTCTTTATTTTAAAGAAAGTAACTTGAAAAAATAACCCCCACATTAGGGTCCCTCCATCATATTTGCCATCATTTCTTGCAGATGAAAGACCCTCTTGTCCATTTACTCACAAAGCATGCTTAAAGTAGAATTTATACATTTTCATTTTTATTTTCTATAAGGTCATATATGGCAACTACCAATAATGCAAAGAAGGTATAAATTGTAGTAATTTTGATTGGGGCAATGAATATCTCATCATCATACACTATATTGGAAAACAAAAAATATTGGTAGGAATTAATTATGAGCCGTTTGATGAGATTATTATTCATTCATCACACCATATCGATCTTGGAGAAAGAGATAGTAATATATCATCACTAAATCATTTTGGTGGAGTATTTATTAGTATTTGCCTTTTCTTCTTGGGGTTTGGTGATAGGAGGTAAAAGGGTTAAATGCAACTATATTTTGAATCATTTGGTCTCTTTCACTTTATTTTATTACTAGTTTTCTTTTAGTACATAACTAATTTGACGGTGTGAAAGTTTTTATTAACAACATATATAATTTAAATTTTATATGATCTTAAATTTACATAGTTCAAGAATAATTTATTAGCTTAGTTTATTGCACTACAAGTAATTTTTAGTCCCTTAAAAAGGTAGGTTGATATATAATCTAAATTTATTAAAGAGAAATCTATTCTCTCCGTCCGGGATTGTTTGTCATGGTTTCTATTTTTAGAGTCAAACTATAAAAACTTTAACTAACATTTTAAGATGTAATTTTTCATCATATTAATATGTAAAAATTGCAATTTATAGTACTTTTCATAAAGTTTTAGAATACCTATTTTTTTTTAAAATATCGAATTAATGTGATCTAATTTAACTTTAAAAATTAGTCAAATTGACTTTCGAAAAGCGCAACATGATTATTACACCAAAGGCTTTCAGTGAACTATTGAAGCTATCGAGAGAACGCTTCGTCAAGTAAGAGAGAGGATCTTAGGCCGAACAAATCACCGGCTCCGAAGGTCTGCAATCGTAACTTTAGTTCCGGTGATTCGCTTTGCTGTCGGGGTGCAACATTTGTTAAATTCCGAATGGAGGGAGTAATAAATATGTTTTCATAATAAATTTCTTTTAATATGATATACATATTCATAATAAAGAAATTAAAACATAATATGAATTTTGACGGTTAAGTTATGACCAGTTTGTTAGTGCTAACTCATTTCAACCAAGTAAATTTTGGATGGATTATTATTCATCTATTTATTGACTCAATTCATTTTGATCTGTTCGAATTTAGCTCAATCAGCTTAGTGGAGACTGCTAATAACTATTACATATTTCATAAATATGATATAATATTATCGGATGGCTATTATGCTAGCTCTCAAATTAATGAGTAGTGCGCTTGATTGTTATTACCTGAATTTATATTCTAAGAGTTCTAGATTCGCCACTAAAACAACTTAGGTTGATCAATCCATAATCTATTGCATTCTTAAAGTTAATTTTTTGAAGCACATTCAAATCCCAAAAGGCAAAAGTGTAGGCTTTTTATTAGAAATTTGAATACTCCTAGCATAGATAATCCCAAAAAATGAAAATCATTGTCAAATCACCGCAAAGTCGAAGTCTATATAGTGGTAAAAATCTGTGACTTTAATTTACTTCTTCAAAGTTCAAATGTTACCTCTTTTTTTTTTCTCACATCATTAGATTCCCACAAGTAACAGGATTTTAGGCTTTATTATTTCATGTTTTTTTGATCTTGATGAAGATACTATGGCTAGGGTATCGATAAAATAAAAAATGATAAAGAAAATTAAAACGACATAACCCTGATATGTAAAGTAAAAAAGTTGTTTTCGATAAACCCTTGAATCAAAAGAAAAGTATGTGTAATAAAAATATATAAGACCACAAACTAGCAAAATGCAAAATGAGTTAAAGAAAAATATCGTAATACACATTGAAGAATAAGAAACTATGTGATAACTAAATAATGCTACTAAAACGAGAAGAGGAGAGGAGAAAGCTAGCCCCCTTCCCCTCCCACACAAAGTGCGATAACACTCAGCTAACTACTAATCTTCTACTCTAATTCTCGACCCTCATACTTTACTTATATATGGTCACATTCTCTTTCATCTAACATTGTGTCATGTTCTATCTATTACCACCCCCTTCGCGTTCTTTTTAAGCCAATCTCTACATACTTCTCCCAACTCCTGCTACAACCAACCTCTCACGCCTTCTATTAGTGCATCCTCATACCTTTTCTTCACTTACCCGAACCATCTTAATTATGTGAAGAAATATAAATCAATCACTTATCAATCCCTTCCGACTTATGATATGTGGATATAGAGTACTAACAGTATGTTTGGCTAACAATGAAGTGCTTATCAAACGCGAAAGAAAAGAGCCATTTTTTTTTATATAATTTGCATAAATTTTGAATTTTTATTTTGAATTAAATGTATATTTAAGAATTACATGAACAAAAAAGTATACTATAGTAATAGTGTCACATAAATGAATTATATTAAGACCTAAGTTTAGCTAATGTTGTAAGAAATATAAAGCTAGCACTTTCTACTTTTGTTTTTCCTTTTTGAGTATCATAATAAGTATCAACTATATATATATATTTTTGTGGTGCTTTTTTTTGTTTTTTGGTGTATGCTGTGGGGTAATAGAGCCATAATTATGTTTTCTATACATGCAAAAGAAAAGAGATACATGGATTTTGTCAAAGTAGATACACTCACTACCTTTAGCACTATCACTATATGGAGTTTGCAGAAGATAAGGACAACCTAAGGAACTACTAATTGAAACTCCAACTTTTTGTGTTACAAACGTAGTGAGTTTTTTTTTTTTATTATACAACTGTTGTTTCCCAAAGGGAAATTTATTATTTAGTGTCCAACAAACTCACGTGCATGCTCTCTCTCTCACTCTCGCTCCGTATGAAATTAGATTAATATAAAGTTAAAATATTGATCAAATATATAATTTGAATTATTAAATATGTGTGTTCTTTTCTCATAATCAATAAAATTCATCTTAAAAAATAAGTATAAACTTAGCAACAACCTCTGAAGCAAAGATAAGATCTGAATCTACTTCCATAGACTTTACTATATAGACTATACTGATGAATATATTGTTATTATTGGTATATCAAACTAATTATTTCTTAAAGAGAACATTTAAAACAATTAAAGAAAATCAAAATGGCTATCAAGAAAAACATTTTCTCATATCAAACATGATTTAATTTTTGTTTTTGAATCTCACTCTCTTATCTTTATGAGATAGAAAGACGTTGAATATAGTATATACTTTTATAAAATGATATTAAAATTCTAGTATATATCTTTTTAACTTTAATTGTGAAGTGGGGTTCAGCCTTTTAATTTAAGTAGTCCCCATATATATGTTAACAAGTCGAACTAAGTGGACCAACACACACAAAGATTGCAAAAGGGATCATGAAACTTTGGCAGATCAGAGAATAAAAGGAATTATGGAATTACATTACATACATATATATATATATATATATATATATATATATATATATATATATATATATTTGGGTTCCAGAACAAAAATCAACATAAAATAGGTACAACATCAACATCCCTCTGCCACAAGCTAAGGCCAAAAAGATATACAAAGTGGAAGTTTAGAAGAGGCTCTCAAGACCCCACACCACCAAGTGAAAGGGCAAAAACAAAAAAAAAGATAAGAAGAAAAACAGCTTTATCAAAATAAGGAGCTGGCCTCTTTTAATTTCATTATGATAATTTAGCGGTGGAAGCAGAATTTAAAATAAACACATTAAAACACATATGTTTGAAATTTTATGTTATAACTTTATTTATTAATGAAGCTTATCAATCGAGCGATATGTTTTGAGTCATACCTGACCCTATCGCGAGGATCTTGCCATAGACAGAATATTGGTGTTGCTCAATAATACCCAACTAATTATTTGTTTTGTATAATGGAACTTAATTAGCTAGGTCTGAACAGATAAAAGCCATGGATTTTTAATACAACAATATCAAATGTATACAATGCCTTAACTAATGAACATGAAAGACTTGTAATTTGTACCTCGAAAAAAATCCTATGCATTGGTAAAAAGAGTTTCAAGTTACATTATTTACACAATCAATATGATGAATTTCTAAAAATATCATTTGGATGATATGACATGCAAGAACGATATGTATATAATTAAAAGAAAAGATAAATATATCTCTGAACTATCGAAAATGTTACACATATATCCTCTGTCATACTTTTGGGACTTTCGTGCCCTGCCATTCAAAAACTAGAGCATATTTACCCTTTACACTAACAGATATACACATATCACAATCTTATCCACCGATCTGACTATTATTAAATATCGAATTGACGGATAAGATTGTGACATGTGTACATATTTAGTCTTCCATTAGAGTGAACGGCAATATGTGGTCTAATTTTTGGACGGCAAGGACACCAATATCCCAAAAGTATGATGAAAAGTATTTGTACGCCATTTACGATAGTTTTAGATATATTTATCCTTTTCCCTAATTAAAATTAGGGATAAAATGAAAAAGAGAAATAAAGAGAGTGATATGACAGAGGTCGGTTGAGGTGGAAACAATAATAATAAGAATAGATTTTTTGCAATATAGTTGTGATGATAATAATTATGATGGAAGATGCGATGCATTATTCATGACTTTCCTCTTTGTCATCACTTTCCACAGCATCATTAACAAAGAATCTAATGTTCGATCATCTCTATTACTTCACTCTTTTTTTCCAACTTGGTTTCTTCTTATTACAACAAATATACCACTCATACTACATACGTACTTACACCTTGCCCCACTAACCCACCATCGAGCAGTGACGAATCCAGTATTTTCACTAAAGAAGTTCGAAAGAAGTACTTACACCTGGTGTTTAGGAGGGTATATATATATTAGTATTGTCTTTTTTATCGAGAGGGTTAGGATGATTACCCTCGCCCCTACACCCAAGGGTTCCGCTTTATTTATTTATTTTTGCACCCTTTTGTCGATACATTAGTAGGAAAATATGGAGATCAAAGATTAGGATAGTAAATAATCGAGCAATGTCTATTTTTCTAGTTTTCCTTATTTGTATTACGACTCTCCTACTATCTTTGTGTTCAATTTTTGTTAATACCTTTTATTATTTTGCTTAAAGTTATTGTATTCTTTGATGTTGCTACTGTATTTGTTTCACATACTTGATTTTAATATGTTTTACTTTTGTTCAGGATTTATCGAAATGAACTTCTCATAGAAGTAAAACTACATACTCACACCCTGTCCAGACTTGAGTCATAAAATTACATTAGATATGTTATTTATTGTTATTTTTGTTATCAATTTGCTGATAAAATTTTTATTTAATCTTAATGAAATTCAATGACCAATATAAACAAAAGACTTTGCGACCTTTATTTAGTATAATTTTTTAACGAAGGAGATTCAATTAACTATCTTCGATGCTTGAACGAACGAAGCTTTATTACCCTTGGGCAGTTGCAACTATAATGAAATGTATGCATTTGCATAAGATGTTACCCTCAACACCCTCTTGAGATAGTGATGAGCTTTAAATTTCTCATAGATATCGAGTGACAATGCCTGGATACTCCCTTCTATAAGATTTGCACCTGATCCACCTTTGATGACGCTTCTCCAAATTACAATTCAAACAATAAAGTTATTGATAAATATCATCCTTTTTCAATTCTCTCTTTGTTTACCAACTGTTTTAACATATGACATAAATCCATTATCCACTTTACTTTCACTTCAAGTTTTAACCTTGTGAAATAAAGGAAGGAATATTTGATTTAAAAGCTTGACTAGGCCACTGAAATGAGTAATAATAAGCAAGTCAGTGGTAGAAGATAACTTTTTCTCCGATAAAATAGGCAGAAAAAAGCAAAAGGGAGTCTGTAAAATTGGCAATCCAAAGAGCATTATTTATTTTCACTGTCTAATCACCTCATACTCACTGCCCTCTGCTCCACTTATTATTAGTGAAATATAAAGGTGCACAGCTTACTTTACTGTCACTCCTCAGTAAAATCCACCGATTTATTACCTTTGAAAAATATCACTCACGGTTAACTTTATCGACAGCTTAAAACACTAAGTTTTCACAAAAATTTATTGTATGCAATTTTTACTCAGCATTGCTATAGCTCGAATCTGTAACCTCCTGTCTCAAAATTAAGATACTTCCCGTGCTAAGAAAAGCGTGTAAACACTAGCAAATGAATGTTATTAACCTTGACAACAACTTTTTTTTTACCCCGGTAGAAACTCCCATCTTTTTGCTCTCGACTCAGTCTCGCAACATTAGAATTGAGAGTGAAAGGTGTTTAATATCTGAGCAAACTATAATTCTTAACTATGTGATTTTCTTTTATTTTGTGATTTCAAACATGTTTTAAAATATTTTGTTGTGGTGAAGGCCTATGAAGAATAGTCTCTCCTCCATACATTGACAACATAATTTAGTTCTGAACTCTTAGAAACTTTCTTTCATTTTGTATTTTCAGACTAGTTTTGAAATATTTCCTTGAGCTGAGGTCTATTAGAAACCGTCTCTTCACCTTACAAGGTAGGGGTGATATTTGTATACGCTCTACCCTAGTCAAACCCTCTCGTGTACTGCTCCTGTTCTATGAATTTCTTTCATTATATATTTTCAGACTAGTTTGAAATGTTTGCTTGAGCGGAAGGTCTGTTATAACAGTCTCTTAACCTTTCTAGATAGGGGTGATATTTGTGTATGATTCTGCCCTGGTCAAACCCTCATACTACTACAGTTCTATTTTTCAGGATTCGAACACAAACAAATTGGAATCAGCTATATGAATTTTCACTGACCATATTACCCATCTAGAGCTAACATCATACGAAAAAATTTAAGAAATACGCAGGTAACCATCGTATATTCTAGTCAATCAATCATCCAAGGCATCAATGATAACACTGATCACCGTAAATAAAATGCAGATAAAGTCCAGTCAATTTTATTCTGAACTTGAAGAACAACACAAATCTTTCTAGAAGTAGTTGCATAGTGCAGTCAAGAAATACCTATAGGCATCTCAGACTCGATATACGAAGCATGTCTACAGTTAACATGCTTTCCCAGCCTACTAAGTTTATAGCAAACAAGTGAAGAATCAACAAGGTAATGAAACACACATAGCTCATAACTTCATCACATGGAGGCAAATTTACCAGTTACACCGTAAGATAGCTGATAAGATATCAACAAATAGTAACTAATGCACATCAGAGAGGATAAGGTACCTTTGATTTGTTATAACAGAAACATAATTATACAGTCGAACAAATCAATCAATCAATTAAAGAACCTACAAATCAATCTCAAACTAATTGTAACCGAGATATGAATACACTATACGTTTTGTTCTATGACTTGCAAGAAATTTGTCTTTCTACTACAAACTAAGGCTTGTCCAATATAAGAAGGATCACCATATTGTACTCGCATATGTATTGTTAGTACTACAACCACCTATAAAATTTCACCTTTCACTTTGTTAGGTATCTTTTGATCTCAAAATGTTGCTCCAACATCTGTTTTAACCACCATATTTTAATTATACATGTTCATTATATTTAACATGCCATTTTCCTAAGGACTGGACTTAAATAGCTAGATAGTTTGTGTTTATGTACCGCAACCATCTATCCCACTTCACATCTATTCTTCTGATGGTTGTTAAACTTGCAATACATATTTTGCTTTTTTTTTACTTGTCCCAAAACTCTACTCTAGTTTCAACATAGTTTAGCTTCTAAAAGTAATAGTAACTTTGACTCCTTCTGGGATAAAGCCCATAAACTCCTGGTTCAGCAAGCCAGCGAACTATACACAGATAGCATAAAAATCAGCCTCAACAATCTCTACTATTAATGCAGCAAAACTGGTTCACCTCCACACTAGAACTCGCCTTTACCAGAACCTTCATGGCTTAAAAAGAGGAGAAGCCAACATGGTAACATTTACTGCAAAATGATGAAAGATTTTTTAAAAAAAAATACCGAACCGACTCATAATCAACGTCTCCGCAGAAGCTACAAAACCTACACCATCTCTGTCAGTTTTTCTACATAAGCTGATTTCTTACAACCATCATATAGACTGGTAACTAGTCAAAGCATCATAGTTGCAACAATCCCCTTTCTGAATATCTTAGTTCACAAGTTCTTCAAATGATTCTATGGTAATGCTTGCAATTTACAACATTCTGAATTTCCGTTGCATCATGGCTGCCAGGTCAACCAAATCAGCCAACTTTAAATATGCACATCTGGTTTAAAAATTCCTAAAATCGTTCTTCCTACAAATATTATTGGCTGGAGTTCATATTTTCCTGTGGAATTGTTTTGAAGGCCAAATTACTCCTAACAAAAACTACAGCAGCAGACTATCCTTAAAAGGACAATTTTAAGCTATCATGTCAAAAGAGCATATTCAGTTCCACAAATCATCCCCAAAATTTTCCTCTACAGAATGTTCTACTTCACAAAATGTACTGCCACTTCAAGAACTTCCACATAGCACCACAGTGACACTCAGCTTATAAGCACTGCAAAGACTAATCATACATAATGTGAAGACCATCCTGAGTGAGAAGCACATGGGTTCCTTCCAAGCACTTGCTGCAGCATAACTCCATCTTTTAGTTCAAGACTAGGACCTGACATATCTAAGAACAGCTAGAAGTGTTTATGCTGCTAAACTCACAGGTCAATCTCTATTCACTAGGCAGATGTGCTGATAACTACTCATAATTCAATAGATGAAAAAAGTCATTCTCAATCCTGCAATAAAATATTCATTCCATCCAATATGCTATTGTCATCAAGATGTAGGCTAAACCACATCATCTGTATAAACTAAGATAATGATGACGTACTAATCACATCCAAGACAACTATATGGAGTAACATCAACAAAGCAGACAACAACTATTACTACACCTATCCCAAACAAGTTAGAAAAAATTCAGACCAATTCCAATTTGTGTGTCACTGTAAGCAGGGGTCATGCTAATCTCTATATCAATCCAATTTAATAGTACGCCTTGAATAGGCTACCTATTGACTATAGGTGAAGCCAAGATTTTAACTTCATGGCTCATGCATTCTAAATTCTAGGATTTCGACATCATGTCATAGTAATTGGATTTCAGGATTTTTTTTTTTTATGTATAGAATGAATCTCTTGATACAAATACAGGGTATGAACTAAACTATTAGACAACCTTCTACCTCCGCCTCTTCTATCAACCATGATAAAAGATTGGTAGGGTTGACAACTATTTTAGAAGGGAAGAAACAGGTAAACAATGTTCCAGGAAGCGTGGAAGCAATTGGACCAGTTTTTTTTTCTTTCGTATAATAAAGTAACCTTGAAAACCCAACAGCCAATAGCATAGCTCAAAACTTGGTTGATAATGGGCTCACCCTCTGCACTTCTCCTGTCTACAATTAGACCAAATCCCTACTGGCAGTCAGACCTGTTATTTTCTTTAGGATAGGCTTGATGAACTTGACTTAGACGAGACCAAATTTTAAGTGGCATTTAGCCCAGCTAAATACCATTTACTATGCACAGTAATCTGCTATATCAATTAGGACACATCACTTGCAGAGACTCAACATCAAGATCAGTATTGTCTTCTTAGCAGATTAATCTAACAGAGTTTCCTTTTTAAAAAATAAATAAAGAAACATGGCAAACTCTCTTATGCCAAAGTGAACTCACTCCCATTCAACTTGACAATGAACATATAGTTCATATTCGCCATCGGTCTCTGCATGTATTAACTTACGTGTGAGTTGTGGCTGAACCTTAGTCTTCAGCAAATCTAGAAAATAACCAAAGGGGGAATTCCTAAATAACTGTAACTAATCATCGTTGTTAAGGCACTCAACTCACTTGATAAAAAACATTAAAATTGGCGTAAGAACACCAATGATTCTGCTTCTTTGCTGAATAAAGATTACATGACATTAAGGCATTAATTAAATACACAAAACATTTTAATCTCAAAAGGTGTAAGAAAAGCTAGGCAGTGATAGTAACACAGATTCTGTATCCAATCCATACACTCACACATGTTTGCAATACTTCTAAACATCCTTAGATGAACTCTTTGTGCTTAATTGAGTATTGTCCATGACCATACAGAAGGCAATAGGTTATCTGACCCTTAAATTCTTAAGTCCTGCATAATCTTTGGCCTGGAAGTTGTTTGCTATATATCAGAATGGCAAACTAATCAGCAACTAGATACTACAATGTATACAATGTTGCTTATAGAGAGTATTACATTACACGATGTTGCTTATAGAGAATATATGTCATTACACAATTGTTACCATGATATAAACATCAGTACATACTGGTCCTGAAGGAAATATAACATCAGACAAGACAATAATTGTCATTCCATCCAAGGAAGAACCCTAAATGACAATTAGACTGCCAAGAATTTCTACGTGAGTTTTCCGAAATATTTAGGTGGGGTAAAAGTTTATACAAGAAGTCAGCTGACCAGGACAGATAGCATAAATGTTGGCCAAGACATGTACATTAGATACACAATATCCAACTACATGTAAACTTCCATACCTATATACTTAGTGGACTGACACAAGGGACAAAGACTAAGCTTACTCTCACACTCTTTACACAGGCAGAGATGCTTACATGGTAACAATAGCATGCAAACTTCATTGGTTCTACAGACCCTACACGTCATCAACTCCTTCATTTCCTTGCTATCCCGGCAAAGCAGGTGGAGATCTGTAGCCCGTCCATTACAGCATGATGCTGTGTCATCTACCTCACTGTCACCACAACCTTCTTTACTATCTCTGCTCTGTGCATAAACATGTTGTAGATTTATCTTAAGTGTGTTAATCAAGTTCTCATTGTGTTTGGCATGCTGTTGCCAAGCATTGGCTTCCAAAGCCAATTGTTCCATCCGCAACTCAAGTTCCATGTTTTTCTTGTTGATATCATCAACCTCTGTGTCTCTTTCTCGAAGTTTCTGAAGGACCTTCTCTTCAACATAGGTGATAGCCTGAATCTGATTAGCTTGAACCTTCTCCAATACAGCTTGCCTTAAGCGATCACCCTTTTGATAAGAAATAGAACATAAAGAGTTTTAGGCAGAACATATATAATGAAGCTATTATTAACACTCGTAACTATTATAGAAATGACACTAAGTCAAGTATACGATTAGATTCTAGCCTAAGAGATTTCGACTAGTAGTTAGAATATCTAAAGCAGGAGTTTAAGATGCCAATATCCAAAACAACAAGATTAGATATAAGGACTTCCATTTTTATAATAAATAATTCACAATTTCTTAACCTAAAACGAGCATACCAGACGAACTCAAATTTTCGCTCTCAAAGAAGCTAATTCTCATAAAGTTCCATGCCTGCAAGCTCAGACATGGTAAACGTTATTTTTGTTGATATCCGTGGTGTCCAGACCAACTATTGCCCACCAGGACTAACTCCACAGAATACCTTCCACCTCCTACCAACAACATCAACAAGTACCAAGTAACTCTGTTCCCTAGGGCTAGGCCAGATTGGAAGTTCATCTGAATGGATAACAATTAGGCTGTAAATTCATAAGTAATATCCTTGTCTTAGACTTGTTTCAGGAATTCCTCACAACTAGCCTAGTTTAACCTCAAGGTTTAAAAGGGAAACTTCAGCAAGGACCAAAGCAAATATGTATGCTAGCTGAAACTTTTCAGTAAAGCAAAACACACTATCCTAAACTTACTTTTTGAAGCTAAAACAGCCTACCTACCTTGAGCCGAGGATTAGGCTCAAAGCTCGCTCGCTCTCTCTCGCGCACACACACACTAACACAATCAAAAGAACTTACTTTTTGATAATGGATACATCAATATTGTACATTCAACCCTAACTAATTCAATTAGTTATTAATTAATCAATTGATGGATAAAAACCTGAACTTTGATGTATCTATCAATCTCAGCATCTTGTCTCTGCAATTCTCGCTCAATATCATCACCCACAAGCCCTAGAAACGCTGAGTCACACGACGAAGCCAAACGTCCATTATCCAGCGACAACCCCAACCCAGTGGACACCGATCGCCGCTGCAACAGATCAACAGAAGATATTTGAGAGTTGTTATTCTCCATAAAATCTTGCTCCTTGGGCCTCTTCTTCTTTGGCTCCAACCCATAATTCCACTGCAAATCCAACCCTCCATCATCAGCTGTACCAGGAGCCAACCCCACTACTTGAACTGCATAATTAAGTGAGTAACATGAAAAATTAAACAATTAAGATAAAAAAGAGAAACCCCAGAAAGTTAATTGAAGGAAAAAAAAAGCTAAATTTAGGAAGCAAAGAAATACAGGGAGGTATGTAAGGAGGGTGTTGAGACTGTTCAGGAAGATTAGAGCCATTGAAATAAACAGCTGGGGTTGTTATCTGACCATCCATATTGTTGTACAAATCTCTGAAAAAACAATCACATCATTAGAACAGCAAAAAAAGATTGGATTTTTAACCAAAAAAGGGGAAATTTTCATGAAATTCCTATAAATTTTACCTGTAAGATTTGGACTGTTGCTGTTGTTGATGTGGTTGTTGTTGAATGTGTAGTTGGAGATGGTGATGAGGAAGCGCCATAGCTAGGTTTTTAGAGAGAGAAAGTGAAAGGGGGGAAAAGAAGAAGAGAGAGAAAAAGTGGGTGGTGTTGTTTTCAATGTTCAATACTGTGAGAATGTGAATGAGGTTCGAGAAGAAAAAAAAAAGATTCTCCAATATTTGCAATTTCGTCCCTGTAATTTAAGGAATAGTCAAACTGGGTGTGGATCCGGGTAGTAAATTGGGCTAGTCCTGATTGCCTGGGCCTGCCATAACAGATCCGAAAGGCCCGTAAATCACATAACGTTAAAAGTTAATTATATTTTGATTTTTAAAAAAAAATATACATTTTATACATTGCTATATAGGAAATTTGTAGATACATAGCTGACAGTCTATTTTATTGACCAGACTAAAAATAGTTGACGAGATGTGTAATGCTCACCTTTTTAAGTTATTTGTTCGTTTATTCACTTGATATGGAATTTAAGACATTTAAATCTTATGTTTAAAAATTAAAGATACACTAAATCATGAATATATCAAAATGTTTTTAGATATAGTAGTATTAAGCATATCATGTGATAAATTACAATAAAATAATTGCTAAAAAAGTAAGTTTTTTTTTTTAAAAATGGACTAAAAAGAAAAACAGGACAAATAAATTGAAACAGGTAAAATATATGTATGATCCATGTATATTATATATGTTTAATTGTGTATAATTAATGTATAATCTATGTATAAGAACTAGAAAAAAAGTAAGTAGTAAATTTGTTTGGTTATTTGAGAGAAGACACCAAAAATGAAATATAGGGTAAAGTGCACTAGTTATTAGTTTTAGAACCATATATTGCATGTAGTTCATTTAGAGTTTCGAATTAGTTTGGCTTAAACACTCTATGTGAATAAATTTTTTTTGAATTTCGAATATGAAGTTGACCTCTAATGTAAATTTAACCTCAATTGTTTTAATATTTCCATGTTAAGTTTAAAATGTTTTTGAATAACGATTGTGCTTGTTTTAAATTTGATTTGGGTTGATTAAGTTCCAGCAACACTAACATTAATTATAGGAATACTATGGAACTATATTAGATTGGTGTTGTAAATTTAAGAATAATTAGTCAAAATATTATTTATTATACTGTAGCAGCATGATAAAAACACATTAATTCGTCAATTTACGATTCAAATATGAAATTTGCCTTAGAAGCTACAGGGAAGTATTTGAAATGGATAATATAGATTCATATTGAAGAAAAAGTTCTCTGTTGATTTAAATTTTGTGCCTATGAGAAGATCGAGAAAAAAAAATCATACTAATATGATACTTTTATTAATTTAATTTATTTCGTATCTTTTATTATTCACGAGAAAGAGATAACACCTATATAATGGTTTATTTCAAACTTTGACTCTA
This sequence comes from Solanum pennellii, assembly GCF_001406875.1. NCBI lineage: Eukaryota > Viridiplantae > Streptophyta > Magnoliopsida > Solanales > Solanaceae > Solanum > Solanum pennellii. The sequence continues at coordinate 73,907,306 of NC_028640.1, read as the reverse complement.
GAACAATTTAAGCTTCAAAACAATTCGATTAAGAGCAGTTGAAATTAAGGATATTATCCAGAGCTCCACAATTCTAAATTTTACGATATTGTTCTTGAAGTAATTTTTTGGGGTTCAAACTTCAGAACATACTGACTTGACATGGGTGTGTTTAGTATATCGGAAAATATTTTTCGATAGTGTTTTCTAATTTTTCACATATTTAATTGATCAAAATATTTTCTCTAGGAAAACAAGTTTCTTAAAAATAAGAAAAAATCACTTTCTCAATCAAAATAAGGAAAACAAGCTACATAAATGATGTTGCAATTTTATTATCTCTTCCCCGTATGTTTTCCTCAACCATCCCAACACATTTCACTCCACTGTATTTTAATACAATAGATAACATATAAATACTCTTGAGATAATATTTTTCGTTTACACTATCCCATCACCTGCAAAATTTAGATGCTTAAGATATTTTAGACCAATTCAAAAGATTATCTTTGAATTTATGTATTTTTCCAACTGCTCTCCTTGATTGCAAATGGAAGTCAACAGCCAAAGTCCAAAGCTATTTGGTTTCCTTGATTGCCTGAACTATCAAAGCACATGTCATTTTCTATTGAAGCTAAATAAAAGCCCTTGATTTAGGGGGATTTTTCCACCTTGTAAAATATGTGGCGACTTTTTCCTTTTTTACTTACCTTTCATAGACGTGTAAAAGAGAAATGTGACAACTAATACGTAACGGAGCAACTTCATCCATTATCGACAGTCGACTTCATTTTTCATATGACCCTTCGAAATTTTTATGAAGTTATGTGCAGACATAACAACTCCTACTATGTCTCATTTCTTGCAAAATCTTCTTAAAGAAAGAGACAACAGGACATACACAAAGTATATATCATAAATGAATGATAACATCTGCATTTTGTAGATTTTATGGCCCTTTTTTTTGAGTATTGTCATTATTAAAGAAGTGAACTATTGAATGTCAATACTTCTATCATTATCAAAATTGTGGCTACATAATTGATTTGAATATATAAAGCATCACAAATAAATGATAATACCTGCATCTTGAAGATATTTTGGCCTTGTAAGTGTTGTGCTTGATAAAAAAGTGAGCTATTGAATGTCAATACAGTTGTCACTACTAAATTAAGGCTACAAAATTGAACTTTTACTCCAATATCGTGAAATCTTAATAGTTTAGTTGGTTTAAAGGATTCGATTCCCTTCTCCTCCATCGAATTTAAAAAACAAAAAAAAAAAACTCTTAACGGTGGAAACTCAAGAGACCATTATTCATTAACAACTTGGAATTACACACTAATAATTTACTAATAAAATGGGGAAAAAAAGTACTATTCAACTTCCAAAACAAATAAACAAATCAATCTATATATTGTGGTATAGATTATTATAGATTATAATATAATAACAAGGTGAATTAACATGAGAAATGAATAATTGTCACATTCTTGTACTGTCCATTTTCCAGTAGCGGCTAATTGGAAAATTTGTTGTAACATGTAACACAGCCTGTCTGTCCACATTCTACTCCAGAGAGAAAGTTGGTAAGTAGTGGGGGCAAAAGATAGAGACCCCAATAGCTATCAATTCACTTTGTTGACAATCAAGATTTGAGAAAAAGATCAAAACTTTACCAACTTAGATAGCTCCATAATCAACTGTAGGTACAATTCTTTAGTGAAATTGCGGCGTTCATCTTCTGGGGATGAAGAGTAAGTAAACAATCAATTGTCTTGTAGAACTTGGGCTTTACCATTTTCCCTAAAACATAAGCTCTTGATCGAAGCTTGAAGCTTAATTTTAGTGGCACTGGTAATGGCGTCGCCCCTGCTGGTGTGCTCAAACTTGCTCCACCTCCATATAATGGAATCTTGTTCCCTATAACTGATACAGCTACAACTCTTTGGCTCTTTCTTGATTGGTAAAATTTCTTCATCTGTTTCATCAAATCCATTTCACATATCAATAAAAATTGAAAATATTTAACCATCCATTTTGTGCCACGAGAGCTTCGATTAACGATAAGACAATAACATACCCAAGTGTAAGTGGCGAAATTAGCATTTTCACTAAAAAGGCTTAAAATATGAAGTAAACACTCGAGGTGTTCTAGCAACAATTATCTATATAAATTTTAAGTATGTATAAACAGTCTAATTTTATGCCTTATCTAACTCCGCCCCTGCCCAGTGTAGAGAGAGTGTTTACCATAGATTGTCAGAGAACAACAGAAACTATAACAAAATGAAACAATAGATTTAGGATAAAAGTTAGTTAAAATGCTTACAGCTCCGGATCCAATTGTGAGTTCTGAAAATGAGAGATCAAGAGGGGTTGATGTGACATGTACACCGAAAAATGATGCAGTATTACGGTAAAGGAATTTCACAGTAGCATTCATGGAGATCATATCAGTTGCTACTCCTGTGGCATCAGAACCAGCTTGAATCCCAAAATGATCAAATTTTATGGTCTGAAAATCAAAATACAACAAATACCCATTACAGATCTCCCATCAAATCGTCCAATTTTGTAGAATCAAAATGATAGAAAACGACTTACCCTCATGGTGATTTTGGGTTTCTGAGGTCGACTAGCACCCCAAAGGATGAGAGCAAAGAAGGAGAAAAGGATGAAGAAACCAACAACAAAAGCAAGGACATAGCAACGACGTGGAAGAGATTTACTGGATCTATCATCTTCAAGTAGTCCTTCTTCCTCAATAACATCACATTCCTTCCAGGGCTTCTGCCCTTTGCGGTGGTGACGGCCGCCTACGCCGCCGGCGGCGTCGGGTAAAATCTTCCGAGATCCAGGCTTGAGGGATCCGGAGAATCTGGAGGAAGAGGAATCACGGGAGTGACGGCCGACGGATGAGTGAGAGTGAGGAGGAGAACCCATGGGACTGATAACAGGAGTAGAGTGAAACGACGTCGTTGTCTTCTCGCCATCGTGAGAATCACGTGACGGACTCTGAACGTAATACGCCGTCGGCCCTCTATTGTCCGGCGACGAAGGAGCCAAGCTCGTATCTTCTGAATCAGTTTTTGTATGCATTTTTATGTTTTGGGATGAAAGAAGAATTGTTCAAGTGTAAGACACTGAAATTTGGTAACTCAATTTCTACAATTTAATATGTAAAATGCAAAGTGCATAGTTTTGGTTTATTATAATTTTAATTATCCACCGACGGGACATAAGTGGAAAACCAAATAATAATAAGAGGTCTAACTAACACTATACATTTTATTATATATAAAAGATTTTTAGTCTCATTAATCAAAATACAGCTGCCACAGAGTTGGCAACTCTAGTAGTACAACGCGTATTCAATATTACTCTTTTATCCATCTAAAAATATGATAGATTTCACTTTTTTTTAATGTTAATATCAAAATTAAACTGAGTTTTATAAGCCCAAATATTTACTTTTTTTTCTTCTTTTTGTTGTGTTTTAGTTGAATGTAAAATGAAACCTGAGGGTCAAGGAGGATTTTGTTGATATAATTTTTGTTTGATTGTGAAATAATGTGTATTTTTTGGAAAAGTAAAGGAAAATGGTGGGTTGGGTGAGTGGGATCCACATTTAAAAATTCATACCATGTGAGTTGAGAAAAAAGAAAAACCATTTATTTCCCTTTTTTTTTCTTTTTCGGTAATAAAAAATAAAGCATGTGGAATGATGCATTGTACTAGCTTTTTTTTCTCTCTGTCTTGAGGCAACCCAAGATGCTTCTGGTCATACACTTCATTGAATACTACTATTACCACACCAAAGGATGTTGTGAAATTTATGAGGTTGTTAGTTTTTAATCGAGTTTTAAATAGATATCGAATATTATATTTGAAATAAAATAAAAAAAGAGTAAGAAGAATGTGGAATGATGTAAAGGAGAAATTTTTTATTTAAAATTTCGCATTCCAAATTTAGATAGAAATTCAAACATAAAATTTCATTAGTGTATAATATACGCGAAGAGTTAGATTTTTTCTTATTTGTTGTCGAAAGATGAAGCAACTATGCCAAATGGTCCTTAGTCTGTTTTAGGCCTTTGTTTGCTGGAATATCAACAAAAGGGACACTAGTACTAGATTTAGGTCCCTAGACGTACAAGACTATATTTTATCTTGGAAAAATTAGCTTATCATATTTACTAATTTATCTTTTTAGTTTTAAAATAATTTTATTAATAATTTTATGATACATTTCAAGTCAGATATAAATATATATATGTATTTTTGCTATTCTATACACTGAAATAGGGAAAATGATGAGCGAGATAGTCTGTGCAATCCAGATTTATGTGAATCACACTAGATAATCCTAAATACATTTAGAAATACAAATAATAAGGAGAGAACTGAGCGAGAGAGTTATATATATGTGAATCCATTTGGATTCTATATATCTGAAACAAACTACACTCAACTTTAACCCATGTATCCAATATATTATCTAAATATGTTACATACATGTATCCGAAGTCTAAATTCTAATAGAATTTGTAATATTAAAAACTCGCTTGTAGGAAAATAATTTATATTGTTCCTCCTGTTTATCTTCCAATCGAACGGGCTTTTATGCCTATCCAGTATTGTTGGGCCGTCTCCTAAGAACCAAAAAAAAGCCCATCTATTAAACGTGGCCTTTTTGCTTGGGTTCAATGCTCGTTTGAATTGACTTATTTTAGGTATTTTTAAATTAAAATAGTTTTTATTAAATGGTTTTAGAGTGTTTGGATAAAGTTAAAAAGTGCTTATAACAATTTATTTTTAAATCAAAATAATAAAAATAAACCAAAAATTATAAGTTAAAAATTTAAACTTACAACTTTTGACTTATAAATCATAAGCCAAAAATCAATCCACACATTCCCTCAGAAAGGTCACATTAACAATTTGAGCAAATCATGATGAGTCAGTCGATTAATTTGCAATAGATGTTCATTTGGAAGGTTAATACTTTAATTTTTATATAACAATAAGTAAAGTACCTTGCATTTATAAATAATTGCACTCGAATAGGAATTGTTTAATTAAATTAAAGTAGTTGACTATGGTAAACTCTTAAATCAATGGTAATTGTTAAAAGTTATGTTGGAAAAACCATTACTTCGAACAAGCTACACCTCGTCTAGTATAGTTTTAAGCAAGTTATATCGTATTAATCTATTTTTAAAAAAATTATTAATACTGTCATTATTCAAATATAAAAATTTTAAATGATCACTATATCTTATCAACGCAATCATCTTTCTATAACAATCGTACATCATCGATTGAACAATTTTTTATTGAAATAATTTTTTATTAATTTATTGACCACAATGCATATTTGTGATACCAAAGACGCATTGAAAATTGGACTTTGGAACAGTACAATATATTTTGTACTGATCATGTATATAGACGCAAAATATTGATGTGGATCACGGACTATATCGAACCAAAAATAGACAAAATACAGATGACTTCCACTAATTATATTGTTATAATTTTCCCTTACATCAGGAAAAAAATTGTGAATTACTTACTATTCATGACTCAATCACTCTATTGTATCATTCTGTTAAGGCAGGCTGATGTAGGCGTATATTATATATAGATTCGATAAAATTTAATAGCTTTCACTTTGATTTTATCGTATTAAAAGAATGTCACCAATTATATAGTCTTTTCGATTCAATTTATAAGGCATTTTTTTTTACTTTTAGCCAGTCTCATAAAGATATTTTGTAACTATTTAGCTTTCATACTCTTATAAATAGTTTATCGTTAATGATACGGTTTGTTTAACTACGAGAAATTCTATAGCTTTATTTGAAGTCACAAAATTTCAATTTTTTATCCATTTTCACTTTCAAGTAAGCTTTCATCTTTTTAAATCTCTTGATGGTTCGAACTCACAATCTTAGAGCTACAAGTTAAAAATATTTATTGAAGCGATACACTTTTGTTCAATTACAAAAATTATAAAGTTAAAATTCAAAATCTACATATCACGAGCCACTAAATAGGCTCGAGTCTTCAACATTACTAGACTCGAGTCCTCAACAGAACTGAACATAAAAAAGTTAATTTTTAGAAGAGAAATGTGACTTATCATCTTGAGATTCTCAATTGACGCTGGCAGAAAGAGTACACTAGTCAATTAGAGACATTGGAAGCTTCATCCAAGAAATGGGCTTATTTTACAGCATGCAGTCACGGGAGGCACGGATTTTTGGCTCATCTTCCGGTCCGGTGGGCCCATACATAAGTAGCGGATTTCAAAATTTCATGGTGTCTGAAAAATCAAAAATATAGTGCTAGAGATTTAAATTTAAAACGTGAAACTTCTAAATCACTCAGACAATATTAATTAGAAAAAAAGAACCTTATATATACGATAATTTTTATCGAAAAAGTTTGAATGACACTCTCGTCCCCTCCTAAATCCCCCTCAGCCTATAAGCGTGTACAAATTTTTCTACAATCATAAAATAATTGGACCACGATTATGTATATCATCTAGCTTGTGATCATTAGTGTCCACTATCATTTTGTCAACTTAGCTGGTCCATATCATTGAACATTTTTTTTAAGCACAAGATACAAAAATATATTTAATTCACTGACGGGCATGATAGGGTAATTCTCAACTAGACTGTCTTTGAATTCCAGTTGGAAAATGCATGAATTTTTACTGGAAGCCTAAAATTCACGTAGAAAATATAATTGTTTTACATAGATATATGTTTTGTATCGAAGAGCTTTGAATTCAGATAAATAATGTTACTTATTAAGATTTTTTAAGTAATTTTAAACATTTTGACAGCTTTGTATAATACATCTGAAAAAGGATTTTTAATCAATACATAGGGTATTTAATGATATTCCTTTCCTATTTGATTTATTGACCGTTTATGGTAACGCACCAATATCTAATGTGTGTTGCGTGCCTGTATTTATTAATTTTATTCGACCGACAGCAATATTGAGAGGTATTGTTATAAATATGTTTTATTTTCTCAAAGAAGTCATGAATAAAATATTTATATATTTAAAGGAGTGACCATTGTAAAATTAATAGTTATATTTTCTTATTTTTTAATTTAAAACTTCATCTCATTATCGAAGCCTCTTTTCTTAGTTTTTTGTTATGAAACACCAATTGATAATAGCTACTCCTTCGTCCTATGTAAGTTATGATTATCTTATTAAAAATAATTCACATATTAATTGTTCATTTTACTACATTACTTTTGTAATTTTTTTTTTAAATGTTCACATTTATTTGCAAAATTTTTAAGAAGTTTTTTAAGGGGTAAATTAGTAAAATTATCTTTTTTAAAAAAGAAAATAATTAACTAATATGGGACAGAGAAGATACGGTACTTTTATAAATGTTATCATTAAATATTTTAGGAAAACCAACAATTAGGTATTTGATAAGTTAAAGAGTAATTCAGAGTCTCAAGTAATATCCGCAAGTTAATCACTTTTATTGATAGCACAAAAACAAATGTGAAGAATATATAAGTTTATTTCACATAAATTATGTGTTACAATATCACATTTAGAACACAAATTAGTTAAAAGATCATTTCACTAAATCAGTTATGTCCTCTCAAAGGATCCACTCTTATACTTGTTGCAACAATTGGACTTTTCACTATGTATTTTCCTCTAGTTTCCATCCAGCTCAATGAACCATCAACCACAATATCATCCATAATTATTGGACCTTCTATTCTTAGCTTGTAGCTTTGTTTTTCATACTTTTCTTTGAAAATCAACTTATTAGGTACAACACTAACTTTAAATTTACCCATTGGTGTGAGCTTTGCTGTGTATACTGATGTACCATCTTGTAAGTTAGTCACTGTTCTTTTGAATTCTTGAATCCTTTTAGGATCCGAATCGCTGCTGTTCCGGTTGAAATATCCAATGAAAGATGGATAGTTCAAGTCTAATGATGGGTTGGAGCAAGTGTAAGTTGAGGATCTTGTGATGGTTTGTATTTGTTTGGATGTGAAGTTCAAACCACAGAGGAGGTTAACATAATCTTGTGGTGTTGCATCATAGATGAGTCCGGGATCCAACGCTTTGTTTGGATCGATATGGCCAGCTCCCATAGCTAGAGGAGTAGCAACACCATTCTTCAGACCTGTTGAGACATAATATGGTTAAATAATCACAATTGTGTTCTACGCAGTTCAATATTTCCACGTGTTTATTCTATGAAAAAGAATCGAGTTTTTAGATGAGATGGTCAAACAGTTCAACATTACCTATGTCTTGGATGGGGCTTTGTGTGTTGTCCAATACATAAGCTGTGGTCATCATGGCGGATCGGATAGCAGCAGGGCTCCATTCAGGGTGTGCACTTTTTAGAAGTGCTGCTACACCAGAAGCATGTGGACAAGACATTGATGTGCCTGATATAATGTTGAAGTTACTATAAAGTTTTCCCGAGGTAACTTCAGTTACTGGTGTTTGTTGTGGCCATGAAGCAAGTATTAAGGCACCAGGACCCATAAGGTCAGGCTTTAGAATTGTAGGACAGCTTGGTGATGGTCCTCTTGAGCTATAGCTAGCAACTTTTGGTGCTGGTTTAGCACCAATACGCGTCAGTTGGAATTCAAGCTTTGCGTTGGGTTCAGAGTCACTCCTAACGTACTCAAGAACTTTATCACCCTCTTGAATGTTCAAAAACACTGCGGGAAATTCACTTTGGAGATAGAATTCCAAGTCAGTTGAATTAGTTATGAAGACTGCACCAGAAACTTTTGAATTTCTTACATTGTAGACGTCCTCGCTAACTGAATCATTATTGTCAATGCAGACCACTATTCTGTGTGCATTTTTCTGCAGTTCCTTATCATCTTGGCAATCAACGTAGCTAATGGAGCTTTCACTTGAACTAGAATTCCCAGGGTAGAGCGATAATCCAGTGACCGAAACTCCATTTCCAAGTGTTAGTGTGCCAATAAACTCGCGGTCAACTGTGCCAGCAGCAACAGTGAGCACCCAAGGCGTTCCATTGTGCAAAGTTTCCAAAAAAGGCCCTTCATTTCCTGCAGATGTAGAAACAAATATCCCTTTCTCCAGTGCAGCAAATGCGGCAATTGCAACAGGATCTTCGTATAAAGGAAGCGCATCAATGCCTAATGACAAGGACAATACATCTACACCATCTGCAATTGCTTGATCAATTGCTGCAAGAATATCAGACAAGAATACACCTTCTTCCCATAGAGCCTTGTACATGGCCACATGAGCCTTTGGTGCTACACCTGTAGCAGTTCCAGCAGCATATCCAAAAAAAGATGCGCCCTCTACACGGCTTCCAGCAGCCGTGGAAGAAGTGTGAGTCCCATGTCCATCCGTATCACGAGCAGAATCCATCGAAATGGTAAGATTCGGGTTGTTAGCAAGTAGGCCTTTATTGAAGTAACGAGCGCCAATTAGTTTCTTATTGCACAAAGAGGTATTGAACTGAGTTCCACTTTCACATTCTCCTTTCCATCTTGATGGTACTTCATTCATCCCATCATCACTATAACTTCTACTCTCTGGCCATATCCCAGTGTCAACTAATCCAACTATAACATCTTTGCCATAATCCGACTTTGGCCATACACCAGACTCAGAGTTAAGGCCAAGGAATTGAGATGTGTGAGTTGTGTCAATTTTAACCGACATATCCTTAATCGAAGAAACATAGCCCGGAGAATTCTTAATAGCTTCTATCTCAGAAGGAGAAAGACTTGCACTGAAACCATTGATGGCATTAGTATAAGTATAAACTAGTTTAGAGGACAACAAGTCTTTGCTATCTGATACCGAAAAAAGTGTAGTCAAGTACCAATTATAATGGCTAGAAAAAGCTTTTGGCATGGCTGACAAATCCATATGAATGATATAAGTTTCTGACTTTGCCAATTGAATTATAGAAAGCAACCAAATACACAAGGCAATATAATTTGCCATGTTGAGTAATATTACTCAAGAAGGATATTTTCTTGAACATAAGCTAATTTACTTATATAGACAAGTGAGAGGTATGGGAAGCCAAAGTATTCCCTTCACTTCCAAATTGTCCATCACTTTGTCCATAATTCCACTATGTACCAAACATGTTATATATTATTGGAAGTTAGCAACTATTTCAACTCTGCACCCCTCTGCAATCATTCAGCTAGCTGTCTATTGATAATTTCTCCATCTATCATTTTCAAAATTGCTTTAGTTCAAGACTTGTAGTCTTCTGTCTTTAAATATAAGGAACAAGATATTTCTGTCTTGTTTCATCAACCATTAAATCTGTCGATCGACGCCTATGCTTTTAAGTACTCATAATGCATAGTGAGGAGTGGATCCCTCATACATAGTGCCATTGCCACCAAACTTATTTTTTCTCTTAAACCCTTTCTCCACTTCTCTTTTTATAAGTCTTTTCTCATTTTGATAGTGACAATCAATATCATATAGCCATGGGCAAAAAGAGTAAAGGGAAAGAACCAATATATGGCTCCATTACAATCATGATGAACATTGCTTACATTACATATGATCCAAACAAATTGTTTTAAAGTGTGTGGGGAACCACCCATGTGTTTTAACTAAATAGAAGATAGAAGTCACTAAGGGCAGAGTCAAGTAGGGGCCGAAGGAGTTTATCCGAACCCCCTTCAACAGAAAATTACACTGGTTATACATGGTTAAAATTATTTATTATGTATGTATAACTGATGTTGAATTCCTTTTGACCTTTTTGTCTTTTTACTTCTTCATATTTTGAATTCCTTTAGTGAAAATCCTGGCTCTGCAACTGACTAGACAAAATGCCAAAACTATTTAGTACAACAAGAATTTAAAGCTGTGGAAAGTTCTTCCCACTAGTGATATGAATGTTTTTTTTCGATAATAAAGAAGACCTTAAAAGTCAAGAGTGTTCATAAATGCAGCATAACAAGAAGATCTTCATTATTTTGTTTTGTTAGTTAAAAGAAAAAGGTTCTTCAACATGACAATGAGTCGTTTCAATCTATGATATTGGATATTACACGATTAGGTTCACTTATATAAGAAATTTCTTATGATAAGCATTAATCGATAACCTTGTAAAAATAATAATTAACCTGTTATCACATGTTTAACTAGACGAGTAGTACAACAAAATAATTTATTCATGTTAGTGTTGTACTTAATTTGAAACAAATTAAATTGTAAAAGTTTTTTCTTATTCAATAGAATGAACCAAAATATAAGTTATCTGTTACTTGAAAGAATCTCCTACTAACTGAGATACTAAATTTGAAAGAAAACCAAAACAACAAGGTAAAGGAAATTGTAAGTTGCAACTGTCATTACCCAAAAAATTGTTGTTTTTATTTTCCAAAGGAAAATGTAAAGGAATTTCAAGCATGTAAGTCATAATTGAGAACTATTTAATTATTGGAAATACAAGGCAGCAACATGTTTGATTAAAAAAATTGAGGCACTAACTTATATGGGGAAATCATGTGAACTTAGATCAATTATTTATATGAATAGATTAACAATTAAAAAAAAGTGTCTGCTGGACGGATGGTCATTCATAAATAAACCACAACAACATACTCGATGTAATTTTAATGTGGTGTTTTAAGGAATGTAACGCAACCTTCACGACTCTAGTAACGTATATCAAAATCAAACAAGGAAACAATAACTTTAAAAGAAGAATGACAAAAGAACAATGATAGGAAACTTCTGATTCTGGATTTACTTTTTGATATTATAATCTGATATTCGAAATCTACTGGTCCTACTAATCGAGATTCATGTCAGTAGACTTCTGATTCAGTAATATAACTCTAAATTCCTCAGATTTTGTTATTTTACTCTAGTTCTTTATGTACCTTTTTTTTTTTGTGATTACCAAGTTTGGATCACTGGTGCAACCACAATTGGACTTGTTACAGCATGGAGACCAAGTACATCCACCCAAGTTATCGATCCGAATACAACTTCTCCAGTTCTGTTACCGCTATATTCAACTGTTAATGTATAACTTAGCTTATCATACTTGCTGCTGAAGGACAATCTTGAAGGATAAACACTAATGTTTGTGTTCGATGGCACGGTCATATTTATAGAATAGTTAGCAGGACCATCGCCAACGTTTGTCACTGTCCTTATGAACTTTTGACTCAGTGTTGCTCCAGTTTCATTAGTGTACAGCGCGATGAATGATGGGTAGTTAAGATCAGAAGATGCATTTTGGCAAGTGTAGGTTGATGATCTTGTGATTGTCAAGATTTGCTTGCGAGTGAATTTCGTGGCACATAAAAGGTTTATGTAGTCTTGTGGTGTGGCATCATAGATAAGACCTGGATTCAGGGCGAAGTTTGGATTAACTAACCCTGCTCCCATAGCCAGAGGAGTCGCGATACTGTAGTTTAGGCCTGAGTCTTTGATGGGAGAATTTGTGTTGTCAATGTTGATGGCACCAGTGATCATTGCAGATCGGATTGCTGCTGGACTCCATTCAGGATGTGCGCCTTTAAGAAGTGCAGCAATGCCAGAAGAATGTGGACAAGCCATGGATGTTCCTGAAATCATCGCGAATTCACTGCTCAATCCGATATCTGGATATATCGAAACTGTATAACTATTAGGAATCCAGGATGCTAAGACTAATGACCCTGGTGCCATTATGTCTGGCTTCAAGATTCCTGGATAGCTCGGTGAAGGACCTCGTGATGTGTAAGTTGCAACGACGGGTGCTGGTGTTGATCTCACAAATGTCTGCTGGAAGCTAATGCTGGCAACAGGATTGGCACCAGATTTAGCATAACTGATCACAGCTGCACCATCTTCAGGACTGATAACAACACCAGGATATGCAAATTCTTCTCTCTGGAAAATTCTTGGATCGTCAGAGATGTATATAGCAGCAGGGGCAGAGGATTCAGCAATGGCATTTATTTGATCAAGGAAATTTCCATTTTCACATATGATGATTCCAAAATTGAAGCTGGATAAGGAAGTCGAATTGCAACTCGATATTGACTCGTTGTAGATAAGTGGGAAATCGTTGACAAGGGCGCTAACAGGGTACATTGACCATCCAGTGATCACTTGTCCATTTCCAAGAGTCAATTTTCCTGAGTGGACGCGATCAATAGAGCCAGCAGCAGTAGTCAAGAGCCAGGGGATTCCATTGTGGAGTATTCCAGGAGTGACACCTGCATTTCCTGCTGAAGCAGAAACAAGAACGCCTTTCTCCATGGCACCAAATGAAGCTATGGCAATAGGGTCTTCATACAGTGGAACATTATCAAATCCCATAGAGATGGATATCACATCGACACCATCAGCAACAGCTTGATCCATACCAGCAAGCACATCAGAAGCGAAGCGTCCTTCATCAAAAATGACCTTATACATAGCAAGCCTAGCACGTGGAGCGACCCCTCTTGCTGTGCCAGTTGCATAGCCAAAGAATGAAGCACCCTCGACATAGTTTCCACCAACAGTTGATGAAGTATGCGTCCCATGACCTCGTGTATCCCTGCCTGAATCCATACTAAGTGTGGTATTAGGATATGCAGCTTTAACTCCTTTGTTGAAGTATTGAACACCAATTAACTTATTGTTACACATTGAAGCACTAAATTCTTGTCCAGGCTCGCATATACCCCTCCACCTTGACGGAATTTCAGTCATCCCATCATCCATATAACTCCTACTCTCTGGCCATACTCCAGTATCAATGACACCAACAATCACATCTTCACCATATTCAGAAGCTGGCCATAGTCCTGACTCAGGACTTAGACCAAGGAACTCAAACGTGTGAGTAGTGTCAAGAGTGACCATTTTATCAGCATAAGCCGATACAAAACCAGGCAACTTTTCAAGAACTTGCAATTCATCCTCAGACATAACAGCACTAAATCCATGAAATGCATTATCATACGAATAAAGTAGCCTTGTCGGATTGATAGAACTTCCACTTGTTGTATCTTTCAACTTGACAGTTTCAAGAATTGAAGAGTGCCATTGCTCATGACTAGTAAAAGCTGTAGGCATGAATGCCTTATCCATATGAATAATGTAAGTTGTTCTTTTTGCTGATGCTGAATTAGCTAAGAGGAATAATAAGAACAACATACAAAGAAGAGGCACTCCTTTAACTAATCCCATTTTTGGATTCTTTTTTGCTTCAAAACTCAGTTTCTTGTGTTATTTTTTTCATTTGCTCCAATATGCACATATTTATACTAAGGGCATGGAGCATTGTTCTTCTTTGAAAACCAATTTTGGGGATTTAATTCTTAAGTAGGATTAGACCATTTTTGTTTGCCATAGGTATCTTCTCCATCAATTATCAAAACTTCGTTTGGATGGTTGTTATGTATTGTATTGTTCTCCATCATTACATAATGTTGCACATTCATAATTTGAATGATAAACTTATAAGAAAAGTAAAAACGGGTAGAACTACCATGAAAAGGTAGGGTAAAAGATAAAAACATAATTACGATTAAATAATGAACAAAGACAAAATGAGAAGGTAACAACACAATCACACCAAATCGGTCATTACATATAAAATGATTCTTTTCATCCTTACCAAACAATAGATTTAAACAATATGATGCAATAAAATTTAAGTAATAATCATAAAAAAACATTATACGTAAACTATCAATAGAATCCAATACAACCGTAACAACCATCTAGTTTGTTATTTCCAAAAATGTTATGTTTCTATATCTTTACAAGATCTTGAAACGTCCGATAAAACTTCAAGCATATACTAACAAGATAATTTGACAATTGGCTAATGGAGAAAGCATTCAATTAGTCCTTTTTGTAAAATTTTACGTATTCAAACAAGAAATGTTTGATTTATAGTGGTCCATAAGTTTGCTTTGATTTTATCTTTTTTCTATTATAGTGATCCATAATTGCGAGCAAAGAGGTATTGGTAATGCAAAGGTTAACTTACATAAGTGGTTAATAACTAAATATAAACTTTGCCAAATGTAATAAGAATATGGGAAATTTGCACTTTTAGTCACTCAAATATCACCAATATTTGATTTTGGTCCTTATAATATTTATCTAACCACATTTAACCTTCAAATTTCAGTTAATTAAAATGTGCACTTCTGATCCATGTGATTGTAAATTTTTTCAACATCAATGTATATTAACCATTACACCATTTAATTAGCCATGCATATTTAGGTTTGTACTGTTAGTTACTTCATATTTGCCCTCACAATCTAAAAATGGATCAAGAACCTGAATTTCATTTGATTGAAGGCTAGATATACTTAATCATATATCAGAACAACCATTAAATTCATGACAGTCTAAAAATCCCTGACTTGTGTTTTGGTCATTACCAAGTATGGATCATTGGTGCAACCACAATTGGACTTGTTACAGCATGGAGACCAACCACATCCACCCAAGTTATCGATCCGAATACAACTTCTCCAGTTTTGTTACCACTATATTCAACTGTCAATGTGTAACTTAGCTTCTCATACTTGCTGCTGAAGGACAATCTTGAAGGATAAACACTTATGTTTGTGTTCGATGGCACAACCATATTAATAGAATAGTTAGCAGGACCATTGCCAACGTTTGTCACTATTCTAACAAACTTTTGACTCAGTGTTGCTGTAGTTTCATTAGTGTATAGGGCGATGAATGATGGGTAGTTAAGATCAGAAGATGCATTTTGACAAGTATAGGTTGATGATCTTGTGATTGTCAAGATTTGCTTGTGAGTGAATTTCATGGTGCATAGAAGGTTTATATAGTCTTGTGGTGTGGCATCATAGATAAGGCCTGGATTCAGGGCGAAGTTTGGATTAACTAACCCTGCTCCCATAGCCAGAGGAGTCGCGATACTGTAGTTTAGGCCTGAATCTTTGATGGGGGAATTTGTGTTGTCAATGTTGATGGCACCAGTGATCATTGCAGATCGGATTGCTGCTGGACTCCATTCAGGATGTGCGCCTTTAAGAAGTGCAGCAATGCCAGAGGAATGTGGACAAGCCATGGATGTTCCTGAAATCATCGCGAATTCACTGCTCAATTTAATATCCGGATATATAGAAGTTGTATAACCTTTGGGAATCCAGGATGCTAAGACTAATGACCCTGGTGCCATTATGTCTGGCTTCAAGATTCCTTGATAGCTCGGTGAAGGACCCCGTGAGGTATAAGATGCAACGACGGGTGCTGGTGTTGATCTCACAAATGTCTGTTGAAAGCTAATGCTGGCAACAGGATTGGCACTAGATTTAGCATAACTAATCACAGCTGCACCATTTTCAGGGCTGATAACAACACCAGGATATTCAAATTCTCCACTCTCGAAAATGCTCGGATTGTCAGAGATGTATATAGCAGCAGGGGCAGAGGATTTAGCAATGATATTTATTTGATCGGAGAAATATCCATTTTCGCATATGATGATTCCATAATTGAAGCTGGATAGGGATGTTGAATTGCAACTAGATATTGACTCGTTGTAGATAAGTGGGAACTTGTTGACAACAGCACTAGCAGGGTACATTGACCAACCAGTGATCACTTGTCCATTTCCAAGAGTCAATTTTCCAGAGAGGACACGATCAATAGAGCCAGCAGCAGTAGTCAAGAGCCAGGGGATTCCATTATGTAGTCTTCCAGGAGTCACACCTGCATTTCCTGCTGAAGCGGAAACAAGAACACCTTTCTCCATGGCACCAAATGAAGCTATGGCAATAGGGTCTTCATACAATGGAACATTATTAAAACCCATAGAGATGGATATAACATCGACACCATCAGCAACAGCTTGATCCATACCAGCAAGCACATCAGAAGCGAAGCTTCCTTCATCAAAAATGACCTTATACATAGCAAGCCTAGCAAGTGGAGCGACCCCTCTTGCTGTGCCAGTTGCATAGCCAAAAAATGAAGCCCCCTCGACATAGTTTCCACCAACAGTTGATGAAGTATGCGTGCCATGACCATGTGTATCCCTGCCTGAATTCATTCTAATTGCAATATTAGGATTTGCAGCTTTAACTCCTTTGTTCAAGTATCGAACACCAATTAATTTATTGTTACACATTGAAGCATTAAAATCTTGTCCAGGCTCACATTTACCCTTCCACCTTGACGGAATTTCAGTCATCCCATCATCCTTATAACTCCGACTCTCTGGCCACACTCCAGTATCAATGACACCAACAATCACGTCTTCACCATAATGAGAAGCTGGCCATAGCCCTGACTCAGGATTCAGACCGAGAAACTCAAACGTGTGAGTAGTGTCAAGAGTGACCATTTTATCAGCATAAGCCGAGACAAAACCAGGCAACTTTTCAAGAACTTGCAATTCATCCTCAGACATAACAGCACTAAATCCATGAAATGCATTATCATACGAATAAAGTAGCCTTGCCGGATTGATAGAACTTCCACTTGTTGTATCTTTCAACTTGACAGTTTCAAGAATTGAAGAGTGCCATTGCTCATGACTAGTAAAAGCTTTCGGCATGAATGACTTGTCCATATGGATTATGTAAGTGGTTCTTTTTCCTGAGGCTGAATTAGCTAAGAGGAACAATAAGAACAATAAGAATTCCATTTTTGTTTTGACTTTATTTTTTTTTGCTTCAAAACTCAATTTCTTGTGTTATTTTCTTCATCTGTTCTAGTGTGCATATATTTATACTATTGTCATGGGAGCATTGTTAAGCTTTTGGAGTTTATTCTTAAGTTGGATTAGACCATGTTGTTTAGTTTTACTTGTATAGGTATCTTATTGGTATAATGCTCCATCTAATCATTGTTAACTTTCTTGGCCAGTCTATTTTGTTATTTCCAAGATTGTTAGATTCCTATATCTACAGGTTCTTGAAATGTTTCCATATTACTTCAAGCATATGCTAACAAAATATATTTTAATGCACATTTTGTCAGGAAACATTGTAAGAGATGTCCATTAGGCTAGTAAAAGTGGACCTAAGTAGAAAGTCAACATCAAAAGGCTTTGTTGAATACGATTTGGAGCCAAACCAAAAATCTAATGAGGAGGTCATGAATGAGTACAGAGGGCAAAGTTAGACCTTTTCGCAAAATATCACCAAATTTTGATTTTGGTCCGTATAATATTTTTTCAATACATTTAACCTTCAATTAATTAAAATGTGAATTCGTTGACTGTAAATTTTCTTACTGCTAGTTACTTCATATTTGAAGGTAATATTTGTTCTCACAATAGTCCAACTCTTTTTTCTATGTAAACGGATGAAGATTAAACGTTTCATTTGATTGAAGCTTAAATGTATTTATTGGTATTGGTACTGAAGAAGGTATATTTATGCGAGTGGTTAATATGAACTTTGCCAAATTAATAAGAATACGAGGATTTGCAGTTTTAGTCACTCCAATATCACCAAATTTTGATTTTGGTCCTTATAATATTTATCTAACCACATTTAACCTTCAAATTTCAATTACTTAAGATGTGTACTATTGATCCTGTAATTTTAAATTTTCTCAACATTAATGTATATTAATCATTACACTATTTAATTAGCCATGCAGATTTAGGTTTATACTGTTAGTTATTTCATATTTGAAGATAATATTTGTTCTCACAATCTAAAAATGGACAAGGAACCTGCATTTCATTTGATTGAAGATGAGATATACTTAATCATATATCAGAAGAACCTTTAAACTCATAGTCTAAAAATCCAGACTTGTTTTTTGGTCATTACCAAGTACGGATCATTGGTGCAACCACAATTGGACTTGTTACAGCATGGAGACCAATTACATCCACCCAAGTAAGTGATCCGAATACAACTTCTCCAGTTCTGTTACCACTATATTCAATCGTCAATGTATAACTTAGCTTCTCATACTTGCTGTTGAAGGACAATCTTGAAGGATAAACACTTATGTTTGTGTTCGATGGGACGACCATATTAATAGAATAGTTAGCAGGGCCATCACCAACGTTTGTCACTGTCCTAACGAACTTTTGACTCAATGTTGCTGTAGTTTCATTTGTGTATAGTGCGATGAAGGATGGGTAGTTAAGATCAGAAGATGCATTTTGGCAAGTGTAGGTTGATGATCTTGTGATTGTCAAGATTTGCTTGCGAGTGAATTTCATGGCACATAAAAGGTTTATGTAGTCTCGTGGTGTGGCATCATAGATAAGACCTGGATTCAGGGCGAAGTTTGGATTAACTAACCCTGCTCCCATAGCCAGAGGAGTCGCGATACTGTAGTTTAGGCCTGAATCTTTGATGGGGGAATTTGTGTTGTCAATGTTGATGGCACCAGTGATCATTGCAGATCGGATTGCTGCTGGACTCCATTCAGGATGTGCGCCTTTAAGAAGTGCAGCAATGCCAGAAGAATGTGGACAAGCCATGGATGTTCCTGAAACCATCGCGAATTCACTGCTCAATCCGATATCTGGATATATCGAAACTGTATAACTATTAGGAATCCAGGATGCTAAGACTAATGACCCTGGTGCCATTATGTCTGGCTTCAAGATTCCTGGATAGCTCGGTGAAGGACCTCGTGATGTGTAAGTTGCAACAACGGGTGCTGGTGTTGATCTCACAAATGTCTGTTGGAAGCTAATGCTGGCAACAGGATTGGCACCAGATTTAGCATAACTGATCACAGCTGCACCATCTTCAGGACTGATAACAACACCAGGATATGCAAATTCTTCTCTCTGGAAAATTCTTGGATCGTCAGAGATGTATATAGCAGCAGGGGCAGAGGATTCAGCAATGGCATTTATTTGATCAAGGAAATTTCCATTTTCACATATGATGATTCCAAAATTGAAGCTGGATAAGGAAGTCGAATTGCAACTCGATATTGACTCGTTGTAGATAAGTGGGAAATCGTTGACAAGGGCGCTAACAGGGTACATTGACCATCCAGTGATCACTTGTCCATTTCCAAGAGTCAATTTTCCTGAGTGGACGCGATCAATAGAGCCAGCAGCAGTAGTCAAGAGCCAGGGGATTCCATTGTGGAGTATTCCAGGAGTGACACCTGCATTTCCTGCTGAAGCAGAAACAAGAACGCCTTTCTCCATGGCACCAAATGAAGCTATGGCAATAGGGTCTTCATACAGTGGAACATTATCAAATCCCATAGAGATGGATATCACATCGACACCATCAGCAACAGCTTGATCCATACCAGCAAGCACATCAGAAGCGAATCTTCCTTCATCAAAAATGACCTTATACATGGCAAGCCTAGCACGTGGAGCGACCCCTCTTGCCGTGCCAGTTGCATAGCCAAAGAATGAAGCACCCTCGACATAGTTTCCACCAACAGTTGATGAAGTATGCGTGCCATGACCTTGTGTATCCCTGCCTGACTTCATACTAATTGTAATATTAGGATTTGCAGCTTTAACTCCTCTGTTGAAGTATCGAACACCAATTAACTTATTGTTACACATTGAAGCATTAAAGTCTTGTCCAGGCTCACATATACCCTTCCACCTTGACGGAATTTCAGTCATCCCATCATCCTTATAACTCCGACTCTCTGGCCACACTCCAGTATCAATGACACCAACAATCACGTCTTCGCCATAGTGAGAAGCTGGCCATAGCCCTGACTCAGGATTCAGACCGAGAAACTCAAATGTGTGAGTTGTGTCAAGAGTGACCATTTTATCAGCATAAGCCGAGACAAAACCAGGCAACTTTTCAAGAACTTGCAATTCATCCTCAGACATAACAGCACTCAATCCATGAAATGCATTGTCATACGAATAAAGAAGCCTAGTCGGCTTTGTAGAACTTTTGCTTGCTGTATCTTTCAAGTTGACAGTTTCAAGAATTGAAGAGTGCCATTGCTCATGACTAGTAAAAGCCTTAGGCATGAATGACTTGTCCATATGGATTATGTAAGTGGTTCTTTTTCCCGAAGCTGAATTAGCTAAGAGGAATAATAAGAGCAATAAGAATCCCATTTTTTGGATCTACTTTTTTTGCTTCAAAACTCAATTTCTTGTGTTATTTTCTTCATCTGTTCTGGTATGCACATTATATATACTAATGCCATGGTGCATTGTTAAGCTTTTGAGATTTATTCTTAAGTTTGATTAGACCATTTTGTTTTGTTTTATTTGTATTGGTATCTTATTGGTATAATTTCTCCATCTAATCATTGTTAACTTTCTTGGCCGGTCTATTTTGTTATTTCCTATATCTACAAGTTCTTGAAATGTCACCATATAACTTCAAGCATATGCTAACAAGATATATTTAATGCACATTTTGTCTGGAAACATTGTAAAAATGGACCTAAGTAGAAATTTCCTAGGATGTGACATTCCTTTGGAATTCACTTTTTGGCAATCAAGTGGAAAGTCTACATCAAAAGGCTTTGTTGAATGCAATTTGGAGCCAAACCAAAATTATCACCAAATTTTGATTTTGGCCAGTATAATATTTTTTCAAAGCACATCTAACCTTCAATTAATTGAAACATGAACAGTTGATTGTAAATTTTCTTACGGCTAGTTACTTCATATTCGAAGGTAATATTTGTTCTCACAATAGTCTAAGTATAACTCTTTTTTCTAGGTAAATGGATGAGGAGTAAACATTTCATTTAATTGAAGGTTAAATGTACTTAATCATATAGCATAAGAATCACTAAATTCATAGTCTAAAAATTCCGCTCAAATTATTTTTGTTTATGGCCACTAGTAAGCTCCTTTAATTCTTACTCTGGCAATGATACTATTTGGACCTTCCTTTAGGAAAAAAGGAAAAGTGAAAAGAGGAAACAAAGCAGCAAAATGATTCACTTTTGTTGTTTCATCAAGAGAAAGAGATGGAAAGAAACTTTTTTGTGGTGTAGATATGTAAGAACAAGAAAGAACGTTCGAGTCTGAGATTTCTAATTAAGCTCAATCCTTTCGTACATTTGTTTTTATAAAATAGCATAGTGTAAATGTATTACTTTCTCCATTCTCGGGATTTAAACCTGAGATCTCTAATGAATAGAAGAATGACGTTAATCTAACCACACTCTTGATTTATTCTTTATAATAATCTTTACTCCCTCCATTTTCTTCTCTCTTTTGACAAAACCAAACAGTAGAAGAGAATTTTCCCATTTTCATTTTCACATGCAGAACTTTTGAGAAAGTCAGGATAGGACTGTTTGGTTGGAGGCGCCCCTTAATGTTTGGTCATTTATTACACCAAATTAAAGTTGTTGAAAATAAATAAACACCTTAAATAACTAATAAAACATAACAACTATTTTCTACATCATGACAAAGCTAGAAAACATAATTAAATTGATGGGTCCAAAATCTCAAATCTCTAGCTGTCAAAAAGATCATCTATAGTAGCAGCCAAATACAAAGGACACCTACCTCATTTCCTCCTTATGTAATTTGTAGCATACTCAAGACTTTAGTGCTCATAGGGACACCCCTAGTGGTGGAGCCACCTTTGTTCAAGAAGAACTAATTAAGATTTCATTCGCGGAAATATCGTATCGAGTAAATAGATTTATGTATTATGTTATATGTTGAATATTCTTAAGTTCTTTGATATTTACTTGTCCTAGTAAAAAAGTTCCACCTAAGATGATTGAGAAAGATTCAACAAATTTGAACCGCTCACATCACGTATAATAGCGTAGAGCCCGGGGCGGTCCGCCATTACAGTAGGCATCCCATGAAACATTTCAATCAACCCTACCTCAGAACCCAAATCACCAAAAAGAACATTTGTGTTAACCTTTGTCTGATTAAGGAAAAATCAACTGTTTTGGTCGTACATTTGGACTAATTTCAGTTGTTAATTGTTCATGAATCCTCTTTTTATTGAATGTAGCTTTCTGTCGGTGACATTATCTGTCCACTAGAAAATGACTCCCATCTGATATCTGTCCCCAAAAAAGATGTACCTTTTTCTTTTCTAATCCTGGTAAAATCCATATAAGACAGGTTATTTGCTGTACTTTTTATGTTACCACATTAGGATTACGGTAGATAGTTAGTAGGTTATTTTAACACGATGTATTAATAAAAGGTCATTGTCAGTGCACATAAGTTGAACTCGTTGTGGTAAAAGCAATACAATACAATCATGTCCTTTCACTGGTAAAATAACAGTTATGTTCAAAGCAAAACTGAAGGCAATTAAGTGAATGATATTTATGCTACAAAACCTATCAAGACTACTGAATTAACTGAAAAATGCAGAAGTTAAGTGAATGATATTTACATGTGCTAGCTCCAAATGAATGACAGACGAAACAACAGGGTTGGAATTGACCTTGTAACTATGTCGGTGCTGCTAATGCTCATCATCGGTTTCTTGTTTCTTGACCAAAGACCAGTTGGTTTGCACACTACTTTCATATCCACTGCTATCACCTGATTCAATTACACGCTTGTCCATTAACCTCTCTTTAGCACCATCACGATATAAACGACCACCATGCTCCCTTGAAGCCCGTCGCTCCTGTATCAATGCCACAGTTATTCAGAATAAGTGAATGAAAACCAAGTAAGGGTATTGATAGAAAACTGATGTGATGATCCTTGTACTAATTAACACAATGCAAAATTATATCAGTGTTGGTCCATGGTGTAATAAAATAGACATCACAACTTTGATCAGATCTCACCAGCACATTACGACATATTAAAAGCGGTCCATGTGCTTGGTAGTTGTTAATAGGGTACGTAAGGAGGTTCATTAATGTGATCTAATTTCTGGTGTAACAAACATAATTCCAACAGAAAATATCCTCATGTCATATCATGCATTAAGTGATCATTCAGAAAAGTAGATACTTGGGCATGACAACATTTTAGCTAACAGCACAATTACATCCAAATTAAGTCTTAGATTCAGTTCACATCATTCCATTACCCCAAATGCACAACTCTAGTGACTAATGAATGTGACACTAAATTCAAGGGCCTGAAGGAAAACAAGAGCTTACATCACGAAAGGGAAAGTCATCAGCTTCAAGCATGTGTATTACTTGTCCCATTTTTGGTCTCTTCTGAGCATTGGGATCAACACAGCGTAATGCTACCAAAAGAACACGTTTCAGGGCTCTTGAAGAGGGCTTCTCAGGTATCTTGGGATCCACAACACCCTCGGCATTCCGGTTTGAAACCATTATTTTAAGCCAATCAACCAGAGTTACCTGTGAGCCGGATTGACTAAGCAGAGTCAGAACAAAACTGGAACAAATATTAAAGAGACTTCCTGAAACTAGGAACTAACATTGATCATATGAGACGAACCTCTCCAGCAGGACGGCTGTAATCCACCGGATTCCTTCCAGAAATGATTTCCATAATAAGAATTCCAAAACTATACACATCACTTCTCTCATTCAACATGCCAGTGCTAGCATATTCCGGAGCAACGTAACTGATAAAAAAGGGGTCATCAGCAATTTATTTCCCAAGAGCAACTCAATATTAGCAACAAAACAATGATAGTGGGTTTTGAAATGTCAAGCACTAACCCGAATGTTCCCATAACCCGAGTAGTAATGTAGCTCTTCTCAGCACCCAAAAGCTTTGCCAAGCCAAAGTCTGACACTTTTGGATTCCACTGTGTATCAAGCAAAATATTGCTTGATTTGATGTCACGGTGAACAACCTTGGGTTCAAGGCCCTCATGAAGATAGGTTAACCTGTAAGACTCACCAAGCTTTAGTTACTCCCTTTAACACAAAGTAAAAAAACAATTACCGCTCAAAACAAAAAGGTTAACCAAAAAATTAGCAGTTGTATACCCTTTAGCTGTTCCGAGAATGATATCCATTCTAATTTCCCACGTAAGAGGGCTGCAAGGCCCTACATCTCCATGGAGCCACTGTTCTAAATTCCCATTGTCCACATACTCATACACAAGCATCCTGAAATTGCATATCGACCGTATTGAGCAATTCATCCCAACTCAAGCTCAAAAGCAGAAGTACCAGAATAATTACAGGTCAAAAACACCCTAAAAGAAAATCACCAGTTCGCCACCATAATACTATAACTGATAGTATTAAGCTGCAGACAACTGAAACTGAATTACCTGTGAGCACCCTCGGCACAGTAACCGAGTAACCTCACCAAATTCTTGTGCCGAACCCGACCAATTGCTTCAACTTCAACCTTAAACTCCTTCTCTGCTTGTCCCCTGAAAAGAAAACTACATATATAAACCAAAAGACAGAACAAAAGGTACAGTTTTTTTCATTAACTAATCCTATAATTCCTACTTTCTTTTCTGTATTCCCTTCTTCAAACTGCTTTACTATGCTTTTTAAACCGAGAATCTATCAAAAAGAGTCTCTCTATCTTTACAAGGTAGGAGTAAAATCCGTCGTATACTCTACTCTCCCCAGACTCCACTTGTGAGAGTTAATCCTATTATGTGAGTAATTAAGCCCCAGAAACCAAAAGATACCACATTTAACACATGAACAATGCCATATTACTTAAAAAAGCATAGTTTACATTCATAACCAATTCACAGAAAAGGAAATAACTTTGAATAGTGCACCTGTTATTGAGCAAATTCTTAACAGCGACTTTACTGTTATCTTCCATAACTCCACGGTAAACAATTCCATAGCCACCTTCACCAATCACATTTTCCTCAGCAAAATAATTTGTTGAAATTTCAAGCTCTCTCAGTGTATACCAATGACCCCACCCCAAATACGAAACCTCCGGCACAGCAATGATAGCCTGCTCATTAGAACGAGCTTCCTCACTACCATGACTAGACCCGCCACCTTGCCCAACCCGACCCGGAATGGCAATCTTCTGACCCTTTTCGATCTCAATGAGTGTTCTCTGATAATCATCGGAATTCTGGGTTTTCTCCTCGAAAGAATCAGGTTCCGGTATCGGTGCCGGAGCCGGAGCAGGTAGTAGTTTCGGGTTTTCCGGCAGAGTCCGAATTGGGTCGATTCGGATTTCCTGAATTTCCTTGGATACTTTAGGGATATTGGGGTTTTTCTTAGCTGAAACTGAAAGGGTTTTTTTACTAGTGCTACGTTTGCAAGTGAACCATATTGATATAAGAAACAGAACAAGCACAATTGCAGCTCCTACACAAATACCCAAAACAACCCATAAACGTAAACCGAAAATTGAAGTTCTTTTTGAAAGTTCATCAGTCAGAAACCCCGACATAGTATAATTCCCTTTTCTTCTTCTTCTCCTCCAGCTCCTGGAAGAAGAATTGGGCGTTTAATTATTCAACAAAGAACCGTTGTAGGAGCAAGACAAAGTATTACTATATGGTATTGGAATAATGCATGTGGCACTATGGACTCTAGTGTTGATGGTAGAGAGTAGAGACAGTGGCTTGTTACAGTACAAGTAATCTGAGAGGGAGTTTTGGGACCATGGAGATTGGGGGTGGGTGGGGGGAGCTGTAATGATAGGACTGGTAGAAATGGAGAAAATTGCCCCCACTGGATTCTTGATTAGCTTACTTTATTGTGACATTCATTAAGAAACGTGTATTAGTATCAATACATGTATGAAGCTATTAATGGACGTAACTATATAGTAAATGGTATAGTTGGTGGCATTTCTTTATTGATTGAGTTTTGCCTTTTTATTACTCTCTTTGTATCAAAGTTAGTATAATTTAGTAGTAATTAAGTTCAATAAGAGATGAAAGTATAAGGGTATAATTAGAAAAATATACATTTTTTCTTTTTAAGATAATTATTATTGAGACGGAAAGAGTATTTTTATGAGGCTTTTTTTCGTATACATTTTCAATTGTTTGGTTAGATATTTAATTTAAAGATGGGTTGGTAGATACTTTAGCTTCATTTTAATTGAGCTTGATACCACCTTTTTCTCAATTTCCCACTTTGATAATAGTTGCATCACTTTTAGTTTCTTTTTTGGTAATTAAGACTTGAGAAATGATTAAAAGAGAATTTTGTGGAGAGGGTGATCTAGTTCAACTTGTGCTTATCTTTATATTCATTATTATTATTGTTAGTGGACCTTTATTTATTTAATTTTTTTTTCTCAATTACTCCTCTTAGAAGATGCTACATCCAATGCTTATATTGGGAAAAAAGTAAATTTTTGTGGCGGATTCCATTAAGTGAAAAGTTCAATTAAGGGAAATAGACCTTACTATAAAAAGAGTTTATACATAGTTCAGGCCTTACAGTTTAATACACTGTGAACAATTTATTTATAGTTAAGTCCGTCCGAGTAAAAGACGTACCCTCACTGTAAAAGCATACAATTCAAATCCATTAATCACAATTATAGAAGAGAATGGTACCACATATACATGTACCTGTTCGAGTCACGATGGAGGTAAGTGGGAACACTATTGATCCCCCTGGAGGATGGAGAAACTTTCAATAACAAGACATCTGAGATTCTGAAATCATCCAGAAACGACATATATTTAAGACAGTAGTATATTTTTCATTTTCAAGTACAACAATGGAAGAACTCGAAACGTCATGCACTAAAAGTACCTAAAAGTTTGAACAGTTATTTTTTCAACACTAGTTATTTTGTCAAATCCAAGTTTCAACAGTTACAAAAGCACAGTTCTGTTCGTGCTCATTGAGCATAACAATCAAGGATCAATGTATCTCAGGACCATGAGGCAAATATTTGACTTATGAGATGTACAAACAATTGGAGTTTCACAGTATCAATAGTTAATTCCATCTACACCAACTCCTCGAATATTGATCCTGTGAAATTATGGTTAAGACGACACTCCTGATGATGAATTGTTTCCAGAGCAACTCATATCTAAATGCAATCTTGATAGTGTATTGTCTCGACACATGTCCTGAATAAGTAAGATAATTGCTTTAGCTTTTAACTTACCAGATCTCAATAAAATACTACAAGCAGCTTACCTTAGAAGATGCTAAATGGTTAAGAAGTCCATAATGATTCTGAACTGTAGTTTCTAAAGCTACAGCGTTTTCTGTGTTATGTGAGGTTATTGTTGGTTTGCCTGACGGATTCTGATTGGAAATTTCAAATGCAGTTTGTGGCATTTCTCGATTCACAGGAAGTGTAGCTCCTCCATTTGCACTCAGCATAAAACTTCTCCCATCAAATTCATTACCAGATGGAAGTTGCACCGACTGCAACGACCCGGGAACATATCCTGGGTATAAACTCAATCCATTCCTCAAGGTAAGCATCTGAAAACACAAGAGAGGAGACAAACAAAAAGTTTCTATTACGCAGTTTTAAAGAAGACAATGACAGATATGAACTAGAAGTGACTTCATCATAATCCGCATGCGCTTAGACCTCAGAAAGTCACTTAATACTAGTCATAACTTATGACTACATATATTGCTATCAAACATCAACAGCCCCAGAAAGAGAGCTTGAACATTAGATTTTTGAGCTGGATGGCACAGTGAGGAGTATTTTCTTTGGATTTTACAAGTACCGTAGTTTTTATTTGCTAGATCAAAATTTTGGTATGTTGTTGATTCAGTATATCAAGTGAACTATTAAGCTATCTACCTATACTCCGCAACTATAAGAAATAATACCCATATGAAATCAAAAGTAATTATAAGATTTTTTGCACTTCTCAATTTCAAGAGCCACAATATATGCGAACTACCCACGTGCATCCGAAGTGCCCTTGTCTTCTAATGATCAAAA
Source organism: Solanum pennellii (assembly GCF_001406875.1). NCBI lineage: Eukaryota > Viridiplantae > Streptophyta > Magnoliopsida > Solanales > Solanaceae > Solanum > Solanum pennellii. The sequence goes on along the minus strand of NC_028640.1, from coordinate 73,878,556 downwards.
CGTCAAGGGATTTAATGATTATACCAAAAGATTACCATTTTCTAAATAAATAACAAGAGGAACAGCTAATTCTTCAAATTTAGCATGAGTATGAGAGGAAACTTGCATCCATCCAGATATCAGGAGGTTTTCTATCTGAAATCATCTAATCAGAAAAGTTTTAGTAATGCATATTATAAGGGGAAAACCAAAAGAAACCACATTACAGATAAGACTACAAAGTAAATTCAACAACTGACTCTACAAATTAGACAATGACTGAAAACCTTGGTGAGATTTCAAGGATAGAGAATTTCACTTTGCACAAGTCATATCATCTTCTCCATTTCTTTTATATGTTTTATTTAACTTTCATTTGTGAATGTTCCAACTATGGAATCCCTGTTATTATAAATAGGGGTCATGATAACCCATAAGAGGGACCAGTTTCATAACAAGAAGCCCTTGAATCAATACAAGTCAAGATCAAATCTATCAAAGTGAGATAAGCAAACTTGTTTCTTTATGAAATGCCCGAATTGTATAAAGACAGCTCTTGCTTTTTTTATTATTTTTTTACCGGTTCTTTTTCTGAATCACGAAGATTACCTTTAATTATTTTTCAAGCACAAAATTTGTTGTTACACAATAAAAATGTTTAGCTTAAAGCCAAAGCAATGCTCATTGCAAGGTAGAAAAATGACTAATAGCATGAGATTTACTAAAAAACAGTTCAAAATGCATCTTTTCAAACTAACGGAGCAATAAGAAACTAGTGAAATAGAGGGGTGCTACATCTCAAACTGTATACGAAACAATTCTTGAATGTAAGAGTTTTTTCTTCTTCAGTTACACTTCTCAATTCAATACCTTTTCCTCTAACCTACTTCAGGCCATGATACTCCCAAAAGTAAGGAGCATAATGGATGTTCATGGCCCAACCAATACATACTTTCTCTTAGCTTATCCCACTAATGCTCATAACCTAGTAGACTAGTAGCAATAAGTTTTGCACCTCTTTAGTGTTACCTACTAGCGCAACTTAGAACTCCAAGGATATAAAGAAGGGTTCCAAACCAAAAGCACTCCATTTCATTTAGCATATTTTGGGGTGTAAATAGTTATAAATAACTGAAGATGATGAGGCCTGTAACATCAAATGTCAAAGTTGTGTGACATACTTGTCTGAACAGTGTTATATAACCACAGAAATACACACATCAACCTTTTCCATTCCATTCCATTTTGTGGAAAATACCTACATAAATAATTCTCAAAAAAAAAATACCTACATAAACATTCTGCACCTGTTTTTGACTAATCTAAAGAGTTGAGAGTAGTATTTAAGCTCTGTCACATGCAGCAGTGATAACATCCAGCTGAGAGAAATGCAATTTAAGATTTATATGTTCTTTATATTTATTTATTTATTCCTTTTTCATATTTTTGATTTGATTTTTCAAAGCTCCACTGCCCCTGTTTTTTAGTTTTATCAGGCAGAGAGAGGACAATGATACTAGCAAGAGCAAAGTTGTGACATTGTGCAAGTATTCCAATGATAATAGACTCACACCTAAGACACAAAATTCTCCAAAAGTGGATAGAATACAATATTCATCAAAGATTATGTATGCCTTTTGCTTTTAACTCATGTAGAAAACCACTTAAAATAAATTGAAGTGTTCATTCTCTAATGGCTTAAACTTTTACATGAGGTGGTACACACAAATTTACACCGTATGGGACCAGTTAGAGGTCTCAACCTCGTCTTGCTGCTATCCTTCATAAAAGATTTTTCACTTGCTAGACATTTAAAAGATAATACTCCCTCCATTTCACTTTATATATCATTGTGGGCAAGTATTTTAAGGGGGGGAAATGCCACATACCAAAAGTACTATTGGATCTTATGATCTTAAACATACGATGATATTTTTGTGCTGTAAGAGAAATGGAAAATTTAAATTATAAGTTCTCAAATATAAAAAGGTGTCATTCATTACGAAGGAGGGGGTAATAGTAATCTAGCCTGTATGTGTGGGGTGGGGGGGGGGTATAGAAAACAAAACATAGATAAAAATGTTCTCTTTTACAAACATAAATGTTTGGATGAGACGATTCGCATAGTTCTAATGAAGGTTCATTAGTTCTCAAAGAAGTTGGTTAAGTACATATGAATCCCTATATTGATATTAATACTCTTCCTTCAGGTTTATGGCATGCATTTACAGTAATATCACTCGCAAACAAAGACTTTTTCAAGAACAACCACCAAACAATATGATTGAAATCGAACCAAAAAACACTTTTACAAAAATTGAACATGTAGTAGTAGGCAGATATAAGAGAGAAAGATGGTGTTATACTTTCGATTTCCAATGAAGATGTTCACTTTAAAGTGTATTTATTCCGCGACTTTGTGCTCGGCATTAGGAATTAGAATATATCAATAAATTTTCTTAACATTATACATACACGATACACCTTATTACCTACTCCTGTTGAGCCATCACTGCTATAATTCTATCAAGATGTTCTTTTAATGTGTTTGAAAAGATATAGCATCTACTAGACAACGAGAAACTAGAAGTATAAGTCAAAGGGGAGTAACAAGAAGTTTAACCTGAACTTGCAGTTGAAGTTGCTTCAGATATTCAATGGCTTCATCAAGCATAGATGCCTTGTCAGTCTGTGAAATAAATAAAGCTCAATTATGATAGCAAAGAAAAACCAATAAATATAATGATGCTCAAAGGCTGAGATGTTGAAGAATACTTTGTTAGAATTCGGGATTAGGTTCTGCAATGCTTTCAGTTTCTCATTGATCCTACTCCTCCTCCTCTGTCACACAAAAATTGATCATGTATAAAATAGGTAGATGTACTTTTAGAATGAAAACCATCAAATTTAAGATTCAAAATTGAAGTGAACCTTCTCGGACAAATTATGAACTTCAGCAGATCTACTCCTCTTTGAAGAACGTGGATGAGTCGGATCAGATGGCATGTCAAGTCCATCACATTCCTGAACAGATTGTAAAATCAGAGTAAATGAAATTTCCGAATTCTACTAGAATAAATTGAACATAAAAAGGAAAATCATAGTGAAATTTCCAAAACTAGCAAGTTCTATTTTTACAAAATAACCAAAAAAAAAACTCACCTCGCTACTAAAACCGAAGTTATCAACCTTATCATCTTCCAAAAACTCTCTCCTATTAGCTGAATTCATACCGTCACAATCCCCGAGGCCAGCAGAAGCAAACACATTCTCAACGCCTTCCTTGAACTCGGCAGCATAAAATCGGCCGGGATCGGAGAAATTGAGGCTAGAAGATGACTCAGCCACCGGCGCCGGTACCGATCGGTTATAAAAACCAGCCGCAGCAGTCGCAGAAGAGGAAGCGGACGTTCCTTGAAGAAAATTAAGAAAAAAGGAAGACATATCTTCGGATTCGAGAGATGAAGAAGCGTGAGGGTTCGTTCTGTACGGATCCGCCATTGACGATTACCACCATCACAAAACAATCATCTGCAGAAAACTCAGAAGAATCGTATGCGTGTTGCTTTGAGTTTTGAGTTTAAACAAAAGTTGGACTATGGAGGACACACTTTATGTAGAGATGGGTGATTAGTTCATCTTCTCCCGCCTTAATTGCGTGATTTATTTGGTTTTGAAAATTGCTTAATTTGAATTTATCACCTGATTTATAAAGGATAATACGTTTAGCGTCCTAATAGATTACTAAATTACACATCACCTCCTTATACTATCAGAATAGGCAAATACAAACCCAATATTTTCATTTCTATCACTTAAGTCCCTTTTTGTTTATTTCTTTGTTTAATTTGGAATTTGGATCAAAGAATGTGATGAGAAATAGTAGAAAACAAGAATAAAGAGCATGAAATCATAGTAAATTATTAAATTCCTATAAAAATTATCCCATACGTTGACCCTTTTTTTAATATTCAAGTATATACGATCTTCGTTTTAATTCATGTGATATTATTTGACTTGATATAAAATTTAAGAAAGAAAGATAAAATTTTGAAACTTCTGGCTTGTAAATCATCTCATTAGGGAACGGTGGAAACAAAGGGATTTAGATTCGAAATATATCAACGTAACTAATTTGAATTCATATCACGTATGTATATTAAGAGAATACATTGTTCCTATCAAAAGGTTCTTCATTCTCACAATTGACTAAATTAATAGTACAATCATCTTATCATAGGAAGATAACGACATAACTCGACTAATTTCACGAATTGCCTATATTTTTTGTGTAACTAATTCATAGATACTTTTCATGTTGATTGAAATGGAGAGTATACCAAATAATAGTGCAGTAACAACTAGTGAAGTCTACTCTTCTTTGTGCATAACATGAAATTGATTATATATTTTTTTTTTAAAATATCAAGATTGTGTTAGGAAGTAGTTGGAGAAAACATACAAAAAATCCATGTAGATTTTCTGGCAGAATGATGATCTCTTTGGATTTTAGTCAGCAACCCAAAATTGAATTGAATATGATTTTAGTGAATGAATCAGTCCACCTTTCTTCTTGATAACCTTATCCATTTGGATGCCATAATAACTGGAAAAATTTATTTATTTTGAACAACCAAGTTATGTTCCCGAGGTCGGTGACCTTTCTTATTTTATTATAATTAATATTTCTCGATTAATATATTATTTGTTATTGTTACTGTCTTTTCTTTCTTTTGTTTTTAACATGTCTTTTTTACTATTGTATTTTCTTTCTATACTTGATTTCGATAACAAATTTTTAACTCAGACCTTACTGATAAAACTACACTGCGTGGTTAAATGAGCAGAAAAAAAGAGAAGGGAATTGTCAACATTCTTTGTCACCAATTAATCTATATTTAGTTTTTTAGTTTTGAATTCAAACAAGTGGCCATATAGTTAAATGCTTGTTTTTGCTAGCCATCTATCTACCCTATATATATTTTTAATATCTATACTAAAATATCAAATTGGCTGCCAATTGTATGCTATTGTTACCACTTACAAATCTTTAATAAATTAGTATTATCAATTATGTATAATGGGAATAAAAGAATACGTTACGTCTCTCTTATCTTTTTTTTCTCCCAACTAGCTCAACTACTCTGCTATTAGATGCGCACTTGCCCCCAACAATCTCACCTTTAAAGTGATTTATGACTTTAAAAGAACATAATTACTAGTAGTGCTTTGAGGTATCCAATATACGTATTAGCACCAACTCAGTCATTCTTAAAAGGACGTAGAGTCAATTGAAATTGAGATCGCATGTGCTACACCAACTCAATCACCCTTAGGTAAAGTCAATTGATTGACACCCTTGGTCAAACTTATCCTTGGTTCAAAAAGAGTCTATTTACACCCTTTTAAAATACACTATAGGTCGCAATAATTATATGATTCCATGAGAGGGAATCCAGAGAGGATTAGATGTACCTTCTAATGTAACCCCGTAAATTGGATCTAGAAAGGGTATGATACATGCATACAACCTTACGTCTACCTTTGTGGGATAGAGAGATTGTTTCCGATGTAGATATGTGCTAAAAAAGTATGAAATAGGAAGAGGGGATAGAAAAAAACCAAAATATTCAAAGGTATCAATAAATTGGAAAGTAAGAATGTAAATTTCCAAACATCCAAATAATGTATAGCTCTTGCCTAATGACCCTAATTGTAGCTAGTGCTTCTTCTATCTCTAAAATAACTCCTCTAAGCAGAGGTCAGAATAAAATTAATGAGAAAAATACATAGATCTTTCTCAAAATGAACTCATGGACCAAACGCGTAGACACGCTTTGTGTCAACCTTCCATGGTCCAACTGGTACATCAAACTTCCATGGATCAATGTTTTCCTGAAGTATTGAGTCCTGTTGTTTTGCAAATTGGGCACAAATTCTTCTGCATGAGCCATTGTTTAACGCAGTCGGCATGAAAATCATGGCCACAATCCAGCTTCCCAAGATCCTCACCATCCTTGTATTCTTCCTGCAAATTGTAATGAACAAATTAAGACTCTTCACTCTTAAGGTGAACTAAAATTAGATCTCCAGCATATGGTGATTTGACTCCTAGTAGAATAGTATTGAGTTTTGTACCTGACAAATACAGCATGGCTCAGCATCCTTGGTTTCTTCTGTTCTAATGCTAACATGTTTCCGTTGCTTCAGACGATTCAAAATGGTTTCTTCAGTCAGCCCGGTACAGACATTCCCTATGCGCTCCTCAAGCGCCAGTAGTTCCTATAAATCAGACAATTTAGTACGTCTTTCATGGATGTGAAAATGTAGTTATGTTCCCTGTACTAACCTCATAGGACATGTTATCAACATCAAGACGCATATCGCGATGGCGATCCTGAATATCCACCATCCCAAAGAACCCTGACTGATCGAGGATCATAACGTCCTGGAATACAAGGAAGATTTTAATTTCAGAATACACTATCTTATAAGCTAATCAATTACATCCTATACTCTTCATGTCCCATCAGGAAAATATTTTTTTGTCAATTTGTAACAATGCTCATGATTTTGTACCAATATCCACACTAGGTTATAAGGAAATCTGAAGACATATCCACCAATGCAAAGCAAATTAGACAATCATTGGCAAGGAATCTGGAATCCGATAAAATCAAAAATCTATTTCAAAATAACTTACGGAAACGTATATAGGAATATAAGGAGGCGTCCTTGATACGATCGCAAGGCACAAAGAGGATGGAAGAGGGGTATAGGCATTAAGCACACTACTCATATATTGGAAGTCCACTTCAAGAACACAAAGGGTCAGGCCTAATAAATGGTTTTATACACATACTATGAACTAAACCACAATAGCATAAAGTCATACCTAGATAACATAAAAGATTATGCACCTAGTATAACTAAAAGACACATGAACCTAGACAATTGAACATTTAAGTTGTCTACTTTGTATAAACTAATCAACATATCCAAATGGCTTCAAGAATTCTAACCTCAAATCTTAAGCTCTCTCCCCTGCGCATTAGATCCAATACATTGCGAATTTGCTGAAATGATAAGAAAACAACTGTAAGTAATACAAACCAAAAATCACAACATGCAAATCAATTTACATATATAATGCAATATTTTCTCATTCTTGTGCTTTTACAAATAATTTTTGAATCAAGCTGACTCTAACAAAAACATTCCAAAAAGCAAATAGACATTTAGTTGCTCTTTCTCTTTTTTGAGCATCTAGCATGACCTAAATTTGGTGATATTAAAAAACGGTACTTTGTTCAGGAAATGACCCTCAGCTTTACAAGTTCGTTTACCAAAATAGAATCAATCAGCTCTTTATGTGCGAGAAAATAAAGAAAGCCCACAAAAGGTTTTATGCTGACAAATGCCGAGCATGCAGTAACTTATTTTTGGCAGGAGCAATAGAACTAGGGTATATTATTAACCATGAAGAAGGCTAGAAGAGCATCTTATAGTAAGTAGTAACTCTGGATACCAAAAGTCCAAACTTCAAGGTTCAGAACTAAGCTGGAAGCAATTTGGCGTAGGACTACCGTAAAACAATGGGGAAAAGTAACTTGAAGAGGTACATGCGTTTACAATTGAGCAAGTTTGTAGTTGCTCCACAGTTCTTAAATTCAGATGTATTACAAAGTTTTTTCCTACAGGTAAGCAAGCTTCTAAATAATGAGTGCTACAACAGCCTCCCACCCCCCAAAAAAAGGAATTTTATGGAACCTGTAAAAAGCCTTGAAGGAACAACATAATTTTATACTGCCAAAACGAGAAATTACAGAATATTGGACCAATAATGAACCCAGTATCATACCTCGGAAACTAGCCTGCCTCTTCCTTCACCGGCAGCAGCCAAAGTCCTCCAGGAATATGGAACTCCCATTGCACCATCGAGTTGTCTCTCCAACAACAATGCTGACCTTGAACTTGATGGACGATGCCCGGGATGGCCAGAAAGCCCCATCTCCTGTGAGGTAGCAGAACTCAAATGTGGCGGAGTGTTACCATTGTGACTTCCAGGTTCACTGACAGCTGAAGACAACATAGATCTACGAACATATTCTGAGAGTCGTCGAGGATATTGCTGAGGATTTCTTTGTTCCACCCAACCAGGAGAAGAGGAAGGGGCTACTGAGCTAGGACCACTCCGAGAAGAAGATGCAACATTTCCAGCAATGGAAATATTTCCACCAGCTAAACCCCAGTTGACAGGATTTTGGTTCAAATTTCTCAAGTCACTAGCGGGTATGAACATTGGATGCTGCGAAATGTTTCTGGGCACACTTCTTGAGCTTGGTTGTTCATAGGCTGCAGAATTCCTCTCAAGAAAAACAGAATAACTTGATGGACTGCCAGCTCTTGAACTAGATGAATCCCACCTCTGTGCATTTCGTCGCAGAGAAGGAACCGGCCCCACAACTGGCTGGCTTCGGGGACTTACATTATCTGCAGCAGAAACAGACCTCGAATCCAAAGACTGATTAGAAGGCAGCCTCAATGCGTCCCAGTCAGACATGGTAACATTTCTATCATTACCCACAGTAGGAAACGTATTGCCAGGAATAGGAACTTGCTGATGAGAGCCATTGATCCTAAGCCTGAAATTTCTACGGTAACTTTCTGCTCTCCTTGAAGCAGGCAATGCAACCGGACCTTCCATAGTGGTGCCACCCATAGTGAGCCCAAGTCTTGGATTTATCTGCGCTGGCAAATTGATGTTTCTTCTACTTTCTGTTGGTGCAGAGCTATTAGCACCTGCAGTCAGATTATTTGGAGCAGGTATAGAACGCCATAAGCTGTTTAGAAGATAATCTGGACTTCCACTTCCCGAAGATTGTCCCAGATGTCCTTCAACTGCTTTTCTCTTACAAGCCATGCGTCGACCATCCAGTGTACAGCCTGGTCTGCCATCACTTTCATCCCTCAGAAACCCATTAGTTGCAGAAGTCCCAGCAAGGGGATCAGAAGAAGTACTGGCGGTTGACATCCGTTCTTTTCCTGGTCCATTAGACTTGAAGGTTGGGGTGCACTCCATCACTTCGCAGTCATCATCACCATCTTCATCGCCATCACGCCCCTCATGTCCAGCACTTCTACTTAGTTCATTTGGAACAGTGCTAGAAGTAGAAGCTTGAGAAAATAAAGTGTTGTTAGCTAACTGGTTATTCAAATTTATTTCAACATCACCCAATGAAAGAATATTGGAAGACCCATAATGCTGTTCAGCAGAGAAGTGAGAAGGCCCAGGACGGGCACTCATTGTAGTATTTTCACTACGACTAACACTATTTTGTGTATTGGAGGAGCTGGATTCTCCTAAATTCCATCCAATTACACTCTGCCTTTCTTGGTTTGCATGACTAAGAAATGGTATGGTTGTCTCATTAGAAGGTACCATATAATCTGGTAGCCGATTTTGTGCAGGATTTCGCAAATTATTCCAACATATCTGCTGATCTATACCCCCATCACTCGATGTTGAACCATGAGTAAAACCCAAAGTTTCTGGCAGGGATCCGATTGCACTCCGTTGCCCTTGCATTAGGCCTATAACTCTATATTCACAATCTCCAAAAGACAAAGATAGTATTGTAGTGACAGCAGGGTCTCAAACTTCACCGCTAAGCAGACCTGCCAGCAAAGTAGAAACCACATTATTGTAAGGTTGACGTTCGTCAATAAAACGTGAGAACAGAAATTCTTGTCTCAATGTTGAGAAATATTAGATAAGGAAAAAGAGTGAAAAGAAAACACTATTTGATTTAGCAAAAAAAAACATTCCTTTTCTTCTGGTTGCACAAGACCACAGAGGCTTTAGAGTTCATGCCATCAATTGGCAGATGAGCTTAGTACCAAGCTTTCACCACTGCATTCATATATGGCCAAATCTCATAGATGTCACAAGTTAGAACATATCATCCCCCAGAGATATCTTTCTAAACTTGTTGCTATCAATGAGATTTTTCAAGCCAGATATGAGTACCTCCATGTCAACCAAAGCAAGGTACTCAATGTGCAATTAACATTATCACCATAAACATCACAAACAGTAGAAAACAACAAATAGATAATCGCATTGAACACAAAAAGTGGCTGTATTTGATAAACTTTGCCAGTGCAATGAATGTAGCTAATCTCAGTTACACTGCGGCAATAAGAATAGTTCCACCAACAAGAATTGTAGAGACATTTTGATATCACAGCCACTTCATATACAAAACACTAGTATGACAACATGTGTAAAAAGGCTGTCTTTAAATTTAAGCAAGGAGAAAACAGATCATCACCAACCAGAAACCACCATTACACTAAAAAAAATTGAAGCTTCCCCTTAAGCCCACCCGCTTAAAATTAAACATATATACTTACCAATAATAGGAGACTCAAACTGTATATACTTGTAAACTTCAGAAAAACCATTTTTCTTGACCAGATACTAAGCAAATCTCTCTAAAACCATTAAAAACAGATCTTTAATAAATATCAAACATCAGAAAAAGCTATCATCTGTAAAAGAAGAAGCTGGTTTAATAATAATCAAAACATCCCCCTCTAAATCAGCTCAATGTAGAACAATAAAAAGTCCAAAAACAAAAACTAGCAGGTGTAATAACTTTGTTTTTCTCCTTAATTTCTTGGAAAAAAGACAACTTTTTGAACTGAAACACAAGGGGTTCTTTGAATCATCCATCCAATGCATATAGTCAAACAAACAAACAAAAAAACACAACTTTTTTTTTATAGATATCTCAAGAAAGAATTTGCAGATAAACCCAGAATCAAGATGAGGTAAAACAAATCAAAAGCAACCAAAAAGAAACTGAAAAACACATGAAAAAAAGAGTAAGAATTTACCTCCAAAACATCAGCAGATGAAGCAGCAGATCTAAAGTCACCACCTGAAATCCAAAAAACAAAATTGAGTTACAAACAAAATCCTTTCTTTTCTTCTTTCTGCACAAAATCCCAGATAAAAAAAAGAATCAATCAAACATACAAAAATCACCTCTTTAACACTAGATTAATGAAGAAAACAAGACGAGATTAGAAAGAAATGGTGGGTTTGTGAAGAAAAAATAAAGAGGAAAATGAGAAAACAAGAATGAGAAAGAGAGAGGAAAAGAGGTGGCCTGACCTGGTGGACTAAAGAGAGGGGACAATAATCTTTAACACAAAACACCCCCTTTCACACCCTTTTAATAAAAGATTTATAACCCAAATATCAAATTCCAAATTAAATGATACAAGGGGAAAAAAAATGGATTCTTTTTTTCAAAATAGGTAAAAAAAATAAATCTTTTTTTCCAAAATTATAAAATGGCTTAAAGTAATTAATTACCATTGAGTGTGAAACTGTGATTTGATAAAAAGAAGTCTCTTTCCTCGAGGCGCGCCGATGGGAAAAGAAAAAGGAAAATAGTATTCCTTTCCTTCCTCACAGGACAATTTAATAATTTAGGGGTCGTTTAATAGATTATATTAAATATATATTTATATTTAAAATATTAATATTATTTTTATACATCATATCGAACGATTTTTTTTTAATATCGTGAGAGTGTCTCTCTCGTTTTCATCTTCACGCCAAAGCACCTGTCCCTCTTTCTAATCACATGTCTGTTTTTGTACTCTTCTTCTTTTTTTATTTAACGTCTCCCCCGGATTTTATGTGTATTTTCAGTTACAATTTCTTTTTCTTTTTCTTATACAATGGATTTTCAATTTGTTTGGTTACTTGTGGAATTTGAACACATTACTAATTTCATTTCTTTATTTTATTTTATTTTATTTTATTATAATAATAAAATATTTAATGTAATTTTGGGAGTGAAGTTTGAATGTTTTTATTTTGTGTAGGAAATAATATGATTAGAAATATATATTATTATTTGAGTCAAACATTATTTTTGGAATAGTAATTTTATCATTGGAATTTGCTTTCCAAAATGTTGTAATTATTAATGTTTCAAGGAAGATGTTGATATGATTTTTGTATGTAAATATAAGTTAGGAAAATTAATTAATTTTTATATTATTTTTAGCAAATTAATGAAAATATATATTGCCGAGAATTTCATTTTTAAATATGACTTATTTAGAAAAAAAATGAACTTTATTTTATTATAATAATATTAATAATAATATATTTAATGTAATTTTAGGAGTGACGTTTGAATTGTTTTTATTTTGTGTATGAAATAATATCTAAAGAGATATATAAATTAGGAATGTATATTATTATTTGAGTCAAACATTATTTTTAGAAAATTTATTAATAATTCTATAATCGGAATTTGCTTTCCACAATGTTGTTATTATTAATGTTGCAAGGAAGATGTTGATATGATTTTTGAATGTAAATATAAGTTAGGAAAATTAAATTAATTTTAATATTATTTTTAGCAAATTAATAAAAATATATATCATCTTTTTTAGAAAAAAATATGAATTTTAATTTTATTAAAGGCTGACAAGGAAGGTGTTTGAAATGATATCTACATGTAAATATAAGTTAGGAAGACTAATTAAATATTATTTTTAGAAAATCTTTTAAATTCTACCATCCAAATTTTATTTTTAAAATACGATTATTTTAAAATTTTGATTTTCATTGTCACTAAATGCTGACAAGGAAGGCGTTGGAATAATATTATACATTATACTTATGAGTTAGGAAGACTAATTGGATATTATTATTAGAAAAAAGTTTAATTTCCAAAGTTTTAAGTCTATATATTATTATTATTATTATTAAAGTTAATTTAAACTAATAAAATATTAACTGTGTGTTTGTAAAATGTTCTTCTGGATCTTCTTATAAAAATGATAGAGTATTTATTAAACATTTGAGTAATTTAATTTCAAAATGGTAAAATATTTTTATGATTAACGACTAGGTTTTTTAAATTTATTTTTCGATAAAATTTTGTGTTCTTTTTATTTTCTTACAAATTTTAATATTATTAAAATAAAATAGTAAAGATCACATACAAACCTTACTTTGGTAAACGCAATTACAAGTATTATATGTATTAATTGGAAAATGTGAGTTATGCTAATTATCCACTTTGAAGACTTGGTAATTTCCGTCAAATATAAAATTATTTTCTTTCGTTTCAAATGTTGTTTACTTACTTGGGTGGTTTGCTTTGACCATAAAAAAAAATTAATTTAATGCATGTAGATACATAAAAAAAATATCAACTATAGTTACGTTAAATTCAATGGTAAATTCTGTATTATTATCTAAGTCTTTAACCATTTTATACTTTTTCATATCGAAATCGATATAAATATTATAACTTTCAATACTTATAGGTTACATTAGAGCATCAAAAATGATAAAACACTTTTTATATTGTTATTCTTTTCGTCTTAAATTATTTAATTGAAAAATCAAAGGCATATTAATATTATAGTATTCATATGTTCACATTTTAATACAATGAAATGAATTTCTGATCATTATAACCAAGAATAATGTAATGATCATACATTATATTCTCAATAATCGTAATTAGTGAGGGGGCAGGAAAAGAGTAAAAAGTAGTGTGAATAAAAGAAAAGAGGAGATACTTAATAAAGCCACAATATTGCAAGTGTTAAATGATCCAAACTACTTTTATTTTAATTGCTTAGACATGGGATCTAGTCCTAAGTGGCCCTATAATAATAATAATAAAAATATTTTTTTTTCAAATGTTTATTTGGCCTTTGAGATGTTATTATTATAACAATAACATCAACGGAGAGTCTTGAAAGTCGGTTCGAGAGAATAATTTATATATAACCTTATTATTGTCTTGTGATGATATATATATATATATCGTTTTTGATAGACCATCAAAATAAGTAAAGAAAGAAATAAATTATATTGAAAATAATGTAGAAAAGGGCAGTAATAATAACAAGGCATAATACATATATTGGACCCTAAACATGACTTCAAATTTTAACTTTGACCTCCAACTTTCATAATGCTCAAACAGACACTTTAACTATCCAACTTTTAAATAAATAAACACGTGAGTCCTATATGGCACAATACACGTAGGACGCCACACAGGACAAAAAATTATATGTAGGATGACATGTAGGACATGTGTGTCTATTTGTTCAACTTCATACACGTTTAAGTGTCTACTTGTGCACACTCAAAGCTGAAGGGCATAAATATGATTCGAAGCCAAGTTAAATGGCATATTTATGTATTATGTCTAATAACAAAACAATACAATCATCAAAATAAAAAAAATAACATGAAGTAATAGAACCAATAAAGAATGTGGTAAAATGACAACTGATAAATGCTCTTTCATTCTCAATTTAATCAACATTTTATCTTCAAATAGATTTTTCGATATAAATTCAGATTCAATTGAACTTATAACTGATAAGTACTCTTTCATCCTCAATTTAATTAACGTTTTATCTTCAAAATAGATTTTTCGATGTGAATTCAGATTTAATCGAACTTAAAAAAAATGGAGGATTTGGAGATATGATGGTTTAGGTCATGGAGAAGAAGCATCCAATCTTTTTTCCATATACTTGAACAAACCATTACGTAATGGCTGATTGGAAAAATATATACTAAACTCAATTAACAAAAAAAAAAGATAATGAATCCAATAAGCTATAAATCAGTCATTATTATTATTATTAATTATTTTTGAATTTTTCTATGCCATGTGAGGTCAGATATGGTTGGCAGAAGAAAAACAAACCGAGTGATTATTTTTTTTTCTTCTTAATTGTCTATTTGAAAAAGTTGAAATTAGTTGATGTTGGCATCTTTTTAATTAATTTATTTTTTTTCATATAGTCTCAAACCAACTTAGCTAGCTTCCTATATCTAGTATATTAGGTGGCGTTTAAATATGTTTTTTTGATCTAATTTTTTGGAAATTTTTTTTTTAGAATAAAGTTGTGTAGTTGAGTGAGTTACCTTTTAGAAAAATATTTGGAAAGTAGTTGTATTATTATTTGAGGAAAAGAAAATTACTTAAATTGGATGGTGATGATTTTTGTATGCAATATTCTCTCCTTTCACTAATATTTTAAAAAGGCTATAAGATTGCCTATTTTTTAAAAATAAATAAATAAAAGATTTTCATTAATTAAACTTAAAAGAGTTATTACATAGATCAGTCTAGGTAATACGGTGTTTATTTCGTTTTCCGATTAAATATGGGAATTTAAGTAGAAAGTTTCTAAAGTATTAAACTTGCAATTTTTTTCTCTCTAATTGATAAGCTAGCTACTCCGTAAACTTCTCTATATCCAAGAAATTGTATTTAAAAACCTCGTTGATTATCTTATAATTTCCTTTGCCTCAAAATAAATTTTATTTTTTCATTTTGAGTGTCAATTTTATTAATATCCAAAACTATATAAATTGAAGTAAATCAATTCAATATTTAAAATTTAATATAATTTTCTTATATTAATATAAAAAATACATTATAACCATTTGTATAATTTAAATATGAGATATTTATACTACTTTGACCAACGTAAGGATCGTACTTATCTTGTTTGCCTTTGCATTAATTCTATTATATACCTAGTTAATGCATTTTTCCATAGTTGGTAAATTTTTGGCTTCCACACTCATTAATCTATAAGACCAATAAATGAAAAATGCTTGAATATATAGTTGACGTTCTAATATATGTATATCCATTCAAAAGGTATAAAAAAGAAAATTACTTGACTTTTATATTAAAGATATTATATATATTTTTAATTGTTTTTTTTTTATAATAGAAGTGAAAAAATTGAATCGATCAATAAGTCGAATCAAAATAAATATTCTTTCTTTATTGTTATTGGATTAACGGATTTTAAAAGGTTTAACAAAAGTAAATTATTGGGTCATCAATTTGATTTTGGTATCTTAATACTAAATTATTCAGTAAATAGATAACTCATTAAGGCTATAATAATTTTCGCTCCTACATAGATATTGTAAATATTAATATCAACACCTTACCGATTACTTTGTTTGCCTGTTAGCCTTCAATTACATCACAATTACTTTGAGTTCACAAGAAATAAACTCTTTTTTTAAATTTTTTGCACTTGTATAATTATTTTAATGTTAGTTACTATTGTTTCTATTTTATGAGCATTATGTAAAATTATATTATTGCCCTATCATGTTAAATTGTTAGAGAAGTTGTATACAATATTTATTTTATAAGTATTTTCTTATTAGTTAAATTAAAAATTAAAAATTGATAAAGTATTTTATTGATTTAATTATTAATTTAACATATTTAAAATCGAAAAAATAATAAGATTAAACTGATAATATATCAATCTAATCAACACCGACCCATGCACACCTAGTCACCCCGTATTAGCAAATCTTATTTTATTTCAACACTACTTTTTATCATTAAAAAAAACTAAATATACAAATAATTAAATAAAATAATAATAATCAAAATTTAAATAAGCATAATACATGTCTCAACTTACGTTATCTAGAGTACGTAGTAAACTACAATTAACTAATACACGACCTAATCTTATTATTTTTTACTTAATTATAATAAAATAGTCTAAAATTTAGTTGTGGATACATTTTTACCATCATTAAATATTATGTTTCACATTGAATAAAGGACTCATATATATGTTTGACCAACTTAAACAATTTGAGTTGATTTATGAGATTTTAAGTATGTTGTTTTTTTATGATCAAGTATCAGTTATTATGTACCTCAATAGATTTTACACGATATATATCACCTTTCATCGAAAATATATATCAGGTAATTCTGTTTACCAGATTAAAACAAATAAAAATAATCATCAAGTATTTTTTTTCGTCAACGTTAAATTTTGATTTATTTCTCATTCCCTTTGCTACCCTTTTTGCTTGGAAGATGTGTTCATTGATTGTAACATCCCAAGGATTTGATTAATTTTTTTTTTAATTAAAAAAATGACCTTAGGTTCCATAATCTCACATTAATCATGTGCTAACCATACGAAATTTCTTGGATGGTGTTTTGTGTGAGACAATAAAAATGTTCAAACACAAGAAACCCTTCACCACTTGTCCTTATCTTTTGCAAGATTCAAGAATTAAATTGTTTTTTTGGAATATACAATTAGAGGATATATTAAAATAAACACGTTAAAGATGGGGTCATCTTATTAATTTATTTATCCTTTCAATTTGCTCGTATTGTAACCAATGATCAAGAATTTTTCTATCACCTTTTTATTCTATAAAGTTTGGAAAGCATGTTACCAACTATTTTGATCCTTTTAAGTAAAATCGCAATACAAAAACTATATAAATACGAAATGATCGAAAAACACATGGAAATTATTTTTAAAATTTTAGCTTCTATTTTTCAAATCGAGACCGATTGAAAGAATACGCTAATTTAATAAACAAACAGTTATTATACTCTCCAAATATTATTTCAAATCAGAACAAAAATCTATAGCCAAAAAGAACCCTAAAAATTAGAGTATAATGTTGCAATTTGTACTAAGATTACATTCTGCAATTAGGTGTATAAATATCTCTAATTAGACTATAGAACCTCTAATTTATCTTAAAGACAAGATAATCATCATTACTTAAAAATTAAAATGAACATGTAAAACATGTGGGTCGACAAAGGACAAATTTTGGAGTGTAAAAAAATGATATTGGGGGTGACAAAAACATTTGCTAGGGACCAATAATGTACTGGATTGCCCCTTTGAACACTTTGAATTAAAAATATTATTATTATTATTATGAACATTAAAGAGAAAGCACCTCAAGAGTAATTTTTGTACCAAACTTCAGTAGCATAGAATCTTTAATTCATTACTACACTTGTCCCCACCTAGCAAAAAACAATTTTTACACAAACATTATGAATTATTGCACAAACTGACAAGAAGGAAAAAAAATAAAAGGAGATATGAAAATGTATACTATTTTCTATGACTTTACATCAACTTTTGGGTGAAAAAAAAAGTAGCAATATGTTACATTCAACTATTTTATATATTGTTGAACATTCAATGAATCTTATACGTCTCAATTCTTTATATCTAACTTTTCATAAAATTCATATATATGCCACTAGCAACACTACAGAGATTTAATTTGTAAAAAGTGAAAAATCTTAATAGTATTATTTATGTTGGATAACGTTAATATTCTGTCTATGGTAAAACTCACGTGATAATTAGCCAGGAATTAGATCGAATGAGAGTTATGATCGAATATTTCACTTGCTTGATGAGTTCAGTTATGAAATGAAGTTGCACTCTTACTATTCGTTAGCTTATGACACGAGAGTTATCATTTAATTTTTACAAGTTATCCTTCTACTTTGAAGTTGGAAGGGTGAGAGGGATATTGATATTTACTCATCATTAATGTTGATTACTGATCACACCTAAACAAACATAACAAAAATTTTGACAGTGGACAACACAACAATTGTTGTCTACTTGTACCTCCATTAATAGCATGGTGGGTGCACTGCAAATGTGAGGTGGACTTTCTTGAAAAAGTGAGTGGGGGGATAAATCAGAAATTTGAACCTACACATGTACTTTTCCGAGTCTAAACATTATCAATACATACAATATTTTGTTTAGTGTTAATTGTCTTAAAAAATAATAGAGTAAAGTGGAGAGAGTGCTTGCTGCACAGGACATAGTAAATTACTTTAGACATTCAAACCCTACAAAGGAAGGCAATTTGAATACTACATATGAAAGAAAGATTGATGCTTCATTGATAACAACTTCAATCAATTGCAGATTTCCTCCCTTAAGAAAACACCATTATTGAGTGTATATATATACATAATAAGGCTGCATGCTTAAAGCATACTCTGGGAAAAGTAGAGGCATGCATCAATAGATTCAAGACTTAAATGCAAAGTCATCTTGAGGAAGGACAAAACAACCAAGAGATCCTCAAAAAGGCTTAGTTGATTGACTACCTGAACTTCTGTCTTGTTGGCGATGAGGTTCTAGTCCCCACTTAGTAATCCCCTCCCCATTTTCTTATATCTTTGCAAGGGAAAAAACTATAGCCTCTTACAAACTACCCAAAAGCATGGCTGAAGCTTTGAGGGAGATATATATATATATTTTTTACAGAAAACAAAGATACACGATGACCACCTCTATCTTTTGAATGATTGGATACTCAAGGGCGAAAGATGAGTATGACCAAGCATCTTCAACTGTAGGATTTCACGAGTGTTACTTCCAATCATTTTATGTTATTGAGAACAGGAAAAAACCATCCAAAGTAATACCACTAGTTCTTCTGCATTCATATTTTGTAGTGTTAATATAGTACAACAACAGTTTCAAGCTTCATGAACTACTGTTAGTGCATATGTAAAGACCCTAAAGAACATATAGTACACATACCAAACTACTTGATGTAAAAGAGAATCATCAGATTCTCATTACGCTACTGTCTTGTACAAGGATTTGCGAAAAAACAGACTTATCTGGAACTGGACCGTGAAGTTTTACATTCTTTACAAGCTACTACGAAAGCACACCTGCTAGAAATGAAAGACGTGAAGCATAAGAAGGTGATGTAGAGATTTTATCTTACACCTCAAAGTTCTTCAAAACGTACACCTCAAAGTTCACCAAAACGTACCAATAACCTTAACTAAGCTGAACATCCATCTACTCTTCACTATATCACCAAGGTTATCGTCTATCAAGAAGCCAAAATTGTCGGTCTGCAGCACAAATCAAATAGGAATGAATGCTTTCTTCCCCATTGACAAGTCCATTAAAAAAAATTTTAAACACAATAATGTTAAAGTACCTTGAAAGCAAGAGAATTGGTCTCCTGGCATTTTTCCCGACGATGGCATTCATGCTATAGCGTGTGCACACCTCAACTATTCCACTGGACACCTGCTATCCCACCATCAATGGTGTCCTGACATATTTGTCACCCTCATAACTGACATTGTCACATCCTATCGTCTTTCGAGCAACTTGTTAACTCTTCACTATCCAACTTGCTTGGTATTATTACATACTTCTTTCTGTTGTTTGCTGCGGTTAACTTCTCATTGAATACAAGATATCCATCCATGTTACCTTGTGAGTACACAAAGGGTGGTGGCTGCGGGTTTCCTTCATCATAAAAAAACCGTATCCACATCCACGTTATTGCTATAGCTGTTGTTGCTTTTGTTGTTTTACTCTTTCACCATACAAGATATCAAATTTTATTGCTATAGCTGTTGTTGGTTTCGTGTGAACTCTTCCCATTTCTTTAAGTGATTCAACTCAAACCCTTTAACAAGACATCCACCCAATTGTACAAGTTTAATCCGAACTTTACTCACCCGATCTTTTACCTTGAACTGATTGTGAGCAATCATGACACTGTATGAAGTGACCTCATAGCTTGATAACAGCTAGGATACAGGACTCGCCCAGTCTAATTCTCTTGAACTGAATTTCAGCAATCATGACACTGTATTAAGTGATTGAACTCTCACCCATATACAATAAATCCATCCATGTAATTGTAAACTATGGACTTCACTAACCTGATCTATTATCCAGAGCTGATTTTCCGCAAGCATGACACGGTAAAAAATGACCTCATAATTTGGTAACTGTTGAGATATCAATCCATAACCATGTATTGCTAGCCATTGCTCAGTGCTCACCCAGTTTAATTGTCTTGGCTGATTTTAGGATCATAACACTGTACAAAGTGGTTTAATCTTAAAGCCACTATACAAGTTATCCATCCAGGTAAATGTTCCCAGAAAAATATGTTCACATTACTCACTCCATCTATTATCGTGAGCTGATCTTCAACAATCATGAAACTGTATAAAGTGACCTCGAAATTTGATAACTGATAAGAAGACCATCCAGGCAAAGCTATAATGCGATGCATTATTCACAGAGACTAATACTATTGAGCTGATATCCATCAATCATGACAGTGTATAAGGTTGACTTAACTCTTCACTCGTATAAAACAAATTGTATGATTGTAAAATGCGAGCCTCATTTTCACCCCATCAACTCTCTTGAGATGATTTTCAGATATCAAATCATTGTATACAACTATACATGACCTTAAAATTTGATAACTGTCCAGATATTCATCCAGACAACAGCATAATCTAAGCCATTAGTCACCTGATGTAATCCTCTTAAGCTCATTTTCAACAATAATTGTCGCTGTAGGAGGTGATCTCACAATTTGATAACTTCACTCTTTTTATGACCTCTTTAAGACGTAACTTTCTAATATTCTGAAAATTGACATGAATACCATTTTTGTCGCCTTCACTGATATAATCCAGTATGAAGTTCATGCTAGTAATTTCCAAACATAACTTGCTTGGGATTGTTATTGACTGGTAGTTGCTTGAGATTCTAGTTGATTGTACTTGCTTGTGATTCTTATCGACGGTACTTGATTGACTGGTAGTTGCTTGAGATTCTAGTTGATTGTACTTGCTTGTGATTCTTATCGACGGTACTTGATTGACTGGTAGTTGCTTGAGATTCTAGTTGATTGTACTTGCTTGTGATTCTTATCGACGGTACTTGATTGACTGGTAGTTGCTTGAGATTCTAGTTGATTGTACTTGCTTGTGATTCTTATCGACGGTACTTGATTGACTGGTAGTTGCTTGAGATTCTAGTTGATTGTACTTGCTTGTGATTCTTATCGACGGTACTTGATTGACTGGTAGTTGCTTGAGATTCTAGTTGATTGTACTTGCTTGTGATTCTTATCGACGGTACTTGATTGACTGGTAGTTGCTTGAGATTCTAGTTGATTGTACTTGCTTGTGATTCTTATCGACGGTACTTGCTTGAGATTGTTACGGATGGTACTAGCTTGGAATTGTAGTTGGACTTTAGGGATTGTTGTTGCTTCCTTTAGTGAATGCCCGGTAGCGGGCATAGAAGGTCATCCAACTCAATAAAATCTCCTTCTAAAATGGCAACCAGTTCCTGAGCAGAATAATCATTGAGAACTGGAGGTCCGTCGCTCTCAAGACAAATCTGTAGCATGAACCAATAACTCATATTAATGATGCCCATTTATATCAACGCAAAAAAGGAAACATCATGACTTACTCTAACAAACTAACATGATTAAGTTTGAAGGATAAATGAGAAGTGTTTCAATTAGCTAATATACCAGGCACACATAAGGTATACTCTTAGTTCTTAAGCCTAAATTACTAAATGCACAATAGAAACAGTAGAGCTCAGATTCCACTTGTAGAGCAACAACAGATACGGAAAGCAGAAAAAATTACCTTCATTGATTTCACTCCAGCCTCAACTTCTCTAAGAGGTCTCTCATATTGAGATGTCAAGAAAACGACTAGGTAAATTCTAAAGATAAATGCATATCTTGTGCATGTCAAACATTTGATGAGCATATGTATAAGTCAATGACGATGCAAAACAGGAAACAACAAACAAGTGAAGCAAATTCAGCATAAAAGCTTGGGATTATGATCGAAGAAAAAGATAACTAAGCACCTTTAAAGAGTAATACATAAAGCTTTTTTAGTGATATACCTGCTTAGCAACATTTTCTGCAACAACTTGACCATTTAAGTCGGGAACTAACCCACTAGGTAGCTTTGAGACATCATTCTCCTGGTCAATCATGTTTTCGTCATGCATTTTAGAGCCAGTAACCGGTGCAGCTGATCCATCAAATTGAATACCTATATGGCGTACTGTCGAAACAATTTCTTCACCGTTGGAACTAAATACATGCCCTGACAAGTTATTTCCATGATGAGATTTGATGAAAACTCGGCATAGAACAAAAGATGCCTGCACACAAGCAAAAGAATGAGACATGTTACACGTAGCAAATTTATGATATGCAACAAGACAAAGCCACCTTAAACAGAACCACATGATATTTTTTATGACTAATTTCAGAAATATTTATGTAAAATTCTTATTATGTGCATTACGCACAACCAAAGACTAAAGGCAGAGTGAGATAGGAGGTCTACAAACATATAAAGTAGAATTATGGTCACACTCAGATTGTAATGCTTTTTGATAATCTTAATTACCATCAAGACTTCAGAACAATAACACAAACCCAAAAGATAAAGCTAACTAACTACTGACAAACAGTGATCTGTTTCAGCAATAACAAATCAAATCAAACAAAAGCATAGGCATTAAATCCAAAAATCAACAACAAGATCCCTAGATGTCCTTATACTATATAGTGCCTAGTTGGAGAATCATATGACACATGTTTAACTGACCCGACTCCAACTCTGTTTTCTATTGGACTGCAGGGGACATTGGGATACCTAACAAAGTTTCTCTTTACCATAACTAATAATGGGCAACAATATACCTAGAGTACAAACACATCCTCAATACAAAACTAATTCTATAATCTATATAGTATAATCAGAGTGGTACTTAGATATCATCAAATCATATTAGCATATCAATGGAAGTACGAACATGCACAGTACTCCAAGAAGGGAAACAACCAACCACTTCCTGATGTCAGTTTGAACATAATTAAACCAAAAGGCAAGCCTTTGACAGTGTATTCAAGTAAAAGACTAATAACATTGCGAATTAAGAAAAACTCAAAATATTTACTGATGTACGTAAGGAAGATTGTATAGCAGAATGTACCATAGGATGACCAGTTAAGGCGTACTCATACATCAACCAATCAGTCTTAGTACAATCCCCCAAATAAAAATCAAAACTTTTACGCGTACCCACCACAATTTTCCCTGCACCCGCACCCACCACATCCCTAACTCTACCCCTCTTCTTCCAATAACCACCACCAGCTCTCCTCCTCCCTCCCTTCAAAACCCTAGCCACAAAACAAAACCAGTGCCTCTTCCGTCCACCACGACCGTACCGGAAACAGGCGGAATCCGGCAAATTAAATGGATCAAAATTGTAGAGATCAATTTCTCGAATTAGGTCAAATCCAACGCCATTCCGGTGATCGGCGCCGTTCTTTGAAGATAAATAGTAGCTGATTAGTTGTTGATCGGAAGGGTAAAATTGGGTACCGGGAGGAAGCGAAAACGACGCCGTATCTCCCATAATGGGAGGGAGTAAAGTTTAATTGAGAGAGTGCTGAAGTAGCAGGAGACAGAGAGCTCCGATATAAAAGGGGATTTTATATGGACCCGACAAATAGAGAAGCGTGGCCAAGAAGTTTCTTCATAATTCAACTTACTATTCTCACGTGCTTTAGTCCTAGATTTTCCGTCTCAATTTATATGATATAATTTAAATTTGAAATAGTAATAATGAAATATCAAGTGAAATTATATTATTACAGTTGAATATTGAGAGTTAAATACCAAATTTTCATCACGATTTATTTTTTATGCTTTTAAAATGATTTTAATTATTGATTTTGTGACTTGTGATTTTTTTAATATAGTTTCTAAATATGTAAATAACTTTTCAAAAACTGTAAGACTATATGTCTGATTTCACAATTAAATAAAGATATTTAATTTTCGAAATTCAAATTAGTATATCATATAAATCGAGACGTATCGAGTATAGAGTTTTTCTTTGTCTAGACTCAAACTCAAATTAGTTATAAACTGACAATGGATTATGGTGGAGTGTATGAAATCTCTTCCTACTTAATCATACAGATCTCGAGTTTGATTCCTTAGCCCAAAAATAAATCCGGCAATATAAAAAATTTTCTATAGACGAGCTTTGTGATAGTAAATACTTGTTTTATTTTTAATCAAAAATCTTAAATTCAAGATTGATTATTTCTCATTTTCTTAGTAGGATTTACAATAACATATCCGATGAAATCTTATTAAGTGGGGTATGAGGAGAGTAAAGTGTATCACTTCGTCGTGAAGCTAGAGAAATTATTCCCAAAGACGTTCGGCTCAATTGTATCAAAATCAAAGTCGAGGAAAAAGAAGAATCAACGTTCTTTTTATTTCATATATCTTGAGCAAATCAAACACTTGTCAAACTTACCAAACATTAACCATACATAAATTATGAAATAACAAAAATTTTCCTAAATTAACTTGACAAACTATCCATGAACTCCTTATCAGTTTCAAGAGAAGCCATGAAGTCTGGTAAAAGGCATACTTCCAAATCCATACTACCATCACCTTCAATCCCTTCATACAAACTAACTTTCCCATCAAACTTATGTGCATATCCACTTCTTAGTGCCACTCCTTTTCCCAATCCAAATTCATTACCATACATATCAAATCTTGGAGAACTTCCCATCATAATGCTACTAGGATCAAAAAATCCCAACTGATAAATCATACCACTCTCCAATTTTTCGACCCATTCGCGAATATCTTTGTTCTTATGGTTCACCACAGCTTCATGCATTTCCCAAGCTGCCCAACCAAGGCTGTTCTCAAGAAGTTTTCCCACTGAGGCAATTCCTCGAACAGTTTGTATGCAATTACCAAAATAATTTTCTGGCAATGGAGGGTCCAATCTTGCTCTGTTATTAATCGCCATTCTGCAACTTGTTATATGATCAGCTGGGAATTTTCGAACCCTTGTTATGCATCTCCACATATGAGCTGACAAAGCTTGTAAAGACGAAATCTTTGAGGTATGACATTCTTCATTTGCTTTAGCTTTGAGTTTCTTTAAACACTCTGATGAAAAATGGAAAAATCTTTCTCTTAGAATTGGGGATTCGTGTCTACAAATGAATTGATCATGGTGAGTATAAGGAAGACTAATAACTGGACCATGTCCTTCTGGGAACCAATGGTTAAAATTCGGCGATTTAGAAATGGGGATGATCTGTTTTTGTCCATTATTGGCTTTGAAAACTTGTGAGAAAGAGTTAAAGAAATGCCAAAAGGAAGAACCATCAGCTAATACATGGTTCATTGATAAACCAATGAAAACCCCATCAATTAATTCTGTTAATTGAACAGTTAACAAAGACAAATCATGTCCATCATGGTTAATAGCTCTATCATGATCGAAAAACGATTGAACAACTAAAGGCACATCTTTTGGTGAAAGTATATCAGAGACAGTTAAATCAAGATTAGCATGGATAAATCTTGCACCAGGGGTATCAACACAGTCGATAAAGACAGTGTAAAGAGGGGGATTTTCTTGTTTAAGTGTTTTAAAACGACCAGCTAATGGGTAAAAATGAACAAGGGTGATTGAGAGTGAATCTTTAAGGTTTTGCAATAGAGGATCACGTTGAAATGATGGTGGTTTAGTGAAAAGTAGACCTTTTTGGATATATTGAACTGAAAGCATGGCTAAATCCCATGATGATAGATAAACAGGTTTTTTAGCTTCTTCTGAAGTGTAAAGTGGCTTGATGAAACAATCTGATATGTGTTGAACAGTAGGTGATGAAGAAGCCATTTTTTTGTTTTGTTTTTGTTTTTGTTCTTGTTATTGTTTAGTTTGAAGATTGGGTTTTTATATTGAACATTTATGATTAGTCCAAATTCTACCTACACCCTCACCAAACCTGTCCAAGTGGGGCTTAAAGTAGAAGTTATTTTGGGGAATTATAAAATGGTTTGAGATAAAATATTAGGATGAGAAAAACAGAAATGGTATCTTATACTATGATAGGTTTATAATGCTTCCTTTAATTAAACATGAACTATGAAAACAAAAAAAGAAAAAAGACTTATATTGGGGGTGCAACTTTTGTTAATTATGAATTATTTTTGGAGTTTGGTATAATTTTTTGAGGTTGGTAGAATCTAATATTTAATTGTGTAGATCAAGGTTGGTGGAAGCCAACTTTTAATATGGATTATTATCGATAAGAAAAGATATTTCGAGTGTAAATAATCTTTTTTTAAACCCCCTCGGAGTTTTCATCGCTTTCATCACTATTGCTCTCTTGGTGACTTAAATTGATAATCTTTGAGTTGAAAGTGAGGGGTGCTTACCATTCCAACTCCCTCTCGTTTGAGTGAGATTATCAACTTTCAAGAAAAAATTTACCCGCATCAAGTATTTACACCAAAATCTATTATTATATAATTTAATAAAATAAAACACATGTTAATTAATTAAGATTGAGTAAAATAAACTATTTAAACACGTGATTGTGCATATATTGAATTGAATTGCCATATATGAGTTTCACCCCAATTTCCAATCACAGACTAATTTTATTTTAGCAAAAATAAGAAAGTCAATGAACAAATGGTTTTGAATACTTTCGTTTTTTTCTCTAGTCACTATATTTGACTAATTACTTTAAAACAACAGAAAATTCAAAGGTTGCACTTCCTCAGAAGTTGCGATGTATGTTACATTACCATACTTTTCCTCGGTGATTTAAATTTTATGAATTTAATTTTTTAAAACTCTTAATATCAAATTAATTATGTATTTTAAATTATAAATTTATACATAGTATTATCATAATTTAAATAAATCTTTGCGCATATATATATATATATATATATATATATTATTATATTATATTATATTATATTTTGCATCAAAAGTTGTGGTTTTAATTGGACTGATAACACGAACGTGGTACATCCACCCATGTTTTTCAATACAAAATCATACTAATAAAAATACTTGCGGAACAAGTGTAAGATTTCACCAACTTCTTAAACATTAAGACAAATAATCTTTCATATCAGATTGAATGGCATCATAAACGTAATAAAATAATTTTTTATTAGCTAGTGTAGAGTTAGGGAAATCAAGCTAAAACCTATTCTAATGAATTTGTTGGAACGAAGTAGTACATTATACATCTGTTCATTAATAACTGAGGAGTTCGATCCCCTTATATACAATGAAGAGAAAAAAATTGATTCAACAAGATATGTTTGAGCGCCAAGAGTTCGCTCATTTTCTCTTAAAGCTAGGCTCAAAGAAAATGTATATATAGGCTTATTAGAATAAAATACCTTTTAGTGAGAAAATTGAAAAAGACCAAGGGTGTGTTTGGTATGGAGGAAAATGTTTTCCATGGAAAATGTTTTCCTAGAAAATGTTTTCCTGGAAAACAAGTAGATTTTGGACTTATTTTCTCATGTTTGGTTGGTGAGTACAAAATATTTTCCGGAAATGATTTTGTGTTTGATTTATTAATGAAATTTGTTGTTGAGAGACATCTTTTATTTTTACTTAAGTAAAAAATAATTTATGACATTGAAAATATTTTTTAAAATCAAAATTATTATTATTTTGGGGTGGTGGTGGGGGTGGTG